>NC_090189.1:16837476-17169976 GCF_024679245.1 Pseudorasbora parva | reverse complement strand
ATCCTCTGTTGGTAATTTTAATTTTTTTATTTTTGTTAAGCAAATTCATAGGTTCCCCCCATTCGCATATGTTGAATATAAAATTTAACAAAAAAGTAAATTCCTGTGTGACCTCACCTTAAAAAAAACCCAAAGATTAGCCTCCTGTAGCTCCATGGTGGCACTCTATACAACCTTTGTAGGCAATGAAGGGACAGTGTAAAAGTGAAGGTAAAGAAAGAGATCTCCTGTTCTCATGATACCCAAGAACCAACCACACACACACACACACACACACACACACACACACACACACACACACACACACACACACACACACACACACACACACACACACACACACACACACACACACACACACACACACACACACACACACACACACACACACACTATCATGTTGGGCCTGCTGGTGTGATGACTGCATGACTAATGTTTGCACTTGAAAGGAGCTGAATGGGAGTGATTGGTAGGGAGAGCCTCTCTTGTATTCTTCTGATCTCCGCTTCACAGGTTTGCTGTGACAGGCGCTTTAACCACAGTTTCATATTCATTCCACTTATTGCTCTGGGCCGGTTACATCACTGCCGAAGAACAAAGTGAGCATGCATTCCTGTTGCAAGATAAACGAAGCCCATAAATGACTGCCATGGCTAGCCATAATTTGTCAGGGAAACATACGGTTGGGGAAAGACCCTACAGGTGGATGTCTCAGCAGATGCACATAAATGTATTTAACAAAGAAAATAATTTATTTAGAAGAATCTCAAGTTTCCTTTTAATCGCATGGACAAAAAAAAAAAAGGATTTTCATTTTTGAAAACGTATATGGACAAAAAAAATCCTTCTCCTTTCCTCATTGTCTCAAACCGACTGGTCTTGGTGTGTCCTGTTGGTGCTAAGAGCTAGCAGGCATCTACAACAGCAGTGTCTGCATTATGAATGGAAAACAGGAGCAGGGCTGCACGGTGATGAGAGCCTGCAACAGCTGTTCATCTCTATAATTCATCCTCTAACTCTAAAGAGGAGGACCGAGATCATGAGAAGGAAAACCTCAGGTCTATTCTTCACAGGTGGCTACTATGTAATGAAGGGGTTTAACTGCAAAAAAAATTAGGTAAAACTATGTTTTAAAAAAATCAACTATGGGAGTCTGAATTAGAGACCTGCAAGGGACGAATTTATATACTCAGAAATATACTTTACCTCCTCTTGCTCCCGCCCGCAACATTAATGCTTTGTGCCACTCCCGCCCGCAAAAGCCCGCTTAAAAGTATAAATAGATCTTTTTTTTTTTTTTGTACAGCCATGAAATAGTTTAAACCAATTTAAGATAAATGCAAGCGTGTGCATGGTTTGGCATGGCAGAATTACTTAATAAATTAATAATTTCTAAAAAGCTGACATCTCAGTTCAGAGTGATTTCACAAAGCTCCGTTATCAGTGAAGCTGACTGTACAATGAGTCTTTCATAATGTCAACACATTTTCCTTGATATAATCTTAAATGCCTCTGATTGGCCATTGCATTCAAGAAATCAACAAATAATGTCTGTGATTGGCTACATTGCACAACCCTGCAAAAACATGTTAGAAATAGAAACTCTGCACATGCTTATGTGTCTGTACATCGGTTTCTGTTTTGTTTTAGTTGTTCTTGTTGCTTTTGTGCAATAGATGAAGAACAATTTATTTGTTTTTAGATGTTTAATTATTTAGATATATTTTTAGATTATTCTCCTGCAAACAGCACACACACACACACACACACAGACACATACACACACACATACACACACACACACACACACACTCACACTCACACTCACACGTTATGGTATGTTTGTTTTTGTGAAATGTGGAGACTTTCCATAGAAGTAATGGTTTTTATACTGTACAAACTGTATTTTCTATCCCCCTAAACTGCCCCTACACCTAAACCTTCCCATCACAAGAAACATTCTGCATTTTTACTTTCTCAAAAAAACTAATTCTGTATGATTTATAAGCTGATACTATCCTAGCTTTTCCATACTATAGTCCAGAAAACTCTGTGCTCACATTCCACAGCCAATCTACAACACTTTTCCCAGGAAAATCCTGGTCACTGCACGTGTCCCTTGACGACAACTACAAACAGTGCAAATAATCCCTTCGCAAGACGTCCGCCGAACAGACACTTTCAACTAATTCACTGAAATATGTTGTCTTTTTTTTTTTTTTTTTAGAAGTGACACACACCATCTATTATTCATAAAGATGTTTGGCACTGGATGCTGTGCTTTTTTGAAGCCCACAGATTGTGGGAGCTCTGACAGCAGGATGAAACGGATATCATTTGCATCTCTCTGAAAATGCTCATGTCTATTCGTAGGTAAGGACGAAGGAGAGAGGAGGGAACACGGCAACTTCCTGAGGAACTTTCAAGCCGGCGCTTGAATTAATGCAGGGACTAAAAATAAGAACTGGCAACCCGAGAAAATGGAGATGCTATTTTGGATAGTTAGAATTTGCTGGTGAAAACAGCATAGGAGTGACAAGAAAACAGCCGTCCTGGCCCCCGCCGCCGCGTGGAGAGACGGGTCTTGCAGGCTGACAAGCAACATACAGTATTTACTGTATATTGCGCCTCTTTGACAGGCATCATTAGTGTTATTCTTATCATTACCGCTTAAACTGCAGCTGTTGTTTATTGTTATGGATGCAGAATAGGCCACGCTTGGTGTGTGAACATTTTTCAGCGTGTGAATGCAAAGAAACAAGGCCTAGCGCTTGCATTAATCAGCCATTTTTCTGTACGCATTTGTATAAACAGGTTAATCGGCTGCGCGCTGTGTAAGCAAAGGAAGTAAATAGAGGCGGCTGATGTGTTTACTCTGACTCTGACTGGGAGCGCTGGCGGCTGGGATGCGGAGCGGAGCCAAGAAGAACACAGAGTGGCCATGTTGAAGGGGGCGCTTTCCTTCACACCCCACCCTGGAGATACGCTCACCTGTCAGCATACCGTGACGAAGGACGGTGTGAAGCCACCGCAAGACTGCCGCTACACAAAGGCATGCTACAGTAGGGCATGGTGGGCAGTCTCTTTTAGACCTTTTAAACTTTTCCCACCCAGAAGGAGGCAATCTCAAACAGTAGGTCGAAAATGGGACACATTGTAATGATTTTGCAGGACATGGTGAACCGAAAACGGTGTAGGTGTTTCTTACATTTTGGGGACATTTGTCGTTTACGGTACCCTTGTACCAGAGACAGACTATCGATCTTATATTTGAAAATACATTAGAAAAACTATTTGTAAAACGATGATAATCTACACAAAGAGTCAAGCAATCATAAATGATTGTAATATTTATTATGTGAACAGGATATTCACATAAATTAAAAAAACAAATCCCACGAAAATGACCAATTAAATAAATAATAAATTAAATTATTTGTGAATTCAACATATGTTGGGCTGGGTATTGACACACAATTTCACAATTCGATTCGATTTCGATTCACAAGCTTGCAATTCGATTCGATTCGATTCAACATTGATTATTTTGGATATACATCAGGTACAACACATGGCAAATTTTCTCAAGGAAAACAAATCTCTTACCTGCTGTAAACTGTGGAAGTCAGTTATAGTCTAGGCTACATTAGCCTACTACAGTATTGAAGGTAAAAATAAACTGATTTGTATACAAACACTTAAAATACACTCAGTTATTTTTTTTAAATAATAATAAAGTTGTGTAATAATAATAAATGTTAAGTTTACAATTAAAAAAATCATATTTCTACTCCAATTCGTTATTTCAAAAAAACTTTTAAATGATGGCTGTTGTAAAAACATATTTATTCATAAATGCACTAAATATTGAAGAACATAAAAAATGATAATGAATATGTAATATGTATGTAGCAAAATGCTCCTCTAGAGTTAATTTTTCTATTTGACAAACGAGTTTATGGACACAGAATATGTTTTTTCTTAGATAAATATTGCAAGCATGTTACAAGCTGTTTTACTGACGTCTTTCCACCGTTGAAACACTGATTGAGTGATTGTGACATGATTTAGGTAAGTTTTACTCTGCCTTTTAGCACACTTTCAGATGCTTATTCAGGTTTATTTCGTGCTGTAACTGGTATTAAGTTGGAAGAGAAGATCGGTTCACATGCGCTTCGTATTGCAGATTCTTGAGCTAAGCTGCCCCAGAGCCATCTCACACCACAGCGCCAAAACTGTGTTCATGTTTTTGAATTTTGTAATAAAATGGATGTCATTTAAAGAGGCTTTGTTTCTTATCAATAGTAAGAAAACACAAAGATTATTACAATTTATTGGATGGGAGGCACACTACAATGTTCTGTACATTAACCAACTAAAAACAGGATGACTAATCGATTCTTGGGATTTAAGAATCGATATTGTTTCGTGAAAATGAGGATCGATTAAAATCGATTACAATGGAAACAACATTGAGCTTGAGATAAAACTTGAGCTTGAGAATTGAACCTAATACATTACATTTGGGAAATGACATACAATAACATATCAAGATGTAATTAACAAATTATACAAAAAAGTGTGGAAAAAAATATTTAAGTGCATGTTTAGGATACATAATGCAAGATTATGCCTTATTCAAGACATGCTAAATTTTTTACTAATGTTATGTCCACAACAGACTGCTATTAAACACATCAGTGTATTAAGAAGAAAATTGTCCTGTGATGTCTGTTGGACATCGCTATTTGATAAACTATTGAGGCTGTGTTCTAAAATGTTATTTTCAAAAGTCCACAAAAAGTGCCCGTAGTTGAAGAAACACCCATAGATACAGAGCCTTTAAGTCTTAAGTATCGTTACCGGACGAGATGCAAGTTGACAGCGGAACCACAAGCGTAACGGGACCCATAAGCATTTTGAACAGCGATTCCTCTGTTTCAACCCTGAAAGATGAATTTGCCAGGCCCCCTAAATCAACAAGCGCTAAGACACACAAAACAACAGCACATAAAATGAAAAGAAAAACAAAATAATGAATGTTGGATGAGTATTCAAGGGAAAAAGCCTTGGACTGCCCACCGAGGATATCGTTGAGTGTGGTAAATTGCCACCCACAGTTTGATGGATCTAACGTCTTATTTTCACTGATCTGCTTCTAAAACTGCCATCATTAAGAGCTCAACTCTACTGTCAGGCTTTTGGGGGGTGTTCTGTACAAGAGAGAGATGTTGTTTACCTAGAGGAGAGGAGAGAAAGTGGAGGAGATGCACTTGGCTGAGTATGAGGGCAGATAAGAGGAGATTACAGTTGCTATCGCTCCTCTTACCGCGCTGCAAACATCACGCCGCTCTGATTCGGCCTAATTGTTCTCTTTAACTCTGAGGTGATGTGAGTCTCAACCCTGTGCGCACACATTTTGTCTAAACAACGAAATATGTCTCTTACGGCCTCGCCTTTATGAACACAAAGCTAATTCTGAGAGAATGTTATTTTTACTTATTGCTAAAGCCGGTTTGATTTAATGGTCTACTGTGGAAGGAAGCCAACTGTGCAACAGGGAGTTCAAACACAAAAACAGCAGAAACTTTGATGTGGCTCCGCTCCTGCTTTCTTTAGAAGTAATAATTTTGGGAGGGTGGGGAATGAGAAAATAATTCATTTGCAAAACAATGCAGCCACATTGTTTCGAAAATATGCACCCTGAGACACAGCGTGAATGACTTGTTACAGTTTATGTAATACTGAATTCACAGATACCATCTCCATATCCTAAAAGACCTGACTATGTCATAAAACAGCGTGATATATCTAATCTGATTCATTAGCAATTTCATTGCACTGGCGCTGTCAAATATAAAATGAGGCTTTTTGTGTTTTTTACTGCTTACATTATTTTAAAAAATTAAAAATATGACAAAAAATTGCATTGAGCAGATATTATAGAATAGCAATTATTTGTTTCATAGCAATGCATCTAAAAAAATCTAAAATAATAATATATTTAAAATTCTAAGTAAATCCAGAAATTCTACATCAAAAGTATATATTTGCAGGATTATACATTTTTTTTAAAGTCTTTTTGTGATTATAGTAAAATTATGTATAAAGATACACTACCATACTTTTTTTTCTTTTTTTCTTACGGTTTTCAACATTGAGTCATAATAAACGTTTCGAGCCTCAGAAAGATTTTTGAAGGATCATGTGACACTGAAGACTGGAGAAATGGCTGTTGACATTTCAGCTTTGAAATCATAGGAATACATAACATTGTAAAATATATTAAAAGAGGAAATTGCAATAATATCTCACAATAATACTGCATTTATTGTACTTTTGATCACATGAATACAGCCTTGGTAAGCAATAAGAGACTTAGTTCAAAAACATCAAAAAATATTAAAGACCCCAAACTTTTAAACGATAGTTTGTCTTGCTATTGACCAAAAGACGAAAATAAGTTAATTTATTTAGAACAATAATACCGCTCTTCTCAGCTGTATGATTTACACGCATCACTTATGTCTTTTAAGTTCCACCATTAGAACCACTAATAACTGCCTTCACTCACCCACACACATTTGTCTTTGTGAAATGTGGGGACATTTCATAGCCGTAATGGTTTTTATACAGTACAAACCGTATTTTCTACCCCCCTACACTGCCCCTTCACCTAAACCTACTCATCACATAAAACATTCTGCATTTTTACTTTCTCAAAAAAACTCATTCTGTATGATTTATAAGCCTTTTGAAAAGTAGGGATATGGGGTAATGTCCTCATATTTCACCCTCTCCTTGTAATACCAATGTCATACCCATGTCATTATACACATTTGTGTTCCGATATTTCACAAAAACAAGCACACACACACACACACATGCATGCGCACACGCACACACACACACACACACCCTTGATCTGCCTCAAACTGTCTAAGACTTTCTCAGAAAAGCTCCATCATTACAACTCTGTTCGTCCCCCACAGATCTGCCTTCCTTTGTAGCTTTGTTCCACAGCTATGACAGATTTCAAGTCTTGGCATAATGCTGAAAGTAATCAAATGAGTTTAGCGGGAGGGTGCGGGCTTATTTAAGACCCAGAGAGGTGGTTCTGGTAGTGGCTGGCGCAGCAAGGGCGGAATCTCCTCAGGAGACCTATCTGACAGTCGGAGACATGATTAGAGCAGGAGCGGGACATGACAGGGAGGGTAATTACGCGCTGCCGCCCATGGCATCCCTCCCCGGAGAGCCGGAGCGAGACTCCCACCACCCCTCAGCGGAGCTCAGCGATCCCTTTCCTCTGTGACAGCAGAAGAAGAGGCAAAATCTACACAATACTAGTGTCGCACAAAAAAAGACAAGCAGCCAGGGTCCTAGCATGAAACGTTACCGAAAAGCATTCATCTGAAATCCACAAATGAATTAGCGATAATGCCCGAATGGGAACAAGTCCTGTGGCGCTGGCTTTAATGCTAATAGAATGTCCTGCTGAGGTAAAGGAAGGGTTTATTAACATGGAGGGTTTTAAAGATTTATTAAAGATCTATGCTGCTCTTGCCTTTTCTGGTCAGATCTCTCTTGGGTAGAATAGACTCGGTCACCACAAACAAACAGGAAGTGTAGGTATAACACAGTTCTTCCGCTTGCTCACAGGATAGCACAAATTGAAGAGATTGAACCAAAGCAGGCGAGCAGTGGATGATTTTAATCAGGCAAAACCACACAGAGAGAAATTGTACATGTGATTGCAAACGTTACACTGGAGTTTACACAGATTAGTAGAGGGGTTTCCAGACTTAAAACCATGGAGCCCCACATGTAATAGTTACTTTCTCAGTTCTAATATATAAAGGAAACTATAAAAAGACTAATCGTGATATTATGAAGACAATTCTATTGAATACTTGAGTACTGAACTCTTGTTAAAATTGATGAACTTTTAAACATTGACATTTGTTGAATTTACCTAAAACAACACTGAACAAAACTGAGCAAAATAATGTCACTATTTTCTTTTTTTAGAGCTGCTTTACAGCTGAAATTGAATTAATTTCATAATTGATGAATTTTACAACATTAACACTATTATTTTCCTGTTTATTAATATGAAGCTGCTTTGAAACAATCTGTATTGTATAAAGAGCTATATATATATATATATATATATATATATATATATATATATATATATATATATATATATATATATATGTATGGAAAGTGTTTACTTTACATTAGGTTCGAGAATATTTATTTATTAAATATATATCCTTTAAATAAGAAAAACCTTTTAGTGTAAAACAATTGAAATATTATCTGGAAAATATTTACTTTGTATTAACCTGACAGAATACTTAATAATTTATTTATTTTTATTGTTGATTTTTATCCAGTATATATTTAAATATGTAAAACATTTCAGAGTGTAAAATATTAAGTATAAAAAAAGTTTAAAGAAACATGTAAGAAAACTACATTTATAGTGAAAAGTGCAACAAATACATTTGAATTAACAATATTTTTTTAATGATAACATATAATAATACATAATATTTATGTACAACAACATAAAAAGCAAATACTTACATTTTTTAAAGATGCTGATTTCATTATAAACCACACTATTTTTCTCAGACAGTATTAAAATATAAATTAAATATTATTTACATGTAATACTCTTGCCTTAATATTTAGGCGGTCTTCAAGGGGTCAAAAAATGTGAAGGCCCTTGGTATTAGCAAGTCTAAAAACACTACAACTATTTCAACCCATCATGTACTTCTCTGGTTTCCCTGAACATAATCAGGGACATTAAATGTCTTCTAAAAGCACTGCATTACTGTACTAAACGTACAAAAACTCCATAAAAATGAACTGTGGTGGCCTGTGGCCAGGGCTGGGCGGGTTGGTTTTCCAGCGTTTCCTTAGCTGGGAGCAGTGGGTTGTCTTTATGGGACTTGAGGGGAATCTGGTGGTCTGGCGCTTGAATTTTACACATCCCAGAAGCCATCGCTGCAACAACACCAGCTCCTTTCAGCGCACGTGTGGATACATAAACTTGCGCCAATTAAAAAAGGGAAACAAAACCAGACGACAGAGGAAGGAACAATAAAGTGTAATATGCAACTTAGTGGTTCTAAAAAAAAGAATTGAGTGGGTGTTGGCCAATCAGATGGCCCGATTCAATTTGATGGTTATTATATGAAGTGAGGCTGCTGAGCTGATGGCAGCACACTGTGGAATTTGTCACTTCCTCTCTCTCTCTATGAGCGTGTGTACGGCTGCAGGGGAGAGGCTATTTCAAGACAGACACTGTATTCACTTTCTGTTCTGCAGTATATCGAGAGAACAGGTCTCGCTAATTCATGTAAATCTTCCAGAGTGCCGCCCGCCGTGGGAGTTAGGTGCAAGAGTGTGACGCTTGGCACTGAGGCCCATTTCAGTGACAGAGTGGCATGAATGTGTGAGTAAAAACATTCAGGTGCGAGTGTGTGTTTGTACGCATGTCCTTGGCAATGTCCCACAGCAGATGTTTCTCTGTCTGTCCACATATAGGGCTGCTTTGGGAAGATAATATCATGCTCCATAAAAAAAGAGATAAAAAAGCCAGCTATATGTGAATCTTTTTGGGGTTTTGTGTTGGAGGAAAACAAAGGGACAAATTCCGCATTCTGGAAAGGCCTGGATTTATTGACCACATTACAAGCCTTTAAAATCTTTTCATCTATTTTCATTTAATTATTTTTTCTTTTGTCCTCTGTTCTGCTCGGGTCCCGTTAATGAAACACAAATGGGGAGTGATTGGGTTTTGGCGATCTGCTAAAAGAACTGCGCAGGCCTCAGGGGTGGGCCGCTCCAGTTGTCTACCTCCTCCCCCCGGAAAAGTGGAGAACAGTTGAGCGGACCCCAGGGGTAAGCACAGGGAGGGGGCTCTGCTCTGGGAAACTATGCATCTACGTGAGGCAGGAAGAGGCCTTGCAGGCCGAGGGGAATGCGTGCGCCGCACCGGAGGGGGCAGCTTGTGTGTGTGTGTGTTTGTGTGTGTATATGGAAGCGCGCTATATGTCTCTTGAGGAAAGTGCAGTTTCGATCCTCTCCCACCGTCCTCCCTTCTGCAACAAACAAACAACAAAAACATGGAACCAGCGGGCTGCACTTCCAAGACAAATGACCGACATTAGTGAGGAAAGCATGTTCTTTATGAATAATGAGATTCCCACCACAAAAAAACACATCCACCCCCAACCAAACAAACATGTACAATATGCCAACAAAAACCTGATGAATTTTCAATGTGCGGCTGATATAATTTCTTACACAGACAGCTTCTTATTCTATACATTTATGTTCTTATGTATATATATATATATATGTATATATATATGTGTGTGTGTGTGTGTGTGTGTGTGTGTGTGTGAGTGTGTGTGTGTGAGAAACCAATTACTATTCAATTTATTTTTTCAATTTATTTTTCTTTTAATAATAAATAAAATAAAATAAAAATATAGCTGCTATAATTTTGTAAAAAAAATAAAAATAAATTATTAAACCAACATTTATTAAGACAACTTCTACATCAATCTCTCGCAGTTTATTTGCTATAGACGAGAACTGGGAGTTAAACTTTGTCAGAACAAATTAATCTTGATAATGTCAGATAACTTTGATAGAAAGGTATGAAACCAATCAGTTAAATGGAAGTGCACAATTAGATAATACCAATTTAGGTCAACCAATGACTAAGCAATGCTTCATTTTGTTTAGTCTGTGCTGTAAAAGGTCACATTAGCAATTAAAGAAAAAAACACTTCAACAAAACAAACAAACAAGTGTCTGAATAATTTTAACCCCAAATTTGTATGAATTTTACTGGTAGTCCAGTGTATGAAGATGGTTTGTGTATAATATGTCAGTTCAATTAATTTTGCTATCCTCATTTACATAAATAAACTATAGTGTCCTGCACCCACTAGTAATAATCTTCTGGATTGACTATCATATTTAAATGTGCAATTTAAATCTGATTCAGAATGATAACCATAGCAATAGATGGAACAGAACAATCTGATACTATAGTCTGTCAAATGTTCTATGTTGCTGTTCATTGTATTACTAATTTTTCAAATCAGTCACTCAGTTACTTTTTACATATATATTCACAGGTTTTTAATATAAAATATATTTAGGCACTTTGTTTTGACATGAATAAATAGGATGCTCAAATTACAAACTATTTATTTGCATTTACTTTATATTTCATCTAATTTCCGGTATAGTATTTCTTACATGAATACTACTGTTAGACCTACCTGAAAAATGTACATTGCTGATTATTTCATTTGTATATTTATTCTATAGCATTTATGTATTTACTAAAAAAGACCCTGTCCCCCAACTCCAATTTTACTAAATGAAATTCGGTCTCTGCCATCACAGAAATTAGTATCATCATTGGCATGCAAAGTGTGAGCCCATTTCTTCTCAAAATAAATGAAAATAAATAAAATAAATAGATAAAAACAGCAGGAACCACAGAGTTTTGACTTCGCTATCAAGGATTCTCTCTCTCTCTCCCATTCTCATCAGAGGGAGTCCCCTGGGGCCTGGGATAAACTGGGTTCAGAGAGAGTCTTTTATTCTGAGCGATGTGAGGTGAATACTGACTCTGGCTCCTATGCGTTTTTCATTGTAAAACACTTCATGTCCAATTAGTTTTGTCTCTTGACACCTATCACAGCCATGCCGCGGATGCAAACAAACCGCCTTCATCATAACTCCAGGCACACCGCCACAAAATAGCACCACTTCAAACGTTTCGCCCATCTTATGGCTAATCAACCTCAGGGCGACTTTAAAGAGGGCTTTGTTGGTTCAACCGGACCTTCTGTTAAAAGTCAGAAAGGCTTCTGAGTGCAGAGACTGTGAGAGCAATAAACAGCAGCTTTTGTCGCACAGAGTATATGAAACCAAATTCACTTTTGATGAAGTGAAGGCAAGAAAACGGATAGCCACATCGCGTCAAAAGAAGTACTTGCGCCTAAAAGCTCAACCTGTCCAAGTGAATTACACTTGTCATGTGCCCGTGAGGGACATCAGATGTCCTCTTTGTTCCTAAAGGACAGGCGATATGAGAGACAAGCGAGTTAGCTGCATATATAAGCACATTTCAGCCTACTGTTGGCATGTCTGTTGGCCCATGGCTAGGCTAAAATGACTGTTTTAATTTCAACTAGAAGATTTTGTCACTTCTTCTCTCAGGCAAACACTTTAAAACCAGCCGTGCTTGGCGTTTTGTTTTTTTGCATTGTAAATGTTTTTGAATTCCATGAGTCACATTTTTAATTTCTCTCTGCAGAACAATGACTTCTCTCAGTGTTATTGACCGCTGTTTTTCCAAACAGGAACATTAGTGTTTCATGATGTAATGCAGCGCTGTTTGTGAACGAGGCGGCTTTTCTAAACCCTTTTCATGATTGAATTCATATTTCATGCTTCCACAGGGGCCCACCGTGCCCAATTTATAACTGGCTAACTCATGTAAACCCACCATACGAGGTGTTGTGATTGGCACCTGGGGAAATGTTTGAGCAGGCAGGTGTTTTTTATTGGCTCGCTGGAATATGCCCATAAATTCTGAGTCTTGATTGGCTACAGTCAGCTCTGAAAAAACTGCTGGACAGGAGACGCCCATGCCAGGCGGCTGTGTGGGCATTTGGTGGGCTGGAAACACACACCTTCACAAACTCTCAACAACGGACCACCTGAAGAATCTCAAACACATCAACCTCAGCAGAACCGAGGGGCCGTCGGCTGCACTCGTCAAACATGGGGTTTGCTGACTTCGTTCCTCCCGCCTCTCTCCATTGTTTCTGGACAGAGGCCAAAAAACACAAAAAGAAGCTGAAAAGGACATTAAAGGGAAGCTTTTGCCGGGTTTTTCCACAAGTTGTGAGAGCTTTTACCGCTCAGGCTTACAGTAAGACGGCAGATTAAAAGCACGATTCCGACACATGACTCAGAAGAAAAGGATGAACCTCACATTACATGCCTTCTCTTGTAGCTGAAGTGAACGTCTTGACATAGTAATATAGGAAATTACACGCTTCTCTGGTGTGAAAGACAGAACATCGAATCTCATTTTTAAGAGGCAAAAATACCATTAAAAGAAAACAGGAGAAATCCACTGGCACTGTGCTAAATCTTTCACTTGAAGTGTTCTCATGGTTACAAAAAGCATCATAAAGGCTGTTTCGACTTACAAAAACAAGTGACTAAAATGTATTAAAAATATTAATTAACATATATCTAAAATAGAGTGTCACTGTAGAGCATTAGAACTATTTGTTGAAGTCAATGAATCTCTTTAAATAAAATAAAAAAACGAAAAAAGAGGCCTATAATTAGACCATTTTATGACATGACGAGGTTAGTTTTAAATTGTATGTATTAATTCATGATATTTAAAAAAAAATAGTACTAATATTATTTCAAAGCAGTCGACATTCCATGGGATGAGGCTTAAGTCACTGCTCCGGATCGAAGCCAATGGAGAACTATTGTCACCCTATGCGCCGAACGGAGCTGGTGGAATTAAAGTATAATAGTTTTTAAATAAATGTAAGCATGTTGTTTTTGTGCTAATTAAAAGAATAAATAAAATTACATTTTAGCGCGCACACACACACACACACACACACACACTATAAGCAGTAATTATATAGCACAGCTGACCTGACATGACTCTATTGCCAGACTCAATGAACTCACCCCGCTCCCTCTTGCTCAGATCAGGCTAATGAAGACAGCTATACTCTAACCCACACATAATAAACAAACTGTTATCGAAAAACAGGACCCAACCCCCCACCATCCGCCCCCTACACAAACCGGCATGTATGCACAGACACTTGTGTATAAATCTCAGTCCTCTCAGACGCAGCTGAGATTCTGGAGCCGAGGAGGACAGGTCTCCCCCCGCGGTCACTCACCGCCTGTCCTGATAAGACACATTAGCTTCCAGCATATCCCTTCCCACCCACGGCGTCTGCATTAACATGCCAATTAGGCCAGCAAACATCATCACGCCTCAGGCCATCGCAATACCAAAAACACAATCACATGCATGAACATGCAAAAAGAACAGGGAGAAAAAAAACATTAGAGTTGCTGCACAAGACAAAGCCCATTTCATCCACACTTCCATACATAGTGTATGCGTATACACACTCTTGCAATACATCTGCAGTGTTATTGTTTTAAGTCTTAATTTGAACTCAAGTGATGCATAGTCAAGTTATTAAAAAAGAGATAGTATAGTTGTTATAAGTATTTCAAAAATTATATTCAAAATATTTAAATACATTTTTATATTATGCTAATTGTACATCCACAGACACATACTGTATATGCATAATTACTGAAGTCTAGATAATGATCTATAAGTATGCATTAATACATTATATTATTTAGTATTATTGTTTTGAGCCTTGATTTTAACTTGTGTTACATAATGTCAGGTTTAAAGGAATTATTTATATTATTTATTAATTTTATACTTAAGAATATCAATAATACATACACATATTTAAATGTGTACACTTACATATGCACATAATATTAAAAAACAAAAAACAACAACAACAAAAACAAGAAACTCTGGCATACATGAAATTGCACAGAAAAGGCAAACACCACATACCCTCCTTATATACACACACACATAAGGTCACTAAACTGTTTCAATTTCAAGCCAATCTGACTTTACAAAGCATCCAATGTGGGGGGGGTGGCGTGAGTGAGTCAGTCAGTCCCAGGCTGAGCGCAGAGGACAGCGGGTGACACTGACTGATGGCTGGTTAGAGGTTTGTGTGGGGCACGGAGAGTTTAATCACCCATAACCTCAATTACAGACATCCACTCAGACTCATAAAGCAGCAAAACAAGATCAGCTCCCGCTCCAAATTCCAGTAAAGGCATGGCAAAAACACACAGACACACACACACACACACACACACACACACACACGCAGACACGCAGACCTTCATTGGGAGTATTTAGTGACAACAACGCTCAGAATACCTCAGACCACACACAGTTCAAAAGCAAACGAATGCTAAATAAGACTAAATGGCAACGATTCAGAAACGTAAAAAACAAACAAATGACCTATTCAGAAATAACCTATAAGGAAGCAGACTCACTCGCACACGCAACTTATTCCTAATGATCACGAAAGGTCTGTGTGAGTGCTGCAGTCTCACACACACCAGCTTTACGTGGGATTAAGCACCAGCCTTTAGCGCAGAGTTCCCACAATCCTCTGTAGACTATAATAGTCTCCTCCCAAGCCCCCTCATATCTCCTCTCTACCTCGTTTTCCTCTTCCTTCAACCTTAGAAAGGAAAAGGAAAAACTAAGGCGTTGAGTTGAGAAACCCAGGTCATAGCTTCTCGACGAGACACAAACAGAGTGTACGGCTTCATGCTGTCAGGGGCTAACAGAGTGACGGGGGTTTAAGGGTCACGGCCCCTCAGCGACCCTCATCAGATGTCTCAGGAGGGTTGAGAGGGCTAAATGTTGAGTCATTCAGTCAGGCGTGCAGCAGGAGACCTCCGTGTTGACGGGTCCAAACAGTGAGACCTCAGAGTGGGAAATGTCATCGTTAGCAACAGAGAAATTTCTCTGTATGCAGCTTTGCATGTGGAGTAAAAAATAAGCTTTAATGTCTTAAATCCTCTTAGAATATACTAATGATGTATAGAACATTGAATATATCTGTCAGAAAAATATTATATATATAATATGAATAAAGTAAAGTTTCCTTATATTACGGTAATACATAAAGCCACATATCAATATTATATAAATGTTTTATTAATAATATTACATACTGTAACTTAATTTACAGTAATAGGGACAAGAAACTGCACATTTAAATGACTGCTCTCATCTAAATTAAACCAGTGTTTAATGTCTTTAGGCTTGTTCACACCAGGACGATTATCACGCGCGCTTATCACCCACGTTTAACGCCTCGTGATTAAACAAAGGACACCAATGTGAGCATGCACAACGACACACAAAATGGCAGGCATAAAAGCATCATAAAAAGTTTTATTAAAAAAAACAGCCGAGGGTTCATTATTTTGGTCTGGCGTGCCAACTGGCCGACCAATGAGATTGGCGCTTTTGTTCCCGTGCCTGGAGCTGCTGAGGTTACAGTAAACCATGACTTGGTGCTCAAGCACAAGCTGGTATTGCAGAGCACACATTAATACCCAAGACGACGAAGAGGAAGTAGACGAAGAAGATACAATGAGGCAAGATGAATGTAGAGCTGCTGGTCTCTATGGTGTCTGAACACAAGGAACTTTATGACATACGCCACAGTGACTATAAGAATCTTGATAAGAGGGAGTTGTTATGGAGAGGAATTGCAGATCAAATAGGATTCAATGGTGAGTTTCCAATCAAATCAAAAGCATCATTTACTGTCAGGGAATGAATTTGCAAGTTCACTCTGTGAAAAACGCTGGCGATAGGCGGATGCGATAATTGTCCCGGTGTCCATAAGGGTTTAGGGTGTGTTCACACTTGTAGTTCAGTTCGTTTGGTTTGTTTGGTCCGGACAAAAAAAAGAAAAACAAAAACAAAACATAGTCCTGGTCTGCTTGGCGTTCACACTGGCATTTTTAACAGCGAACCTAAAGTTACTGAACCAAAGGCATAGGGATACGGTCACAAACTGATTGGTCGGCTTTTATGATGTATATTTCACAACGGAGCTTATTTACGAACATTTAAAACAATGCTGTGTGCTGGATTAAACGCGATCATTTTATGCGCGTACATATCGTTTTATTTTTACCAGCTGAGAACTCACAAAGAGCTCATAAAATATTCAAAACAGCGCCGGGATTTTCTCCATTGTATGCTGAAATGAAGATCTGCTGCAAAAGAAATGGCAGTTCTGTCGTCTGCACCGACTAATGGGAAACAAAAAGGTCCTTTGATGAGAAGAACCAGGTATGCTTTTTGTGCGTTTTTAATTTTTTTCACATATCAATCGAACCGCACCAGAGTTCACTTGAAAGCGGACCGAGACCCATCTTTTTAGCGGTCTTGGTCCACTTGTTTGGTGCGCACCAGTGTACGGATGGCAGCATTCACATATGTTCAAATGAACTGCGCTAACCGAGCAATCGCACCAGGGTCCATTTTAATCGAACCAAACATGACAAGTGTGAACGCACCCTAGTTTGATTCGCTTGGTTCTTTTGGTCAGGACCAAAACAAAAAAACTAAAAAAATGCTAAGGTCCACATAGTGTTCACATTTGCTGGGTTTATATCCAAACATGAACCAAAACTTTAAAAAGTTCACAAAAAAAACTAAACAAAACTGTGAATTAGGTGCATTTCCATCAAGTTGTTAAAGTAGATGATGGTGGTATTTGTAACCTAGTAATCAACAGTAAATAAAACACCATCAGCGGAAACAACCGCTTAGTCACATGGGATAATGTTCTCTACGTCAAAATGTATCCGGCAAATGTGTTTCCGTCTCCCATTATTCACATGAACTCTTTTTCGCACATACTTTAAAATGTGCATAAAACAGTGTGATGGAAACATAGTAATAGGCATTTTAACACTGAACCTAAAGATACCTAACCTAAAGAGATATGTTCACAAGCTGATTGATCCCTTTTTATTACATATATTTTGTGACTTACCAAACATCCAAAAACAATGCTGTGTGTTAGGCTAAATTCACTTGATGTATGTGCCTACATATGATGGAATTTTGACCAGATGAGAACTTGTGAAGAGCTTATAAAATGTGTAAAGGAGTCAAAACAGCAGCAGGGATCCCTCCGTCACACACAAATGGTTCTGATGCCTGCACTGAACTGTGAATGGCAACATTGCGACTATGACAAGAAAAATCAGGTATGCATGAGTGTTCTATCCTTTTAGGGTCACATCTTGAGGAATCATGGTCTGTTTTTGTTGTTGTTCTTTTTGCATGTCTTCGGTCTGGGTTTCTATCTATCTATCTATCTATCTATCTATCTATCTATCTATCTATCTATCTATCTATCTATCTATCTCATATATATATATATATATATATAGAGAGAGAGAGAGAGAGAGAGAGAGCGAGAGAGAGCGAGAGAGAGAGAGAGAGAGAGAGAGAGAGAGAGAGATTGCAACCCAGACCGAAGACATGTAACAAAAACAAAAATAGAGCATGATATGAGCATGATATGTATATATGTATATATGAACACCATACTAATACTGTGTTTGACCCCTTTAGCCTTCAGAACTCCCTAATTCTGCGTGGCATTGATTCAACAAGGTGTTTCTTCATTCTTTCGAAATGTTGGCCCATATTGATAGGATAGCATCTTGCAGTTGATGGAGATTTGTGGGATGCACATCCAGGACACAGAGCTCTCCTTCCACCACATCCCAAAGATGCTTTATTGGTATTGAGATCTGGTGACTGTGAGGGCCATTTTAGTACAGTGAACTCATTGTCATGTTCAAGAAACCAATTTGAAATGATTTGAGCTTTGCGACATGGTGTATTATCCGGATGGAAGTAGCCATGGTCATAAAGGGATGGACATGGTCAGAAACAATGCTCAGGTAGGCCGTGGCATTTAAACAATGCCCAATTGGTACTAAGGGTGTGCCAAAAAAACATCCCCCACACCATTACACCACCACCACCAACCTGCACAGTGGTAACAAGGGATGATGGATCCATGTTCTCAATCTGTTTACGCCAAATCTGACTCTACCATCTGAATGTCTCAACAGAAATTGAGACTCATCAGACCAAGCAACATTTTTCCAGTCTTCAACTGTCAAATTTTGGTGAGCTCGTGCAAATTGTAGCCTCATTTACTATTTGTAGTGGAGATGAGTGGTACCCGGTGGGGTCTTCTGCTGTCCCATCCGCCTCAAGGTTGTGCGTGTTGTGGCTTCACAAATGCTTTGCTGCATACCTCGGTTGTGCATACCTTCTATCAGCTTGAATCAGTCGGCCCATTCTCCTCTGACCATCAACAAGGCATTTTCGCCCACAGAACTGACGCATACTGGATGCTTTTCCTTTTTCACACCATTCTTTGTAAACCCTAGAAATGGTTGTGTGTGAAAATCCCAGTAGCTGAGCAGATTGTGAAATACTCAGACCGGCCCATCTGGCACCAACAATGCCACACTCAAAATAGCTTGAATCACCTTTCTTTCCCATTCTTACATTCAGTTTGTAGTTCAGGAGATTTTCTTGACCAGGACCACACCCCTAAATGCATTGAAGCAACTGCCATGTGATTGGTTGATTAGATAATTGCATTAATGAGAAATTGAACAGGTGTTCTTAATAATCCTTTAGGTGAGTGTATGTATATATATATATATATATATATATATATATATATATATATATATATATATATATATATATATATATATATATACACACACACTATACATACAGGTCCTTCTCAAAAAATTAGCATATTGTGATAAAAGTTCATTATTTTCCATAATATAATGATAAAAATTAAACGTTCATATATTTTAGATTCATTGCACACCAACTGAAATATTTCAGGTCTTTTATTGTTTTAATACTGATGATTTTGGCATACAGCTCATGAAAATCCAAAATTCCTTTTGACCCAAAATCTCCAAAAATTTGCATATTTCTTCAGACCAATAAAATAAAAGTGCTTTTAATACAAAAAAAAAGTCAACCTTCAAATAATTATGTTCAGTTATGCACTCAATACTTGATCGGGAATCCTTTTGCAGAAATGACTGCTTCAGTGCGGCGTGGCATGGAGGCGATCAGCCTGTGGCACTGCTGAGGTGTTCTGGAGGCCCAGGATGCTTCGATAGCGGCCTTAAGCTCATCCAGAGTGTTGGGTCTTGCGTCTCTCAACTTTCTCTTCACAATATCCCACAGATTCTCTATGGGGTTCAGGTCAGGAGAGTTGGAAGGCCAATTGAGCACAGTAATACCATGGTCAGTAAACCATTTACCAGTGGTTTTGGCACTGTGAGCAGGTGCCAGGTCATGCTGAAAAACCAAATCTTCATCTCCGTAAAGCTTTTCAGCAGATGGAAGCATGAAGTGCTCCAAAATCTCCTGATAGCTAGCTGCATTGACCCTGCCCTTGATAAAACACAGTGGACCAACACCAGCAGCTGACATGGCACCCCAGACCATCACTGACTGTGGGTACTTGACACTGGACTTCAGGCATTTTAGCATTTCCTTCTCCCCAGTCTTTCTCCAGATTCTGGCACCTTGATTTCCGAATGACACGCAAAATTGGCTTTCATCCGAAAAAAAGTACTTTGGACCACTGAGCAAAAGTCCAGTGCTGCTTCTCTGTAGCCCAAAAGTGGCTTGACCTGGGGAATGCGGCACCTGTAGCCCATTTCCTGCACACGCCTGTGCACGGTGGCTCTGGATGTTTCTACTCCAGACTCAGTCCACTGCTTCCGCAGGTCCCCCAAGGTCTGGAATCGGTCCTTCTCCACAATCTTCCTCAGGGTCCGGTCACCTCTTCTCGTTGTGCAGCGTTTTTTGCCACACTTTTTCCTTCCCACAGACTTCCCACTTGAGAGTGTCAATGATGGCCTTCTGGACAGCAGTCAGGTCGGCAGTCTTACCCATGATTGCGGTTTTGAGTAATGAACCAGGTTGGGAGTTTTTAAAAGCCTCAGGAATCTTTTGCAGGTGTTTAGAGTTAATTAGTTGATTCACATGATTAGGTTAATAGCTCGTTTAGAGAACCTTTTCATGATATGCTAATTTTTTGAGACAGGAATTTTGGGTTTTCATGAGCTGTATGTAATACATATATATTTATTTATTTATTAACAACATATTAGATTATAATAATGTTTTCCTAATAAATATTAGAAAAAAAGATTTTACACATTTAAAATATGTCCCTGGCGCCATGAATTCAACTGACGGATCTGACAAACAAGCTCAAGTTCATGTGCACACACATACACGGATATGTGCACTGACAGCGGAAACTTAAATTGGTAATGCGTCCTATTTAACTTGACGGATTACTTGTCTAAGTGAAAATAATTTGTTGATCCACAGTGCTGTCATGGCGACTTGAGTCTCACAAATCATTTTTAATTGACAGTATTAAAAGCAGGTGAAGGGAAAAAATACCTCGCAGAACACAAAACAAACATCTCTCAGTATTGTGAAGGAGCTTAACCACCTGTCACTAAAAGAAGCCATTAAAGAATGATCGAAAAACCTGCTTTTAAAAATGAAGTCTCATATTTTGATGCTAAAACACTTTCTCACAGTTTAATGTGCAGCAACAACTGTAAGTAAGCCATTTGTGGGCTGAATTATAAAGCGTGCCAACTGCAAACGATCAGACTAACCATTTTTGGATGGACGATCTTATAAACTTACATTGAAATAAGAATAAAAGTGATATCTAAGGACCAGAATAATATACTGTATATTTGGGCACTCGAACAAACACCTAGCAACCCCTTAGAAGTAAACTTAAAAACAGTTTAGGACTCACAACTACCCTTTAAATAGAAGCGCATCAGCCAAGTGCCATAAAATGATGAGGGTTTATGCAACAGAAGGAAACGGTCAGTGTTTGCTTGGAGAACGCGAGTGTCTCTCCTGTGTCCCGATTACTACTGTGTGCTCAGCCAATCAACTGCACAATGAAGCAAGATAAATGGGAATTACCCGCAAGGCAAAGGTTAATGTTTTTCGAACCGATCTGCACTCATTCTATCAACAAAGCAGGAGATCAAAAAGCCCGGAGCATCTCTATCGACTCCGTGTCTGCGATGAGGTGCGTTATCTGTGGGTTAAGAAAGCCTCTGTCTGTTGCCATACGCCTGTGATTGGAAGTATACCACGAAGAGGCTTTAAATCTTTTTTTGCTTTTTCCTCCATCTCTCCCTCCAAGCAATGAGCAAATGCACCAACAATTGTGACATCTGTTCTGCGGAAAAGACCCGACGGATTACATGTCAATTACAACAAAGAGCCCGGAGTCCTGATAAATGACAGCCCGCAGAGCTCCTTTGTGGCACAGAAGAAAAGTGAACATTTAATGGCTTTCTGTATTCATATGTATTTGGAAACAGATGTGAAAACGGCTAAGAAAGAATATCAGTTTGACTGTAAACAGGCCAGATGATTGAAGCGATTATCAGGGGAAATGAATGCAGTTTTATTCATTTGTGTACACAGATGAGAACTTTAAATATAGGTTTGTTTGAGGAACATCACAGAAGACAAGTGTTAATCGCGTCAACAATGTTACTAAATGTAATGTTGAAAAGTTGCTTTTTTCAGCTTGTTAACAGTACTGTTGATGATCTAAAAAAATAAGCCAAATAAGATGCATTATATGATCAATTTTTTCTTCAACTATTTGAGGTTTGTTAAGGTTTTCTTTATATTAATGCTTTTCTGTACACTTAATGGTTTTCATTTAATTTTCATTATTGTTGATGAAAAAAAAAACTCTTGAAGATGAAAGATGCATCACAAAAGATGCTGCTTTTTAGTTAAATTACTGTCTTGTTTTTGTAATTGTTAAGTAAATAACTCTTTGGAGATTAAAAAAATGGATTTTAACAACAAACGTTAACCTAAAAATAAAATAAAAGACTTCGCATTAAGAAAAAATGACGAGGTAAAAAGAATTCGCCTCGCTTGCTGTTTTTAGAACTAAATAATTTATATTTTTATTACTGCACATAATGAAGTTGTGTGTGCATGTGGGTGTGTTATCATCACGTTTGTGTCTGCTTTAACTTCTCAGGCTCTTCCTTTCACTCTTAGCACAAACAGGAAGTCTCTAGGCTCTCTTCCTGGAGAGAAGCGCAGTGGGAAATGCACACACACACTTACAAATGCAGGTTTTATGAGAACACTATGAGAATACACAGATCTTGACACACGGCCTTTCACGCATGCGCACACACACACACACACACACACACACACACACACACACACACACACACACACACACACACACAGTATATATAAACTTGTGCTCGAATGGCCTTGTGAAATTTAATAGAGAGACTGAGTGTACATAGCGAGCCGATGGAAAAAGCCCACTGCGCTCAACAGTCCTAACACAGACTAACAATTCCGGCACATGAGGCAGAACACATGCTCAAAATGCTCTTTTTACAAATCTGCTAGTGTCTGAGGGGAGGATGAGAAACATTTGTGGCCGCTTCAAATTCTCTACACATAAAACAGTTTTCAGATTGCATTAAAATTGCACATAGCAGCTGTTGTTGATGTTGTTTAGCAAGATCAGATCAACAGAGAAGTGAAACATTCAAAATCCTCTTTTGCTCAAGTGTTTGTCACTCTAGCCACTAAAACGGGCGACATTCACATGCTACCTTTAACCAACACCCTTAAGACAGTACCTTTCCCCTAGCCTGACAAGCCAGACCCACATCAAGATGTTAGAGGAACTCACCATTGACAGGGCTCAATCCGAGGGGCGGAATAAACGGATGTCTTTCAAATTCCCTCTGCACACGATAGGATAACGTTACCACCAACCAGAGCAACGTGACGCGAAGCTCATTGATAGATTAAAACTCCGAACACATCTTCTCTTTTTAAGAATGACTTCAGTGCCGTTCTTTGTTCTTTTCTTAAAGAAAAGCTTAACTCCAAGTCTTCCAGAGTCGCGGTCAAAGCTGATTCGAAAGACCGCCGTTTCAAGTTGGTCACCATCCAATGACCAACTTGAAACAGATAATAACCATCTGGAACCAGCTAATGACTTAATACGACTAATGATTTTTAATAGGATCTTAATTCATATAATAACCTCGGTTTACAACTTGACCACCTTACATGCTGATGGTAGCTTGTTTGTTAAAAACATCTTTTTCGTTAAACAATACTTATCGTTCACAAATATTTGAATATAATATTTTTTTTTAAAAAAGGCCAATCTTTACTCGAAACCTGCATCCATGTTTCAAAACACAGTTACTAGCTTAAGAAATATGCTCCCAGGAGCACAATTTCGTAATTGGGAGCAAAAAAGGTGCAATGTTGGGTGAAAACGTTCCACGGTCCATAATTTATGAGTTGAGCCTTATCAATTCAATCAGGAGACGACAAGTTGTTTGCAACTCTGACCCACAATTAGCTGAAAGCATGTAATCTGGTTACTCGCGTGTTAGGTGATAAGTCACAGCTTACACTAGGCTTGTTACACGTCGCTCTACCTCTGGCAGGTGACACATGGGACACAAAAAGCATAAAATTAAAGTATTTTACGAAAGCAATTTTTATACGCTTTTAATGGTGATCTTCATTTGAATCAACACAAGGAGGAACTAACAGTGACAGATTACAAGCAGAAGAAACAAAAGGACACTAGCTACATGCTCTCAATCATGGCAACCTTGAGGATGCTGTCATTCTTTTGTGAATTCTGCCTCATTTTATCACCTTTTAAAGATTGAAAATTATTCCACTTGTGATGTTTGAAACCTGCTTGCAACAGATAAGCAACACTGACAGGAGTGAAAGAGAAATTGACTCTCACAAACACAGAAAAAGTCCCATAACTCAGTTTATCCTCTCGGCATAAACACACCATGAGTACTGGCAACCTGATAGACCTTCAACCGCGCAGATGGATGAGCAAAGCCAGCTCTGCTTGCTGTTGAGCAAAGAATTGCCTGCAATTGTGTGTAGTGCAAACCTAGTGTGGATTTTGCTTTTCATAGTAATTCATCGCTGGCCAGACGTCCAATCCATATGTGATCCTGTTATCGACCTGCTCTGAATTGGAAAGTGCCTAAATCCGGACGGTTGGCATCCCTTACCATATCACATGAGCGTCAGGGTTTTGAGTAACTGAGCTACGAACGAGCAAGAGTGTCAGGTGAATTAGTGCTATATAAAGTGGGTCTTATGTACAGTTGCCAGCTTCTTTCATTGGAAAGTAGATAAAGCCTGTTTGAAAAGCTGCTAAATCTCGCTATTCTGCGTAGTCAACCTTTTACATTTGTTTGCTTTTTGACTACTCTGTGTTCACATATTTTAATACAACCAAATTGTTTTCATTAATATATTTTTCTGTTGTCAGACAATGTAATGAATATGAAGTACTGACCGAAACATGGCCCATTAACGCTTTATTCATACGAGGCATTTTCATCAACGATTCACACTTTTTTGAATGGGTGACATCAAACACTGCCAAACTAAATTGTGGGTTCTGTTGCGTAGCGTCACTGCCACTGCTCGCGGCAGAAGTTAAGAAGTTAAAAATTTCAAGCACCAACACAGGCCGATCAGATTGCCTTTGTAAATACCCTAGCACAGACGCTGGCCAATTGCATTCATGCAACACCGGAAAAGTAGTATGATTGGCTGTTGTCACTTTGACTGTCCTGTCAGCACCAAGCAGCAACCTCCCCCAGTTTCTAGAAGCCAATACGGAAGTAACTAAAACTGCAATTCATCGAATGGCCACTAGGGACAGGCTCCAGAAGGGAGCAGAATCTAATTGGGCTCCATGTTCAAATGCCCAACTTTACAGCCTGGTACAAATTGTGGTTTTAGTCTATGTAGCTAATTTAGTCAATCATGACAAATGTGCGGGGTGATTTTTTTTTTATAACTCATTCGTTTATATTATATAAAGCCTTAAAGTTCTGAATAATTAAGGCCATGGTCACTTAAAGTGACAGGTGGATTTGTCTGCCGTCTGTAAATCAGTCATCACGTCACCCCAGATACAGCCACATCTCGCCTCTTTGGCCATTTTCAGTTATCTGGGAGTGACGTTCGATGATGCGCTGCCAAAATGGCAACTGCCAACTTTGCGGCTTACCCACTGCTCTTCAGGACCCTATGGGTTACATCACGGACACTACGTACTTTTTTTTTTTTTTTACTGTCATCAACTTTACTCAATTCCAAAGAAGTTGCTCGATTTGTCCCTAGGCCCTTTTTTGGGGGGGAAAAGTCGCTAAAGAGGTCTGAAAAGTCACTAAATCTAGCAACAAAGTTGCCATGTTGGCAAAACTGGTTGCAGGGCTCGTTGCTATTGTGTAATCCAGTTGATCTTCCGCACACGTGTCTGCTGCGCATTGAAATATAACAGACCAGATGGCGGGAAAGGTGTTAAATAAACAGCAATGTACACGCATTAACAGCTTGGGTTACAAACAGCTGCTTTATTTGCCATTTCTGATTTCTGAGCATTATCAGAAAAGCAGGAGCTGGGGAGAAACAGCGATAATCTGCATCGGTGGAGAGATTGAATACACATGATGTGAGTGAACTGCACAGCTCCCTGTAGAGGGCTATACTGTAATCAGATGCGAGACAACGCGCAGTAAAACGGCAGAAACATTGTCCGCACAGCTGGAGTAACAGTTGCCCACTCACACTTACACATAAATATACATGACAGAGTGTAATCCAGAAAAAGGGAAAGCATTGCGGAGGTGTCTCTTTATACTAATCTCTGCTTTAAATCCCAATCGTTTCCTCTGCATTCGTACATCTTTGCTTGAAGAGCATTAGCAGATAGGGACACGATGTTCTGAGAAAGTCAGTCCGCTTTCATAAGCATTAAAACAGCCCTTGCTTCAGTCACGTACACACGGTTAACCCTTTCCTGGAATCGGCCTCTTCTCCAAAAGATAAGTAGTACAAGAAACAAGGTGGACTAAATGTGAGATAGATGACTAGCTAAGCTGGAAGTGAAACAACAGGAAAGCACATCTCTTAGAATGAGTTATGCACACCAGTTTACCCACAATCCCTCCCTGTAGGCCATTAAAGAGAAGAAAAAGGCATTCTTCAAGAGTAAGCAGGCTTTCAGTGGCCTAAACAGGCGTAGCACATGAAGAAACACCATCCTAAACATCAAGGGGAAAAAATCTACTAAAATAAAAGAGTTTAAAAAAATGGGTTTCATTATTGTTATAATAATAAATAATAATGCTAAATATTTTTTCATATTTCTTTCTTTTGATTTTTGACTGAAATCTGACCCAAACACTTAATTGGAAACCTGCATTAGTAATGTTTGATTTATGGACAAATTATTCTTTTGAATTATATATTTCTAATGAATTAATTGAACTGGCTCACAAAACTGGCCTCAAGCTAAAAATTCAGGGGGGAAAAAATCTCACTTTTCAGCCTAGAAGTTAAAATAAATGTATGTAAATGAATTTGTCTTGTTTAGTTATAAATGGAAATTATATATAGCTTCCAAATGACGAGCTTTTTTTCCAACCAGTTCTGCAAAACAAAAAACGATTCTTCAGACTTTTCATCTCTAACATCCATAGATTTTAAAGATTAAAGTTTAAATAGTAAATTTAATAAACTAATCAACCACTACAACAGGTTCAATAATATAATATAGAGTGAGTTTACTCTTCCCCCCCTCACACCGAATGTAAAATCCCTCTCTGTCATTCCTGGTGGCATTTTGTTTGATTTTTACTTTCATATATTCGTTATTACATGACCACATCAGTCAATTAGCTCAATGTCACAGGCTGTAATGGACTTGTGGACATGATGCCCCTGTGGCGTTTGTTTCGCTCGGGCACACATGCTCTGCTCTCTCCCTCCCATACGCACATCAGCCTCTACGAAACTGGGAGTGTGTGTGTGTGTGTGTGTGTGTGTGTGTGTGTGTGTGTGTGTGTGTGTGTGTGTGTGTGTGTGTGCGTTGTAAAAGGTCAACTTTCTGCAAGAATTCCTCTGGAACAGCCCCGAGTGCAGCCAAATCCATAGAATGAATGGATAAAAAAAAAAAAAATTAAAGAGTATATTTCACCAAAAAACTTCACATAGAGTACACTTTTGTGCCTGGTAGCTGAAACTCTAAATCATAGAGTCTTTAAAAAAATTAACCAATATCACAGCTGTGTGTCCCTGAACAGCAGAGCACCAAAACAAGACATTTCCATTAGCTGTAAAAGTACCAAACACTCACTTCCAGTGCAAACATCGACAACAAGTAACACCTTTGTCCCATTCTGACTATATCCCAGCATGCTTTGCAGCAAATTAGCACACTCCGTTAGCTGTTGCAAACTGTATGACATTACAAGGTCACAATCTCCTTTCATTCAGTGACCGCCTGCCCTCTGTATAAAAAATTGACAAAGATGGAAAGTGTCTGAACATTGACCTTGGTCATCGTAAGATCAGCTCTTGGTGGCTTTCGGATCAAACAATCACTCAAGTTGCCTACAAACCTCCGCCGCAGGGTTGGATATAATGCCACGTGTGTCTTATCATTTCAGCATCAAAATACCAACAGAACCCCATTCATGACCTCCCCTACGAGCCCCCCATGCCCTCTCAAGCTCTTAGTGGTCACCCTAAGGGAAATCAGCTTCCTTGAGCTTTTGTGGATAGAGCTAACTGACCGTGCGTTTTCCAAAGGACACCTGAGCTTTGACAACTGCTAAGCCTAAGGCACGGTCCAGTTAACAAACAGACGATGTGCAGACGTACGGCGAAACGCAATCTGCATGTTACTGTACATTGCATCTTTGAATGGTAGCAATGTATCATTTGATGTAAGCGAAACAATTGAGATGTTTAAACACATAAGAAACATACATGAAAAACAATAAAAATACAATAATTTTTTATATGTAATGTTTGGGGTCAGTTTCTATTCATCAAAGAACCCTAAAAAAAAGATATTGAGCACCACAACCGATGGTGATAAAAATATTCGTGAGCACCAAATTAGCATGTTAGAATGATTTGTGACAGTGAACACCGGCCTTAATGGCTGCTAAAAATTCTGCTTTGCCGTTAGAGGAAGCATAAGGGAGATATGGGTAAGCATAAGAGACATCTCTCAAAAACATGGGGAAAAAAAATATCTTACTGACCTCACACTTTGGAACAATGAATATCCTGGTAATAATCTCTGAAAACTGTTCAGAATTATAAATATGCTTCTGAGTCAAAATGACTCAAAACGTGCATCATTTTTTCCAATCCAAACTATTTTTGCACAGAATTCCAACGACCTTTGAATTTGTCCCCCATCCATCCATAAGGAGCATGAAAGATCAGTGCTAAAGTATGTCAGTACGTTATGTTTGTAAAATCAGCATGCACAGTGAACCTATGAGTGTCTGATCCAGAGCATCCTGTTGTCCCTGGCAGGACGGATCTTATGCATATTAGAATCAGATGACTTCAGTGGAGGCGTCCATCCAAACAACACTTGGAGCTCATCTTCCATAAACGCATGCACACAAACAAGCAAATCACACACAAACAGCCAGTGTGCTGCGTTCTAAAGAGTCTGTATTTTTCAGTCACAGATAAGTGAGAAGCTCTGGATATAACTACTGTAATTTATGTGCGGACAGCCGCACGCATTCATCCGGAAGAAAACCAGGATCAATATATAAATCACCCAGATCGGCCAGTTTATTTAGATGGGCCTCACTGAATGTCTTACTGTGGTATGCAAGAATATATTGTTGCGCAAGCTGAATGCAAAAAAGAAAAAAGGTTCTGACGCCACAATATATCAAATTTGCAATTGTTTTTATATGTCACCCTAAGTGTGAACCTAAAACAGTGCTTGGTGCAAACAAATAACAGTCTATTTGTAATATTTTACTGTGGTTGGAAATAATGAGTCATTTCAGTCCATTTCCAGCAGTCAGTTGCACTGTAAACATATCTAAATTTAGAGCGAAAAAAGCAGTGTTCTTTAAGAATGTCAGCCAATTGTTTACATTTCTAACATAATTTTTTTTTTTTAAGAAGCTGAGAAATTATAAACAAAAAGTTTTTTTTTCCTGACATAATGTGCATTATTTAAATCATAATACGAACAGTAAATAGGATTATTTTTGATTTGATGTGGACTTCAAAAGTGACCTCGAGCCATGATCACCATAAATGAAATCTTAAATGACGAAACAGACAGGCTGCATATCCCAGAAGGCAGTGAGATGCAGTGCGAGACATGGCGTTGCCGCCCACCAACCCCCTCGGTCAGCTGTGACAATGAGATAGGATTTCACTGTGATGGTGGCACAGAGAGATTAAGAGCTCAAAGATTTATCAAAGGCTTAGTCGTTCCAAATTTTTTTCCTGACCCAGACACAACGAGCGGCTGCTGTCACACTATGCCAATGTGAGCTCCACTTCCTCTGTTTTTAACTCACTTTCTTTCTTTTTTTTTTTTACTTGTTTCTTTTGCTTCCTCCTCCAGTTTTGGCCCCATCTCTCTAACTTTTGCCACTAACACTTTTGTTTCACACATGCTCTTTCTGTCTCTCTATCTCTGATTGGCTGGCATGTAACTGTAGGAATGTCAGCTGGGCTTACCTTCAGAGATGGTCAATAAATTAATTCGTGTATGATAAGTGCGCGTGCACACACACACACACACACACACACACACACACACACACACACACACACACACACACACACACACACACACACACACACACACACACACACACACTTCCATATAATTCCATATAGTCTATAAGCTTTTTAGGGTACAGTGCATGTTCACTTGCAGTCATTTGTGGTAAACGTTTGACTATGTGGTTGCATTGGTGTTCTAAGCCAGTGTATAGCAGAATTGTTTCTCCATTTTGCCACAAAAAAAAGACATGCAATGTGATACCTAGTCTTACACTGTGTCCTAACTACACACGACATGCTAAGATTCCAGCGACAAGCAACTTCTCTGTCCACACGAGATGCAACGTGACTATGAGATGCGACAAATCAATCAAAAAACCACAGCCAATCAGAACAGTATGTGTGGTTCACATTTAAAAAAAAAAAAAATCACATTTGAACCTGTACCGGTACCCAACGGTACCTTTTTTCTTTACTTAAAAGATACTTCAATAACTGTGCAAAAACTGTAAGTCATTTCTAGAAGTGTTATTGACATTATGTCAGAGCTACCTTGGTCTGCCATTGTCTGTGATATTTGTTCACTGTAATATTTACCAGTAAATAGTAGGGTAGGCTATAGCTGCTTAATTGAATTTATAAAAACAACTATATTATATTTCTTTTAAATTCAATTTCTATGAAAAGATTTCCACAAATTCTGTGTTGTATATTTTCACGTAATCGAATGAAGACATAAAACATTAATTTATCTTTTAATGTAATGAAACTTTTTTGTCAAACAAAGCTGCACAACATATATAATATATTTTATATACATAAAATATATTACTTAAATATATTACTTAGATATATTACTTAAAGTTTTGATAGTTTATGATCATTACATTAGTGTTAGTATTATTATTACACTGAGACGTATCTAAATTCTACTGTACAATGCTAATATGTTTGTCAAGTTTAACCTAAACTTTTATTTTGACGGGTTGCTTTGAAGACCTTTGAGTTTCTGTGAGTTTATGACGTGACTGTAGTTTTTCTCAAATTAAACAGTGAAATGCTCATGATGTGACTCTCAGAGAGGCTCTGGAGATGACGGACATGCGCTTATGTCTTTGTATGAGATGGAAACACGTGACCGTCACATGCAATTCTGTGTGTGTGGGGTAAAAAAACTGCGGATCAGCACCGTTCATTCACACAAGCACGCAGGATTCGTAAATAGCCTTTTTGCTGTTTAATATTCACAGACACTATTTCACAAGATGCGTTCTCAGGTACCGAAATGTGGTACCGATTTAACTAATGTGAATCGGTACTTAAAAGTAGAGTTCGGTACCCAACCTTAGTGGGTGGGCTCTCCAGGCAAGTGTATCGCACCAGAGATTAATCTTGATGACACTCGCAAGGATTCCAATGGGAGAGAGTGTTCAGGAAAACTTTAAAACTATATTATTTATAATAATTATAATAACAAAAAGTTAAATTATTTTAAAACAGCCATTTTGATGCGGCGTAAGAATGATGCGGCGTAATGGATTAGCATTATGCCGAAGACCAAGTCTTTCCCAGCGCTTGCCCTTCAACTTCAGGGAGAAACTGTTGTTTTTTCAGCGCTAGGTGATCAGCCTAAGGAAAAAGGTGATATCTCAGATCTGTCACAATACATAACAAAGGTGAGAAGTCAGTCATCCGATGAGAACTACAGGTTATTTTATGGTATGATCAAGTGTTTATGTTTAAACGTATTTTTATGTTTAAAGTATTTTTCATAGTTTCAATACACACATTAAAATAGGAAAAATAGCCTATGCAATAAGAAAACTCTGCTCAAATAAAATCCTTTTCTTTATATAAAAAAAAAGATTTGGTCTTCAAAAATCCTTTTTCCAAAAAGTGCATCGTCTTCTATTTAGGGTGGTCTAATATTTGAAACAATAGGGTATTTAAAGATATTTCACTCCAGATAATTGTTAATAGTTAAAAAAATGCCTGTTCAATGGCCTGCATTACATCGTCTTCTGACAAACACACTGCGCTCTCTTCCAATACATCACAGCGCCTGACATCTCTGATCTAAGAAACATCCATTTAAAGCCAATATCACAGATGTGTCCTCTATCATTTTTATTTCAAGAGGCATGGGCATTGTAACACAGCACATGAAAGCAAGCTGCTTTCAATTAGCTGGCAGATTAGCACAAAAAGTGCTTGACAGTGTCACAGGGAATACTCCATCACAACGGGCCACATGACTCCCACTTTTCTCCCAATGTTTACATGGGGCTGATGAGGGAATAAAGTAAAACGACTCTCCCAGATGAGATCACATCAAACGTTTAGTTTTTTCTTCTCCTCGTTACACTACCGACGTATGGAATGTGTTCATTGGTGCAGAAACCGGGGGTGGCTGGAGTTTTTAGGACTGCTGCCAGGTCTTTATCACATAACTGATGAAAATGAACTTCGAAATCCAATTAGCCCAAACCCTTTTGGCAACCACAACCCAAATAATGACAGACTTTAGGCTCACTGTGAGAATGTAAACCAACATGAGTACATATGACAAAGACATGTTAAAAAATGTCAGGCGAATTGTTATTTCTCCGCTGGGTTACCTTTGAAGCCCAGTTTAAATAAATATGACCATTAAAATAGCCTGTACGTCGGGTAGTGATGGATTTCAAAGTGAATAAAGAGCCCGACTCTATAATCAACAAGTTGGAGTTTCCAGGCCCCTTTCTGGCGGCCCCAGGCCAACAGGAAGTGGTGAGGGCGTGCATGGACGCCAACAAGAGCCAATTAAAAAACAAGGAGTGCGGAACATGTTGCAGCTAACAAGCTCCTTTCCTTGACCTCCCTCACCTTCGACCCCGGAATGCCCCTTCCCCTTCCCGTACGACCACAAGGTCTACAAACACATGCTTTGGCCTCGGGAAGCTGGCCCACATTTTCTTTTTGTCTCTCTATAGGCTGCTGGGGACGTTCCACCGAGCTAAAACACACCCACCTCAAACATAATAAGTCATTTATGCAGTTAATTCTACCACCACTTGTCGTAATGGGACCGCAAAACTTGTTTCCAAGAACCCAGGGCAATAAATAGCCTCCAAATTAATTGGGAGAATTTATGAAGCCGAGAGATGCACCGAGACCCAACCAATATAATTAAGTGTGGCTTAATAATATAGTTAAGGTTTGGCTTTGGGGTGTAACTTGATCTTAAGTTAAGTGATATCAATAAAAAGTGAACAATTAAAGAAAAAAAACACCCACACCTGAAGGAGAAAGTGGGCTGAAATTAGTCTGACTAAACCCTTGTCCTTACCCAACCCTAATGAGACAACAAAAGGACTGAACCAGCGATCGTCCCCTTCTGCCCGCTACAGAAGTGGTCCTGTCATTGGGGCTCTCCAAACATGGACCATATGTGAGTTCAGCGCTGGCAATCAGACTCCATTATGAAGCAGGCGGCTGAGTTCATCAGGAAAAAATTAGCCCACCACTCGGCTGAGCTCTCCCATTGGCCGGTCACGCGGAGCGCTGTGTTTGAGGGCACCCCAGACATTCCTGTGGATAATCTTTTCCATTCCTCTACTCGCTGCAGCAAGAAGAGCCCAGATCGCAGTACAAGGACGGCATTGTGAGGCCCCTCCGCAGCAGTTTTTTTAAGTGCTCCCTCTTGCGCACATCATACGAGCCCTTTTATAAAAAAAATAATATTAATAAAAAAACGAGCGCCTTTGAAATGAAGTTGGAACTGAATAAGGATGCCGTGTTTCTCACGGTCTCTTTCCAGTAAGGGTATGCTTTGTAAAAATAAAAAAAGGAAAACAATGTAAAACCACTGGAAGCCAAAGTGCCGCCACATCAGGGATTCAGATCTCCCCGGCTGACGTTCCTTTGCCCGCTTTTGTTCGCCAACGAACCCATGTCATCTTCCTCGCTCTAATGTGTGATTTTGGTCACCGCGTTACAAGCAACAAGCTAAGACTGGAACACATCCTCCCGCTCTGAAGAGATTTACGGAAACACATTCCCTAATTAGAAACACTACTACTACTTCTATAAACGAGCGACTCCAGTTAGGCTAGCCACCACACCAGACCACAGGGTTTCCACAGTAACCGTTTCACCGCGAACAGACTGCTGAGCACCACGCAGGGTTTTAAAGACTCGTTCTCCACAAGCTCCATTATGGGCTTGGAAAAGACAATATGTAGACAGAAATCATTTTTATAGGCAAACTTATTTGAGTTGCCAAAGCTCTCTGGAGCGTCTCAAGACCACCACGCCAGCTTGCAGAAATATTAAAAAAAATTCACAAACAGAACGACTTGAGCACGAATGGCTAAACTAACTAAACCAAGGAAATCTCTCTGTATACCATCTATAAAAGTAGCCCTTTGTTGTAAATGATGCACGTGGACCGTCTGCAGTGGCTATTGAAACATGCTTGCCATGCCTTTCAGGGTTGAGAGAGTATAAAACAGGCATCCAATCAATCACATGGGTACTTGAGGGATAAACAAGCCTTCAACTTGAGCTTCTGAGTGAACGCTGAACCCTTTGGGGCTTTCATAAAAATAAAAAAAAGTCCAAGAAGTGATTGTCAAAACCAATCCCATTATAAAAGCAAAATCAAAGAGATGAATCAAAATGGTATTTCATTTGAATAGCATATGGATGAGGTCTCTCACAATGCACCTGGCACATGTGTAGGGTCACAGAACTGAATCATTTATATACATACACATAAGTGTGTTTCCCATATCAGTGGTTCACATCTGATGTCAAAAAGAGTTGCACATCTGTTATGATAGGGCAAAACATTTTATGCAACTAATTCAACCTAAAAGAATAGCTAAATTATCAGGCTTCTCAATAATATGAGTTTTACATATGCTTTTGTTGGTAACGTCAAAGGTCATCTGTCGGGGCAAACTGAACAATTAATCAGTCGATTATTTCAACAGAGTCAAAATAAGGACATGTGTCCTCATCCAAACTGTAAAATTAATTCATTTCTGTGTTTCAATGGGAGGACATTGACAGTTTTGTATGATGAACAATTTTAGCATTAAGTTTGGAAAAATCTAGACACAAAACCAACTGAGACCCACTGTCCTACAGGATTATGAACTCAATTGATTCAGGAGTCTTTTATGAAACCCCCTTTTTTTTTAAATGAATCAGTCATCATTTGCTCATGAACTGATCTAGAGGTTACTCCACTGTATGTTAAGACAACACACTTAAAGGCATGTAACAAAATATGCTTCCACGCAAACCAACAGTATATCATTCTCCACATGACACAGCAGGAATGTGCTGTAACTCTACCACATAAGGATCACTCTGAGAAGACTGGTTGCTAACATGTCCGTCAGCCCATCAGCTCTAGCATAACAAACTGTAAATAACACACTGCAGGACCAAAAGATTTGAAGGGGGCCAGACACTATTTAATATTAGAGTGTGTGTTTGTATGTGTACACATGTGCCACAAGATGTGTCTTAGTTCTTGCAGACACAGACATAATACAAGACCAGACACATTTGGCATGAGTTATAGCTGAGAACGGTGGAAATCCGTTTAGGGCTCTAAATGACTTCAATGCATTGATTTATGCATGCATCTTGAGTGTTCTTCAAAGTAAGAACCATACGGTTTCATGGGAACAGTTGACGCACACAAAAGGCAGAATTATTTTATGGTGGAGCTACACAGCTGCCAGAAGTTGAATCATTGCGAGAAGTTTATGTGCTGCGGAGAACATAAGTGATTGTGCAGTCCTGAATACGAATACGTTACCTGTAGAAAGTCTGCGCTGATGAAGAGCACACATTCCGCTGAAACACGTACATGCTTCTGCTCGTCCTCTCTGAGGTGGCGGTGGTATCGAGCACTGGGGCTTCAGGAACCCTACGGGAAAAACATACAAGATTTATCTTTGCTACATGTAAATCATAACGTTGAAACTATTTTGTCAACATAACTGTAATGTCAAATAACAGTTGACAATGGTTTAAACCTTTAAACAGAATGTAAACTATTAACATAACATGAATAAATAACCTTTTATCTCCACAAAATGACATGAATTAAGTTGACATGAATTCTTACATGCTAGTAAGAATGGAAGTGTTGTGAATATGCTTTCTTCATAACTTAAAAGGTTAGTTCAGCCAAAAAATAAATTTCTGTCATTAATCACTCCCCCTCGTGTCGTTCCAAACCCGAAACCTTCGCTCTTTGGATCACAAATTAAGAATTTTTTTAATGAAATCCGAGCGCTTTCTGACACCCCATAGACTTGTACATTTTTACCAGTTTCAAGGCACCGAAACGTAGTAAAAACAGTCTATGTGACTCCTGACTCAGTACTACACTAATGCATCACTGTGCTCGTGTGACCAGCATTAGAGGTTGAAATGGAAGAGAAAAAAAATTGTTGAATAAAGTTGTCGTTTGGGTTTTTATTTTTGCGTACAAAAAGTATTCTTGTCGCTTTATAACAATAAGGTTGAACCACTGTATTCACAAGGACTATTTTAACAATCTCTTTACTATCTTTCTGGGCCTTGAAAGTGGTAAAAACATTGCAGAGGAAATATCTTCATTTGTGTTCTGAAGATGAATGAAGGTCTTATGGGTGTGGAACGACATGAGAGTGAGTGAGACAGAATTTTTATTTTTGGGTCAACAACCCTTTTATGGAACATGGCTAACTAAAGCATGACATTCACAATATTGCATTACAATAGACTACAATTATTGTAGCCATTTTAGAGTACAACTTTGGCTGAAAAAAGATGCATTTCTGATTGCCCCCAGACTGGCAGACTTGGCAGCGCAGATGTTTCTTTGCCCTTTATATTTCAAAATTGATCTTTTAAAGAAGCAATAACTTTGACTTGTCCTGCCTCGTATACTGCCTCGCTATGTGCCGTGGTAAACCCCCGCCAACCTCTCACATTTCCCTGTTTTTCCCTGTTCTCTACCCCACAACCCGAGAGGCTGGCAGACATGCAAGTCAGGAGGCAAGGGGTAAAAAAAAAAAAAAAAAAACGCCAGGGGGGAGTTAAGAAAGGAGCAAGGGTGAGATCGGAGGCGGATGACTCAGTATGGGCAAAAGGCCAGATGATACAGGCATGCCTGCAGGGATCAGGGTAAGACACCATGCTGTGCATCTCAGAGGTTTTGGCCTGATTTTCCTCACACAGGGACCTTTTCGCTGGTACAATGGGTTAACTGATATCATCACCCACGTGCAGAGATCACAGAATGGCAACTGCGAGGGGTTTGCTGTCAATCAATATTTAATCTTAAAGGGACATGCTGACCCACAAATGAACATTACTCACTCTAGTTTAATTTCAAATCTGTATGACTTTCTTCTGTGGAAAACAAAAGTTACATTTGAGGAATATCCTATATTTCAAAATAATATAGGATAATATATATATAATATATATTATAGTAGACTATATGACTATACGTGTGTGCTATGTACCATGTTTTTTGGAGAGAAAAAAATGAAAATTTATATTTTGAGATCTTTTCAAATGAATCAGACGACTCAGTTCACAACAACAGCTTAAGGGTGTGACTAATTCACTCCCTAGTTCACTAGGAAGGAAGTCAGCTGTTTTAAGGTCTGTCTTCATTCGGAAAATCTTTATAGTGCACTGAAACGTTCGCTCCCTAAAATGCACCATGTAATCCAGGAAGTGATTGATGCTCGCTATTAACAGAAATTCGGGGGAAACCAAAGCTGTCTCTGGTGAAAGATAAATTGTATGAGCCAACTCAATACACATCATGACAAAATTGTTTTTATGTTTTTTTTAAACAACAGTTAATTATATTTCACGATAAACTAACATTGATATACAGGTAAGTGAACATAAATCTTGATATCATTCATAATTAATTTACATCTGATATGTTGAAGGGATATGCAACAATCAAATTCTTTTCTTTACTTTACTCTTGTATTTTAAATATCATTGCAAAAATAATGTCAGAAAAATAGTTCTGCTGTTGTTCATTAATACCAGTAGCGACTTTGTAAAATGAGGATGTGGTTGTGTTGCTGTAAATGGAGTCATCAGTACATTAATGTATAGTAAGCCCGGGTCCCAACTCATGTACACAATATATTGATTTGCAACCTAAGGGAGCTGACTGAGATGCACCCTAAATGATTTATTCATGAATCAAACTTATCTGGTTCTTGAGTCAACTCAATTGTCCACTTGCAGAAATAATTCACTGTGACAATTATGGTGAATAGGTAAGGTATCTACTATCCCCTTAAGTACTTGGATTAAAACCCTTAAAAAAGCAAACAAACTGCAAAAAGTCAATATTAAAACAAATCCTAAAATAGAGAGCGCAAATTAAAACACTGTGCTAGAAGACTGAATGACATTTGAGGATGTAACTTTTGCTTTAGTCTACTTTCACAAGTCAGCTAAGGATGCATGATGACTCACAGAGTCAATGAGAGATAGGATGTGCGAGCTTGCACTGAATGTGCACCGAATGATCTTAAAAAGCTCGTAGACCTTTCGGATTGGAGCGAACATGAAGAGCGAAGGGCAGCTGCATCCCCCCGCTCTGGTCCCTGCTCAATAAAGCGCCTTTACTTCCACCATGAAAAACATGTCATTCCAGATGAGCTCAGCCAATGACATTTAAATCAGGCACAGGGATATTGAATTAGTTCCCCATGATAAGCTGGCTGGGATGCTGATGCTTTGGTCAAAGGGGGGTGGGGTGGATGGTGGGGGTGGTACAGGAAACGGTATGGCCTGCCTGTTATGCACCTGCTGCAGCTATTTGATTAAAATGACAAAAACGTGGAATTGACAGAGGAACGAAGAAGCTTAAGACTATACTAAGCCATGGTAATAGAGCTATTATGAGCCGTTTAAAGAGGAAAAAGAACCTTTGAAAAGTGCTGGACAGGAAAAGGGACAGCAACAATCTAACTATGTAACTTTGCCCAAAAATGAAAACGGGCTTCCAGTAGTTGCAAACCCATTTGCTGTTATTTTTCCAGTGGAACAATTTCTGAAAAATCTTCATAGTGTGATTTCCATAGAGCTAAAATTCCCAGTGACCACATTTGCCAAATGAGTTGTCCATGAATCAGACTAATCTAGTTCTTGACTTCAGCTTATTTATAATGCTAACAGGTTAAAAGGAAATGAATATCATCATTAACTTAAATTTCCTATCTCCAAACTGTTAAAGAGAAGAGTCTAAAGATAGACTTGAGTTATACCTTTTTTGTAGTTTTTGTAAATGTTTTGTTCACTATGAACGTTATGGGAAAAGTAGAAGAAAAAGACAGAAAACCACAATAGCATTTAGTTTTAACAGAACATCAAAAGGGAGTTAATAATTTAGATTTATCTATTAAAGAAAGTTTTGAATATTAATGCTCTATCTTACAGAGCCCCTAAAGGGAAAAAAACAGATGGGTTTTTGCATTCGCTCACAAAAACTTTTGAGCTCCTTGTGAGCGAATGCAAAGTTTAATTGGCGGAATGCAACAGGTTTTTGCGAGGGAATGCAAAGTTTACCTGGTTAACGCAAAAGCATTGACAAAAATTTCCTCCATCTCTTTTTTTTCCTTCACCATGTCCCTTTAAGGCAGTGTTTCTCAAATTTTTTCTGCCATTCCCCACTTTGGAGGTAGGGAAGGGCCACGAGCCCCACCTGTCCCCAATCACCCAACAAAATGGTAATTATCTAGGCTTTAAGTTTGCCTGTTAACATTTATTTGATTAACATCACATTTAAAACTTTCATGTGTACAGTCAAAATATTTTAGCTGAGTTTTTTTTAAGGCAACGTTATTTTAGAACGTTTCATCTTAATGTTTCTATGGCAACGCGTCATGTTTATCATGTGACTCACCACAATCAAAATAGCGCTGAATTACAGATGTATCGCTTTTATTACGTTTTTTTATTTTTTATTCAAAATATTGACATACTTGCTTACCATGTCATCAACTGTCTAATAATCCAATTGTAGGTGTGTTTTGCCATTTAAACCCCTTTATAAATGATCTTGATTTTGATCTATAATGTGAGATGGGCGCTGCCACGTTTGAACAAATGCACCGCAGTTCAGAGTCCTGTCAATCGGATTTGCAGTACGTATATTCATCAGCTTCTCCTGGAATAAGTAAGTGACCGGTGAACTGGGAGAAGAATCGAGCAAACTTTATAGTTACTTACACTATGTGTATCTGATATGAATAAAACATGTCGGCCAATTATATTTGAATGGATTGTTATTGCTGCTTCCAAAGACACCAGTGTGTATTCTAAATGTATTGTTTTACTAGTACTTGTGTATTTAAATGTTACCTATTAAATTAAACCTAAAATAAACAGTATGCGGTTGAAAACACTGCATGACGTATGTCAAGAGCTGAGCGCGTATGCATCTGGCTCAGTGCCAGCCGAAGCGCGTCCCACCGTTTGAATCTGACAGTTATGTCACGTCACTAAACATTCTAAAAACCCATATGTGGGTCCGTACTCTCAGGGGCATAGAAATAAAAATCCCATGTGGGACCGCTCAAAAGGTTAATAGAGATGGGCACAAAAAATTAACACATTTCCTCCCGTTTGTCGTGCCCCACTTGTCATGTCTCTATTCCCCACCAGTGGGGCGCACCCCACACTTTGAGAAACGCTGCTTTAGGGGCTCTGTACTATCTAAATGAAACCAATAAGCTGATTTTTTAAAAATGGAGTAGCTTAAATATGCATTAATGAAAAACATGTTATGTAAATCAGGTGATTAGTCATTGCTTATTGAAGAATTTGCAAAGATTAAAGTGGAAGCCAATTTGTTAACACAGCAAAAGTCTGCCAGTGAAAAGGATGGCAAAAAAGGAAAAGTATTAAAGGTCTCACACTTCTGCATTCAGGGGCACACTTCATCCAGTGTGTTAAACATCAGACAAATCCAGCAAGTGTTAACCAAATTAAGCATGTAAAACAAGGCTTGAACATGGCTGAAATAAATAGGCAGTAATCAGTGACGGTCATCAAAATGAATTTAGGCCATTGGGGACACGTTTCCCTGTGGCATATCCCTCATTTCCTGGCTCGACCCGTCAGCGGGGCCCATTAGCTCTTGCCTAAAAGGCCGACGAAGTGAATCACCTTCATTTCAGCCCAACAGATTCCGTATTGTATAACCAGTGAAGGGCGGACAATGACACATCCCCGCTTGCTCTGAGCGATGTCACTGAAAATTACCGCTTTAACACATGAGCTAAGGCTCCCAGTCAACCTCGGCTTTTCCAAAAACACGGGTAATGCAGAAGGACAGGAACCACCACAAAAAAGGAAAAGGAAGTTCTCAATCACAGTCCCAGAGAAAAGGGGTCTAATGAAAGCAAACACTCTTTGAAATGCTTCAGATATGCTCAAATTTTGCCAGATATGCTCAGGCCATTATGGCTTCATAATGGATCCAATTAAAATCATATTTCCCGTAATAATACAGCACTCAAGTTTTCTAAATTAGAACCCACCAACAGACAGGCTATTCAAGCCATGTACCTTTTATTTATGGGTTCTAATCAGAGATGTGTGTAAACATCCCACTGTGTGAACATGTGATTGTATCTTAAACCGTCTTGATGAATATTGAGATCAAGTAATCTGTCTTCTAACAGCTCCTCTGGACTCGAGCTTTATGTCTTGGCGCAAATCCCTGATTAGTCATGTTTAATCTCCCTCTTCTGATACGAAATGATGAATCAGTAGCCAATCAGCAAAGAAAAAATACAGTGGAAGATACTGCCCCCACAAATATTGTGCTTTTAAAAATAGAACTTAATTAATCCCTTTTTACATATCATCCTAAAACACAGTGTCATTTAAGTACGTAATGATGCTAGGGCTGTCATTTTTTAGAAAAATCTAATTTGAACGGATATCAAATATCAAGCAATGATTTTGAATATATTCGATTATCTGCGAGCGTACATTTGTTCACGGGCCTACGCTACAATATGTTTAGAGCGCCCTCTATTGGATAAGATGGCAAGCAATAAAATAAAACACAAACGGTCTAATCATAAGCACACTGTTTTGTCATTCCGATTAGAATAATTCCGATTGAAAGATTCAGTGGACTCTTTACATGAGACGTTATCTAAACCGATCTGGGGTTTACATGTGCTGACTTTCAATCGGAATCGTTTCTTTGACATGCGCACACAGTTTTTTCGACGCCGTCCTCTCCAGCAGATGGAATGTGTTCACGGATGCCATAGCAACTCTCAACGGCCACAAGGACATATACGGTTTTATAAAAGCTATTTATTTGTTGTAAATTGTAATAATCATCTCAGAAAAAAATAATTATTCTGTCAGGCGCAGTTGAAGTAAAAAGTGCCTTGGACAAACGCTGTCAAGATGAGAGGGTGTAGCCAGGCTATGTCTGTGTCATTATTCCAACATTATCTTCATAACTTCTTAAGAAATAGAAAGTTTACCCCCCAGAAAAATGAACTTTCCTCTCTTTTCAACATTATAGCCTGCATGGTGAACGAGGCGCGCACTCTTCAGTGGTGGAGGTGCACGTTGTATAACTTCATATAAGGATGCGAGTAATTCGGTCAGTTCGTTTACAGTTTGATCAGTTCATGAAAAGGTTTATCCCACCCCTCTCAAATCGATTACAATTTAATTCGGTTTGGGCATTTTTTACCGATTGAGGTGTTTACATGGAGCTATAGACTGTATAAAAATGTGCTAAACATGACACTTTAAAAAACGGATCATTATTTTATAGTTCGATTACGGATATTTTACGTCTTGTTCATATGCATATTCGAATATCAAAATAAAAAGTGACAGCCTTAAATGATGCCCATCATCACAAAATAAATGTTGGCAGGGTGATAGGACTCAAGCAAGAAGAGGAGCTCAAATTATTTTATTATGTGAGGAAAGAGAAGGCAGAGATATGAGAGACATGATACTAGCACAGCTATCAGGAGCCTGGGGTGGCTATATCTGATCAGATCAATATTGATAGATTATATTAGTATATTTCAGACGTTAAAGTCATGGCCTAGGGGAGAGCAAATATACTCCTTGGGATTGAGCTATGGTGCTCATGAAGGGAATCAAGGTTGAATCCTGCTTTTAATCGCTTTTCTTGAGAGGCTTATTTGCCTAATGATATCACTTATCACAAAATATAAGGTTTATGCAGTGTAGTCGCACGTCTTGCAGCCATGGCAGCTTCTATAAAACAGAATGCTTTATGAACACAGCCATATAAAGCACAAAAATATGGGAAAGAAAACCGTATTCTAGTGCTGTGTAATACTTCACTGTAATAATCCAAATACTTATGCTGCCGTCTCAACGTTTTGAGGTAAAACAGCCGCGGGATGTTTTCTTTAGATGCTCCTGCACAGAAGTTGTGCTGCTGTGGTAGAGCAATTTCTGTTTACAGAGCACCATTTTATTCAGTCTCTGTTTAAAAAAAAAAAAGGAATAAATCAACTATTTAGATCAGACTTATTGTTTTTGTAATAACGGCTGATTTTCAGCATGCCTGGAAACCGCCACCTTTGGTGAATATTAACAGTGTAACTAATCAACGCGTTTCACACAAGTCGAATAATTTATGTATTTGACATAATCGATTATGTCGACACGCCATTGCAGCCCTATTTGACTCTGCAGTGAGGACCACTTGAAAAAAAACTGCATATGATCTTTATTGAGCTGTATTAGTATCAGTGTACTGGCCTTCTTTTAAAAATAAATAAATAGAAGATGCCATTAAATAAGTCTTTAATATATACTGTCTGTTTTTTCTACATTCATTTGTAGATTAACTGTGAAATTAATACATTATAAATATATTAAGAACTTTAATTGTGATTAAATCACAGAAAAGATGTGCGATTATTCAAGATAATTTTTTATGCATGTACACACATGTACACAAAATCTCATGTGTCTGATCATTATTGATGTGTCTGTCATTATTTTTTGCAATTCAGTTGCGTGATGCATAACACACTTCACCTTTCATTTCAGTGGTTCAGGGACTCATTTTTCAGAGGACTGAGTTGGAAATACGGTTTAGATCACAAAAATTCATCTGCAATACTATATTCATGCACATCTTATTATTGACTCGCTTTTGTAAACACACTTTGCGGGGTCTTTTTTCCTGGACCCAATAAAAAGCCTTGAGAAGCATGGGCGTAGCACATTCCTCACGTCCTTGAAAAGCCTATTGTGTCGTCTTCTCTGTATTAGCGGCTAGTGACGTTAAGCAGATTGCCTCATCCTTGAATGTGGAAGCATTCAAAGGAGTGTATTTTCAATCTAAAGCGAAGGACGGGGAGGATTTTTAAACAACCCCTGAACTGGTGAACCGATAACCCTTTGAAAACACACTCTCGCTGTGGATACACGTGCCAATACATATACACGCGGCTCCCCTTTTCTCTCATGGCCTACGAGCGTATTCCACTGTGGTGTCCAAAAATTAACTTCAGATGTTTGCTTTCCAGTTACAGAAATAATCAGGCAGAGGAGCCTCTCATTAGATTCAATTACTGAACTGACAGTTATGCTACATCGGACGGACGCAACCTCCACGGTGCTTTAATCAAAGCCCATCAAGAATGACAGGCTGACTTTGTTGGGTCTCCTGGTTAAACCCCAAATGCTACTCTGAAAATTAATGACGCATGGGCACAATCGCTCTTTCATTGGAGAGCACATGTCTTGGATGCTGATCAGCATGAAGGAAATGTCAAACCTTTGCTCAGCACACTGTCTGTTTCGACTGGAAGCCTTCTCCCTGCACCTTTCCATCAAGCCTTTGTTCTCTCAACACTCTCCTTGGAAATAACCTGTGTGACGTCGCAGGCCTGTAACGCGTTTTGACTTCACGTTCAGTCAGCGAAACCTGGTTTTCAATAGGACTGGAAAAGGAGGACACTGTCCAGAGGTCAAGATAAAAGTGAAAGACATAAAACACAAGGAGGACTTGAAAAGCGTAATGTTTTACGTGAAGATTTTACACATTCTGTCTCTTTCTCACCCTCTTTTAAGAGTGAAAGTCCCTACAGGGGGCGTAACCCTACCTTGCTCTGAAATTCCAGCCTTTACAAGGCCACTGCTGAGACCACAGGTGTTCTGCCTTGAACAATCAAAAAAAAAGAGGGACAGGTCACACAAACTGACACCAGGTCTGCCTGGTGGCCCCATGCTGAGCGCAGTGGTTTTAAGTGTCAAGTCAAAGGCCATTCTCAGACCCCACTACGCTGATAACATCAGGTGCTTGCTGCTTTAAACTAAATACCACATCCACCCCCTGCCACCCTAAATGCCCATGAACCCATAACCACAACCTTCCTGTACCAGCGCTTTTAGACTGCTTACTAATCCACAAGGCTCTAGAGAACAGCTTTGTTTATCACCCTGATATATATTAAGCAGCAAACACATTTAAAACCGATTCGAGCACAATTGTCAAGTAGCTATCAGAAAACATTTAGTCTAATTAAGAAGAGTTATACAAAAAATTCTATATTATTCAAATAATTTAAAATATATATACTAAAAATAAATAGATAATCCAATTCAATATGCGCAATTAAATATCCATTATGGGCCGACATATTCAATATCAACTGATTCAATAAATACATTAAAAAAAGGTAAACTTACAGATATATTACTGATACTGTATGCACCCCTTTAAAGCACAACCACTAAAGCCATACTTATGCTGATAAACATCTTCATATTGCTCATTTTTTGAACATCCCACATGAGCAATGTATTATTATTTTTTTGTTAAAAAAAGCCCAGTTTTTAAGAAACATGTCTTGCGATTTTTGCAATTTTACCAAAGCGCTCTCAAATGCATTTGATCAGAGTCAGGTGAACTCAAAACCAGCCTAATTATTCAGTTGTTTCCTTACTCAACTAGTCATTCAAGTAACCCACCGGCGGGGTCATTTAAAAAAAGAATCCTAGATTTACACATCTCTATTCCAGCCCTCTCCAGCTTCAGGTCCACGACCTGAAAACAGGGCCTAACACTAGTGCATGTCTTCAGTTGACTGAAATGATGTGTTTTCTCTGTGGCAGCACATTCTTATTCTCAAGATGACAAAGTGTGTATTTAAGTGTGGTTCTTTGTAGGTGTGAAAGGGTTGTGCCACTAACAGTTGTGACCACAGATGCTACTCTCGGTTTTGCATTGAATGTACATTCTGAACAAGGCACGGACTCAGCAGACACCCTCAAGACCACAGTCATAGACACTTCTTCTGTTATTCTTCGTAATGCACATTCACACTGTGCATTTGGTTTATGCATATTTGCATTAGGGATGTAACGATTCATGGATGAGCCGGTTGAAAATCGATAAAAATATGTGGCGATTCAAGTTGATTGAGATGTTATACGACCTTTCCGTTTTAAACAGCAGGGACATTTACTGTATACTGTGACCGTGTGTAGACTGTCACTTTACAGGCATGATAGCTAGGGTTGGGTATCGTTTGGTTTTTTAAGGATTCCGGTGCCAAACCGGTACTTTTAAAACCGTACCGGTGCCTAAACGATACTTTAAAAAAAGAGCCACAAAACGAATGTGGATGACATTCAAGGCTTTTTATATATATATTTTTTAAAGTATACTTAAATATATAAATAGATACAAAAAACAATTTAAAAACAAAAACACAGCACTAACACTAGTGATATTACAGCACTAATAACAGCAAAGTATTCTTGGTCTGCTACAAACCAGCTTCAGTTCAGCATTAATTTGCATTAATATGACCATATTTTCTGGCTAAATAGTTTAGAACGCATCGCCTTATGGTTTCCATGGCAGCGCATTGTGCTTCTTACATGACACACGGCAGCCGCAATAGCGCTATATGACAGCTCAGCTGTATCGCTTTATTTAGTTTTTTCTTTTTTCTTTAAAATATTCACACACTTGTTACTATGTCATGAGCTATATTCTGATTTTCAAATATGTGTAACGTTATGTGAATGTGTTTTGTCATAATGATCATGTTAGTTGATCTATAATGCGCGATGGGTGCTGCTATGTTAGCTTGTGCCTCAGAATCGGATCTGTCGGATTTATATAACATAAATTCATCCTCCTCTCACGAAACACATGAAAGTAAGTGACCGGTGAACTCTGAGAAGAATAGAGTAAAAGAATAGAGTCAGAAAGAAGTTATTGCCACTTCCATAGACATCAGCGTGTTTTTGCTGCTACTTATGTGCATTTAAATGTCTGAAACCTAAAATAAACATGATGTGGTTGAAAACTCTGAATGTGTGTGTGTGTCTCTGGCTCAGCGCCAGCCAGAGCGCGAAAGCACGTTTGATGGCACAGTAATGAGGAACCGAAATCTACTTTTTGATTTGGTCCGGTACATACCGGTTGTATAGGTACCAGTGCTATTTTGGCACCGGGTTTCGGTACCCAACCTTAATGATAGGGCAACCCTAATGATAGGAGCGTGCAAGATGAAGCTATCGTTACGGATGGTGCATCCACACTGGTGCGAAGCAGAGCAAGAGTAGGGAAGCTCAACTTCCATAGGAATAAATTGAAAACGCTCGCTCTGTGCAAATGTGCACGCACCGTCAAACAGTAGCAAACTTGGCGACAGCAAGTGCCAATATGTTGAAATTGACTCATTCAATTTGGAGGTGTGGCAGCATTTTGACTTTCCGAAGACTATCACCACAGTGAGAAGCTTCAGTCACCTTCATCTGCATGTAAAAAGATATTAAAGGGTTAGTTCACCCACAAATGAAATTGATGTCATTAATGACTCACCCCAATGCCGTTCCACACCCGTAAGACCTCTGTTCATCATCGAAACACAGTTTAAGATATTTTATATTTTAGTTCCAGAGCATATGCAGTCTATGCACACTTTACTGTCCATGTCCAGAAAGGGAATAAAAACATCATCAAAGTAGTCCATATGTGACATCAGTGGGTTAATTAGAATCTCTTGAAGCAACGAAAATACATTTTGTTCCAAAAATATCAAAAACTATGACTTTATTCAGCATTGTCTTCTCTTCCACATTCTTCCAAAAAGATTCAAACGGTGTGAATCGATCAATGATTCGGGTCGCCAATGTCATGTAATTTCAGTAGTTCGAATCGTGTCAAACCGCCAAACTGCTGAAATAACGTGACATTGGCGACCCACAGCATTGATCGATTCACTGATTCCTTAACCGTTTGAATCTTTTTGGAGACACATGGACGAGAGGACAATTCTGAATAAATTCATAGTTTTTGATATTTTTGGACTAAAATGTATTTTCGATGCTTTAAGAGATTCTAATTAACTAACTGATGTCACATATGGACTACTTTGATGATGTTTTTATTCCCTTTCTGGACATAGACAGTATAGTGTGCATAGACTGCATTATGCTCTGGAACTAAAATATAAAATATCTTAAACTGTGTTTCGATGATGAACGGAGGTCTTACGTGTGTGGAACGACATTGGGGTGAGTCATTAATGACATCAATTTCATTTTTGGGTGAACTAACCCTTTAATAGGCCAAACCACACTGACCTGGGGATTTGCAGCCCCAATCACGCCGACGAGTGCTAGAGCCAAGACGATCACAAGGTGCATCTGTGTTTTCATGGCAAAAGATGCATGGCTGTTTTCTATCATAGTAAATGCATTCCAGACTCTGCCTCATCAGAAGACCAGCACGAGGATGTATTCCACAGACTAAAGGAGAAAGCTGTGCGGTTGCAAAACCAATTTGTTTTTTGTGTACATGGGATTTTTTAAATAATTTGTTGATTATTATTATGGCATATTTTTCAAAACAGGTTCCGTTTTTCTAACTCTTGCAAGTGTAATGATATAAATGATAAGAAATAATATTCAAATCTTGCCTTTATAACAATGTGAAACACCTGTCACTGTTGTACTTAAATTTGACATAGGCTTTTTATTTCTGCCATTTCTCTGTGAGGGATGAGGGTGAAGAAGGTGCCAGTATTCACCCCCTGCAACAGACAGACAGAGCTGGAAAAAAAACACGTTTACGTTGTAATACCAGTGTAATACCCGTGTCCTTTTTGTCCTGCTAAATCGCATAAACATGCAGACACATACACACACCTAGGCATGTGCCGATATCAATTTTTCATGTTGCGATTAATTGATGAAGTTTTATCACGATATACGATATTATCACGATATTGAAATAAGTTGCAAAAAAAAGTGTTGCCATAGCATAACAGCTTTAATAACTATTTTTGTAAGAACAAAAATAACTGAATGTTTAAATACAATAATACAAAGCACCAAAAATATATACAGCTCTGGAAAAAAATTAAGAGACCCCTCATTGAGAAATCAATGTTAAGTGGTCTCTTGATATTTTTCAGAGCTGTAAAAGTACAATTTTTAAACAGATTAAATTGCAAAAAAATTAGGCTATAAAGAACATCAGGTAGGCTTACAAATTACAATAAGGTCTCATTATTTAATGCATTAACTAAGATTGAGCAATAGCTACATTTGGTACAGAAAATAATGTTTTTGTTAATGTTAGTTAAGAAATACTGATCATTGTTAGTTTTATCTTAGGTCCATTAAAAGTTATTTTGATTTTGATTTTAATGTTATTAAACAGTAACTAAGAAATGAACATAGAACGATTCATTCTTTATAAGTATTTTTCATTGTCAGTTTGGTAATAATGAATTAACATGTTAACTAATGAAGTCGTATGTCTCAAAGTTTTACTGAACAATAACAAATAATCAGAACAGTTCTAATCATTAGGGCATGTTGTAGTCCAGATTAAAACATAAAAATGTTTAAGTTTGAAAATAAATAGCCTATTAAGTCTTTAAGTATTAAGTATTTGGTGCTGTGAGGAACAACATTGAGATTACAAAAACGAATGGATGTTTTAAAAACTACACGCGTTTTTTTTGTTTGTTTGCGGGGTTTCCGGGGTATTGAAAAAAAACTATGTACTAAATAATTAATTAAATATTTAACAGCATTCAGAAACAATATTCAACTGCGGTCTTGAACATATATAATACGTTACATATATAAAACGTGCTCAAAAAGGGGTTTTAACCTTAACTTTAAACTTGGGGGGATTTAAGAGGAAAAAGACGATACAGAAAGAGAGAGGAGGGGTCAGGAAGGAAGGAGGAGGCAGTGGTAATGAGGTTAAGGGGGAAATGTCAAAGATGGCTTCTGTATGGCAGGCCAGGCCAGGCCTGCTGCAGGGCACATACTGGAAACAAGGGCCTCACTTTCTGGCCAGCATTTCGAAAAGTTCCTTGGGCAAACAGCATAATCAAATTTGTGTGATTGGACTGAAGAGAGAGCTTTCTTTGATGAGAGCTGAAACAAGGAAGCGTTTAAAATCCTGCCGTCCGGCTCACATCTTTACTGTTACTGAACACATGATAGGAGTCTAATCTGGATGAAAGCGAGAGACATACTCATAAAACAGAATTTATTTTAATATTTACATGTTGAAACTAATTTGATTCCAAGTGAACAGACGATGTAAAGAAGCAAGTATTTGGAGGAGTGAGAGGCGGTTACAGAAGATGACCTATGCTCCACATGTGCATCCTGTTAAACGTCTAAATGGGCTTTCTGCATGCTGCATCATTAGGCAAAACCTTAACCCCACCGCTATCTATCTGGTATTCTGCAGGGTTAAACTAAAATAACCTAGCAAACAGACACTTGGTCGACAGGAAACATGCAACATATACACCACTGATCAAATGCTACAAATGTATTGTATTCCAAAGAAATGAAGAACTTTCTATTCATCAAATAATCCTGAGAAGAAAACAAAATAGCTGCACAACAGAAAACCATATTACTATTTTACTGTATTTTTAATCAAATATATGCAGCAAGTGTACTAATCAAAATTGTTTAGTACTACTTTTCTAGTCATAATAATGTCTTTTGAAATCTTATAAGCTGATAAAAACTGTGGTATCAATCAGGAAATGTTAGAAGATTCCAGTCATCCAAAACACTGAATTTGGGCATGTTGGCTTTAGTCTAGGGCTGATCCCTACTCAGAATATGGTATTTATTGGTAACTAATGCTTAGCTAGCTGTCAGCAGACAGATCATTTTAAACTCACAATCATTGTTTCAGCATCAAGTTATGATATGCAAGCATGAAATACAAAAGGGGAAAAAAACAGTCAACATCTGAATTCAACATAAGTGGATGGCTAGACGCAATGACGGGCATAGAGTGAGACGGTGTAGTCTGATTTATGAACAAATGACTGTAATGAGACGGTCTTTTATTGAATCATTACTGTTACGGTTACATGTCTGTAGAATCCGTCTGAATTCTTTACTGAATTAACTCTAAATGGGGTCCTTTACTAAACTGCAAGTTATTAATCTTGTATGGCTGTGTGCGTTTTAGAGCTTCAACATTTTGAAAACTTTAGTATGTCAACTAGATCCCTTTTCCTATGATACAGTACCGGTCAAAAGTCTGGAAGCATAACTTCAGTATTTTTCATGGTTTTGTTCATCAAGCCTGTATTTATTTGATTAAAAATATATAGAAAAAAAATTATTATTATATCATTATTAATATTATTATTATCAATGTTGGAAACTGTTATGCTTCTTAATATTTGTTTTTATAAACTATACTTTTTCAGGATTCTTTGATGAATAAAAAGTTAAACAAGTACAGGATTTATTTAAAATAGAAATCTTTTGTAACAATGCACACTAACGTAAAGTTTTTTTTTTTTAAGAAATTAATATTTTATGTGTTAAATTGATAAATAAATTGATTTATATTTTTAGAAAATATCTTTAATTTGAATAAATGCTGTTCTTTATAACTATTTATTTATCAATGAATCCTGAAAAAAGTATCACAGGTTCCAGAAACAAATTAAGCCGCACAATGGTTTCCAACATTGATAGTAAATCAGCATATTAGAATGATTTCTAAATGATCATGTGACACTGAAGACTGGAGTAATGGGCTGATAAATTCTGATGATGCAAAAAAAACTTTGCATCACAGAAATAATTTATATTTTAAAGTATATTAAAATACAAAACCATTATTTTAAACTGCAATATTTCTTTTTCTGTATTATTGATAAAATAAATGCAGGCTTGATGAGCATGAGAGATGTCTCTCTTTTTTTTAAAAAAAACATTAAAAATAGTAATGTTTTCAAACTTTTGACCAGTACAATATGTGAAGGTCAAAATTACATTAGAAGTACTTGGTGCTTAAATCTCAGTATATCAGCAGAGGCACCTGTGTCCACATCTCTCGTATGATGGCAAACACAATTATGCAAACAAAGAAATCAGAGTGTTTGCCCTGAATGTGTGTTGACTGCGTTGGGACGCCGCTCTCACAATGAGAATGAAACTCACCCGGCAGGTCAAGTGGGGCGGCACGAGGCAAGATTACGATCCAGACGAGAATTGCAAACAGTTTGCTGAGCAAACACTCCAGCATACAAGCATGTGCTTTGAAATGACAGATGAAGAGAGGACCTCATGTGGAGCTCAAGTGATGATGTTTATGTGAATCACTTCCTGGAGCGACTAATCAGAGTATATGTCGATGTATATATTTCATACCTTCTCGAATCTAAAACACAACAAAACGTGCTTTGGAATCAATGAGGTCTTTTAAGGACTATTATAAGCATGTTTTCTTTTTTAGTTTACAGACAAACAGATGTGCAAGTCAGTGTGAAAAATCTGATGCAAGCCTGTGGGCTTCATTATTTTTCTCCGTCTGCATCTCGCATGCATCTAAAAACATGAACATTAGCCAGTAATGTAAATAGCTGTGATTACAAAACCACGCAGGTTGCCAGCACTACAGTGGCTGCCTTAGATTGAATTGAACGTGTGACGATGATAAACACAGCGCATGCTGTTTTAATGTATGTGGTAATGACAGCAAATCCATTTCTTTTACAATAAAGTGATTATAGATCCTTGTAACCTGAAGCACAACAAAACAATGACACACAATGAAAGCTGGAGATCAGAAACATGTGGATGCTAGGGATGGGTCAAAATGTATTTGGTATACGGGTCTGGAATACCATTAAAATTTCATTTAAAAAAAAAATACTTAAATAAAATGTAAATATATTAACAAGCAATTATATAATTCTGTATAATTATCACACCTATGTATTTGAATAAAAATATGAGAAGTTCTAAGTACTTGTACCGTTTTTTTAAAGACACTTAAAATTTAGCTCTAGAAATTTTTTTTTTTCAATTGTAGATGTTACTACTACTATAGTGCTGCCACCAATGACTATTTTATATTGATTAATCTATCAAATAATTTATCACAATTTTACTTAAAACAATTAATTTAACTTGCAATGGCATTTAGTACTGTACTATAAAAAAGTATAAATGTAAACAATCCCTTGAAAAAATGTAAAAAGTAAAAAATATACAAAGATACAAATTTGTAAACCAACATACAAGAGAATATCAGAAAATACTTTTTTAAATAGAATAGTGTTGTCATGATACCAAAATGATGACTTCACTAAGATACCAGACTAAAATACCTCAATACCGATACAGAATTGATACCATGGCAAAACAAAAACAGCAAAAATAATTAAATAATATGACAACTTTATATGTATTGCTTTAATCAAATGTATGTATTAATATTTATTTATTTTACCCTAAAAACTCATTTGGCTATCATGTTCCTGTCCTGCTTTGTGACCATTCCCCTCTTTATTTAAAAATAAAAATATAAGAAGAATAACTTTTCTAATAACTTTTGTTATTTGATTAACATAAATCACACAGATTATTAGGGCCGGCCCTTTAAGACCCGCACGGACCTAATTCATTGTAACGCATCTGATTTCTCATTCAACTCAGTACGAGTTCACTAAAGGCATGCCCGTCTTTGTTGCCTGAATACTCGCCAGGACGTGCATTTATACTTATTTTTGTCCATTTAAACCCAATAATCCGTACCACACTTTTTTTTTTATGTAAGCGTTTCTGTTGTTTAGTGAACGGTGAAAGCAGAGCTCACACACACGTCCTTACTCCTGCTGTCACACATCGACGCAAATTAAGACATAGCCTACTGCTCTTATTAGAGTGCTGTCATTTTTAAAGGTGCCATCTGCAAAAATTGAGGTAAAAATATCCAAAAAATTACCTACACGCATTAAAAGAATGAGAAGAAATAAGGGCGATGATGTCATTAAAAAAATGTCAAGTTATAGTGCTGCAGAGATATCAACCTTAATTAGCAGTAGCATTGCTAGCCCTGGCCTAACAGGTATCGTAATACCAGTCTCTGCCATGGGAGGCGGTATGCGGGCAACATAACCACCAGCCAACCTGACATACTTGAACCTGATGTCAGTCGTGTGGAAAGTACAGCCCACTACTTCATTTCAGTTCAGGGAAGAGAGTGGACGGATGGCCGAAGCCCTTGGCCCCTTAAATGTATCTGATATGATAAAAATAGCTGTTTTTACCTGACCGGAAAAAGCGGAAGTGCGGGTGCCCGGCGACTGTGTTCCGCCCTGTCATAATAAAAGTCCCGGTACTCGCAAACCGTTTAGAATAGGCGCCCTCCAGTGGACGAAAAGTTGCATAGTGCACCTTTAAGTACCGGTACTAATACAATTTCATATTGTACTTGTTGTTGTACTGTATGTTGACTAATTATCAGCGTCGACGGAGTCGATCGTATCGACCAATCGGGACAGGCCTAGTTACTACTCTTCAAAAGTGGAGATAACCTGTGGCAAATTCAATTGAATGGGTAGGATTTGGAAAGTCACACTCCTCTATATAAAGGTCTAAAAGCTGAAAATGCATATCAGAGCAAAAAGACATTACAAAGACGCAAATCTGGGGAAGACAAAAACAATTCTGCTGCATTGAAGGTTCACAGAAGCATGTAGCCTCAATAATCTTTTATGGCAGAGTGGCCAGACTCAAGCCTCTCCTCAGTAAAGACACATGAAAACCCACTTGGAATTTGCAAAAAAACGCCTAAAGGACTCTCTCAGACTGTGAGAAACAAAATACTCAGTTCCAAGTGTCATTTCTGGAGGAAACCAGGCACTGCTCATCACCTGCACAATACCATCCAACAGTAAAGGGACTGGGGGACTTGTCAGGGTAGAAGGAAAATTCAATGCAGTAAAATATAGAGAAAGTCTTATTGAAAGCCTAGTTCACAGAGCACTCAGAACCTTGCATGGGGCAGAAGGTTCACCTTTGCAAAAGTACAATGAACCCAAGCATGTCCTATGAGTGTCCTTGTGTTGTCCAGCCAGAGCCTGGGCTTGATCGAACAACTAAAATGAACATCCATTGAGAAACCTGAAAATGTCTGTCCGCTGACGGTCCACATCTGACCTGACCTGACCTGAGGAGAAGAACTGGCAGAAAATCGCCAAATGGCCTAAAGCCTGTCGCATCATACCCAAAAAATATGCTTCAACTAAGTACTGAGTTAAAAGTAAAAATAGTTATGCAATGTACTTATTTCAGTTTTTTCTCTTTTGAATAAATTTGCAACGTTGCAAATTTACATCAGTTTTTTTGCTTTGTCATTATGCTGTATGGAGTGTAGATTGATGTGAGTGTGTGTGTGTGTGTGTGTGTGGTGGTGGGGGGGTCATTTAAAGTAGTTTAACATGAGGCAGCAACATAATACAAATAATTTTGGCACTGCATAACATTTTGGTGGGGGAAAAATAGTTTTAAGGTTGTTGTTTTTTTACCAGCTCCAACAAATTAAGATAATTTCAGTAGTATTTCAGCCATTACACTGTTAGCATGGTAAAGTCCTTAAAATAAATTGTGTTTGCAAATGCATTGATTTAAAACAATGTGAACGAACTCTAAGAAACACTCCTGATCAGTGTGGGGTCGACATGACCCTAAAGCAGCCTAATATAGGACTTCAGTTAGTCCCAGACCAGTTAGTCATTCAGATAACTAATCAACTAGATTCATTTATGTCATTTTGCACATCCCTAGAATACATATATGTATTAGCACATGTTTTTCTCTTCATGGAGGCTACATGAAAAGCAAAGGAGGATGGAATTCTGAGAGAGGGAGAGAAGGAAAACTAGGTCAAGTCACATGACTGAGCGATCAACTGTAGGCAGGATTACATTTCTACAGCATGTGCCCATTTACAAAACAAATGTTGACTGCAGCTTTATCTGCGTTTTGTGAGGGGCTGAGCAGGGAATGACGGAAGGGGGCGGGTCCAGATCAGTGAGGCACGAGACACCCAATGATGTGTGTGCTGTGTGAAGAGCGGGTTAAACACACCAGAGTCAGAAACAGTGGCATCCTCTCAGACAGAAGAGAGACTGCTGTCTGAGTGGACAGGAAGACACTGTCATAACAGAACTGCACAATTCTGCTTTAAAAAAAAAAAAAAAGTACAAATATACATCAGCTGCCCTTTGCACAGAGCATTCAGCCTTAGAGTTATTTTGAGGGTTTGTATAAATAAATGCAGACATACATAGGTGTTACATTCCTGGTTAAACCGGAAGTATGCGTTCCGTTTATTCTAAATCCACAGTTCTGTCATCTGAAGCTTTAAATGCTTAATCTCTTTAAAGCAGGATGGATTCTGATAGGCTGTTAATGACTTTATCGTTCATCAGCTGGAAAATATCATTATGGGATGATTCCACCTATATAATTTATCTGCGGTATCGTTACTAAACTCTGCTTTCTTTTAGATTTAGAATGATTTTAAAAAGTCCTTGGCGTGAGCAGGCCTTTAAAAAAAAACCTCAAAATGAACATGTCCAAACCAGCGCTGCAGGTGGTGTGCCCAACCAGACTGACATTATTATATTTGAATTATACCATTTCTTAATGTTTTACAATTCCTAAATCATTATCCTAATATGAACAAGAATATGATAATTAGTCTCTTCATAACATTATTTTTGGCGTTACGTATCTGTTGTTCTTCATGGCAAGATTTGGATTCCACAAAAATCTAGACAAAGTTGACAAGACATCTTAACAACTTGAACTAACTAATAATTAGAATTACAACGATAGCTTTCATTCTAAACCCAGCCGACTCAGACTTTTCATTTAGAAAAGACATTAGCCACACAAGGTAAGATACGTATAGGTTTTTAGTCAGGCCCTGTGTGGCATGGTTATGCGATATTTGAATTTAACTGTACATAGGCCACATATACTGTATTAGCAAAGGTTTCTCTTTGTGATATAGTTGTTTTCTGTCCTCGGGTTTGATCTCTCTCTTGTGCTTTGTTTTGTCTTCATTTTTTAATGTGGTAAACGCTCACAGTTGATCGCACTGCTTTGAGTGTTTTAGTGCTTAAAGGTGAAGTATGGTTTCTGCGACACTAGTGGCACCGGGTGGAATTACAAAAATAAACGCCTTGAAAACGGATGTCGCACTTCCACCAACTCAAATAAACTTATGGTGCTTCTGCGCTTTTGAAGGAATATTTTACCAGGTAAAAGTAGACTACATTCAATAAAAGGTCAAACATATGAGGAACACCTTTAGCTGTATTGCTATGTGTCATGTGCAAGTAATCGAGTAAGGTAAACACTGTCTAGAGCGAACACCAGTCACATTTTTTGACATGATTAGCCACAACTATATGAAGCCGTTCACACTGGACACAAATTAAACATTATAAACTAGAACATTTGTCTTATCATGTTGTCTTGAAGGGTACGTTGTAGGGCGTTGCATCGTAATGCTCATTAGCTTTGGCGCCTGGTTCGTCTTTATCTTAAATACTTTGCCTAATAGTCATGGATGTTTTGTTTTTTTTTACCTTCCAGATTAAGTCGGTTGAAAAACAAAGCATGATGAAATTATTCCGGCCCACCCACCCTTTTAGAGGCCCACCCATCATCCAGTTTCTGGATCCGCTACTGGTCTAGACACAACAATGAGTTTTACAACAATAAAAACAGCAATAATTTCAAATTGCATTAAAAAATTACTTTTATACAAAATAGAATGACCTAATCTGATCTAAAAATTAGATGCATTTACAATACATGTCTATGTTCTTGATTTAAGCATAAAAAAAAAAAAATCTATATCTGCATCTAAGTAAGTGTAGTTAATGCAGGGTGACATCTCACGAGAGGCAAATGTCATGGGTTTAAAGTGGCAACAAGCAGAAAAAAAATGTGTGAATGTCAATCAAACATGCATTGCCGATTCATCCAATCATAAGATGGGTTAGCGTTCCGAAGCTCCGCCTACAGTGTGTCAATTACACGGTCACATTCTTTGGCCGGTGGTCTATGCACTTAAAGGCAAAGGTCTGGGTTTTACTGACAATCAGAAGTCAGCTTTTCACTTTATAACAGTGACAAGATCTAAAACATTAAACTTCCCTGATGCCTTAGTGCTTTTTGAGAGATTGGAAAAGCTCAGTCAGCATTCAGGCAAGAATGGAGCGCCCAAATAAAAAAATAAAAATAGCATTGAAGAACACAAAAACAAGAGACCCCAATATCAGATACTAAACAAGAGTGACAGGATGTCATTTAGGTTTAAGAACAAAACGGTGCTCTAAAATCTGACTGAACGTAGCAAAAGCGTTTAGTTTGAGTGAATAACGTACAAGCACACGTACTGTATGTGAATACAACACATCCATTCGGCCGCTTCTCTTCTTGATCCATTGATAATGTATAAAGACACAGTTTGAAAACAACCCACTAGGCCCAAAACCACTTTGAGGGTATATGGTTCAGTTGAGGGCAGCGACTGTAAATACACGGCATGCCTGTCGTGTTCTAGGAATGCTGATAGAAAAATCCTGATTTGTGCCGCGTTCGAGGACGTGGTGGGGTGTGTACAGCGAGGACTGGGAATTAAATAATGTAGAGAAGCAACACACACACATATACACGCACACTCAATGATGATGTGTATCAGCCTCTCCCTGCTGTTCCCGGTGCAGTCAGGCAGAAAGATCTAGGCCATCTGCACAGCAACACAGAGAAAATAGCTCTGCGCGCAGACAGAGGGGGACACGATTAACCAACTGGCTGCATTTTTTCTATCTCTCTGAGAAGAGATAGAGTGAGAGACAGACAGAGAAACAGAGAGCGCTAAAACTGAAATGGGCTTTTAGAAATAAAAAAATAAAAAACACTTCTTTAGACGTCTGTCATAAGCAGACATCGGGGAGAATGACAGTGCAAGAAATCGGAATGGCAAAGAAAAAATTCCCACCTAATGAGGTATGACAGTCCTGAGACGTAACGGTAAAGGAAAATATATCACTTTAAAGCCCTGTACATGTAACAGTCTAACTAGAGCTGCAGAACCTTCAGTAAACTGTGCTTCTTAACCTTTTTGACTCAAAGGCCCTTCTGTCTACAATATCCGGTCCCATAAAATTTCCAGTTGTTTGGGATTTACTTTTTCATCAAATTAGGCCTCCTTAAATATCTATTTTTTCAAGATTGTGTGAATGCAAGAATATTATGACCAAAAAAAAAAAAGAATAATAATAAGTAATAATTAGGGGTGTAACGATATACTTCTGTGACGATTCGATACATATCACGATACTGAACTCACAATATTTTATCACAATATTTTAAGCCAACAAAATGTTGTTGTTTTTTAATACTTTTTATTATTATTCAATTATTATTATTATTATTATTAGGACCCGCACATATTCCCACAACTGCATGATTCATGATTTTACATTATATTCAACATTATATATTTTATTAAAAACAAATAAATAAATATAATAATAATTGTATATATATATATATATATATATATATATATATATATATATATATATATATATATATATATATATATATATATATATAATATTAAATATAATGTAAAATGATAAACTAATATATATATATATATATATATATATATATATATATATATATATATATATATATATACACACACACACACACAAAAGCACAATAATTATATTACCTGTCTCTTTAGAATCCTTGATTCTGATTGGCCGATCACTGCGTTGCAACTGATTTGCTTCATACAGTAGCTTGCTTGCCTCAGCAAACTCTTATTTCTCATATTGGGCTATAACAATTTACCTCTAAATCAACATTTTTTTGTTTATTTATTTGGCAAGGAGCAGTTTAAGGAGCAGAATCAAATATGCCAATTCTTAAAAATCTTATAAAACCTCAGCTGTAGCAAAGTCATGTCCTACGAGAGAATATAATGTGCTGTTGTTCTATGTCTAGAAAGATGAAATATTCTGACGTCTGTCAGTCTGGGATGCGAGTCATCTTGACGAGATGTCAATACTAAAAGTGAAACCCGCTGCCTCATGCGGATCAGAACACACACTCAATCCACTGAAGTCTTTTAAAACAGAATTTTAATTCCCTGACCCAAGAGAGGTTTAGCTCAGGCAAGGTTACCATCACACATCAAAGCTGCTTTCAACATAAAAAGCTGACAATTACGGCTTGGGTTTATGTTTGAGATTGATTTATATTCAGGTTTACATTCAGCTTTCAAAAGAAACTCTGTTAATTGTAGAAGGTAAATGCAATGCCACATGGTTCTTTGAGACAAAGATTATGTCATGAAGCAAGTAGCTCATGTAGGACACCGTGTCATTGATCCAATAATATATTTATAGTGAAGAAACTGTTTATCTGGCACCAAGATGTTAGCAGCAGATCATTTAAGTCCTGTAAGTTGTGAGGTGGAGCCTTCATGGATCCGAGTTGTTTGTTTATCCCACAGATGCTCGATTGGATTGAGATCGGCGGAATTTGGAGGTGCACACGCATCCATCCACTAGCCATCCAAGTAAAAGAAAACATGTTTCATCAGACCAGGCTGCCTTCTTCCATTGCTCTGTGGTCCAGTTCTGATGCAACACGTACTTTCGGCGGTGAACGGGGGTCAGCATGGACACCCTGACTGGTGTGTAGCTATGCAGCCCATAAACAACAAACTGCGATGCACTTTGTATTCTGACACCTTTCTATCAGAACCAGCATTAACTTCTTGAGCAATTTGGGCTACAGTAGCTCCAGCTCCAGCTCCAGCCTTTGCTCCCCACATGCATCAACGAGCCTTGGCTTCCCATGACCCTGTCGCCGGTTCACCACTGTTCCTTCCGTGGAGCACTTTTGATAGATACTGACCACTATAGACCGGGAACACCCCACAAGAGCTGCAGTTTTGTAGATGCTCTAACCCAGTCGTCTAGCCATCACAATTTGGCCCTTGTCAAACTCACTCAAATCCTTACGCTTGGCCATTTTTCCTGCTTCTAACACATCAACTTTCAGGACAACATGTTTGCTTGCTGCCTAATATATCCCACCCACTAACAGGTGCCCTGATGAAGAGATAATCAGTGTTATTCGCGTTACCTGTCAGTGTTCATAATGTTACATCTGATAACATTGTATTTACACACATTTGATTATTAAGCATAATATAAAATAAAATGACTGGGTACATAAGCACACACACACACAAGAAAAAACACGGGCTTTGTTATAAATTAAGGATTTACACATGGTGGAATCTGTTTGACTACCTTTACTTAGTCAATTTAATGATTATTATTTTGTATCTATAATAAAGTGATAAAAAATGCAATTGCAAACTATATTTATTTTGTGCGCGCGTGTGTGTACAGGTACTTGGTGCAGGTAATGTGTTAAAAGAGACTTCATTATGCACACACATAAATACATTTTGGGGTGGTAAAAGGTTTTGTAATACGATTTTGTAATATTCATTAAAAGACACAAAAAGGCACTTTTCAACTAGGTTTAGCGGCTGTTGCTGTGGTTGATATTGTTACGGACGGCCTTCTCACTGGGGGTTTATGGGGAGTTGAGTTTCACTGGTGCTCACTCTCCGTCTCTCACCTCAGTGTCACTTAATTAGCCCGCCTGCACAAAGGGAAACCAGGCACAAGAGCCCAATTTAGACCACAATAAAGTCTGGAATGACTCGACCCGCACTGTAATAGGAGTCCAACCCCCCCTTCATTTACGTGCCAGAGACGTTCCTGGGACTTTGAAGATGCCGAAAACTGAGCAGAGGGGAAAAAAAGGCTAAATCAAAGGAGGGACCCATAAATTCCATGAGATTCCTCCAGATGTTTCGAAAAATATTAACTGAAGCATTCCAGATGTGCCACCTTTTAGTTCCCCTTAGCTCTTTCTAAGATTTGATTTGTATCATTGCAAAGAAACTCGCAGTAAGCTTAAAACATATAATAGGTGAGCGAGAGAAAAAGGACTAGGACCAGAAAATGTGGTGTTGCTTCAGGTCTCAAAAATGGTGACATCTTCCATTTTCCCAAAAGAAACTAAGAGCAAGATGTTTGCAACGTTCCCTACTGGTGCAGTTCCCCGATACGCTCCTGTGTGCCAGCGCTGTACTCCCCACAGGCAGCGACCTGGCCATGACCCCTGACCTTGCAACACAAGCGCTCTGCGTCTAGTTGTTCTGCTTTAATCGCAGCTTTTAAAATGAGCCGTCATATTCAAACAGTGCCAGATCGTCACACACGCACGCACACACCTGCGTAAACTAACTGAGCCTCCAGCCGGTGCTTAGGCTCTGATCTGGTTTTCATAATGTGAAGCGGCCTCATGTTACTTATTCTATTCTGAAACAGAAGAAACCATCCTAAATGTGACACTTAAACTTGCCGGGTGCCGTTTCTGCAGGCGATGGAATGTAAGCCTTCTGGTATGCAACAAATTGACGTGAAAGAAACTGCCAGCGCCTGCCCGTCTGCCTATCTGTTCTACTCTCTTCCTGTCTGTATTGCCTAACTCCCTGCAGAAGATTTTGCCACAGGCCTTCTCAAACTCCACCGTAAACACGTTTCTCAGCCCAGACCGCTGCCTAACAAACACTGAGTGGAAGTTGCACTTGCATTTCCAATGCAAACAACTACTCAGGGACGACTGCCAAACCACAATTACCTCCCACAATGCAGCAAGTGCTAAAATACTCTACCTATCCAGTGTGAACCTACGTCGCATGCACTCACTCACACCACTTTTTTTAAATGATTCTTTTGAACTCTAGTCTAGTTTTAAAAATAGCAACCATTCCACTTGCATATTATTCAGAAAGGGGCATTTTCTGCTTATCAAAATGATGACATCACTCACCACTTCCTTTAAATTCACGTTTTAACTCTATACTTCATATAACAAACATTTTATAAAAATAAATATATTATAAAATAAAGAAAATTATTTCTTTATTTTAAATTATTAAGTATTTAAAATACTGTATTTATATATCATTTATACAAAATAATTTAAATATATTAAATAAGTAATGATAATAAATGAAACATAAGAATAATATATAATATTATAAAAAATATATATTAATAAAATAATGAATATTATAAAATACTTTAAAAACAATACAAAATAATATAAAATGTAATAAAATATATACTAATAAAATTTAGTAATTTTATATAAATTTTAAATAAATATTTAAAATAATTATGTTAAAAATGTGTTTAATAATATTCTAAAACAATAGTATGCATCTTAATTTATTATTTGATATATAATAAAACTTAAGAAACACCAAAATAACTTATTTCATAAAATAAACATGTCTTTTATAAGGTTTCACAGTTGTGACACTGTGATATATGTATTTATGAAAATGTTTAAAAAGATTCGGGCAAAATCAAAGATAGTCATCATCCTGAAGAAGAGTTCAGCAATATTAAACAAGTTACCAAACATAGGAAGAAACATTTGACCATGCTGAATAGAACAAACCAAAATAATTCCGTTTTATAGCCGTTTTGTCCCAGTACTAGAATCAGTTAGGACACACACACACTCCCTGAAGTGATAGGAAGTAACTGGCTCACACACCTCCAAGATTAAAAGGCCTCTCAGCTGGAGTGAGCCGCAGCTCAACAGCCACTTGACAAATAGCAGAGGCGCTCGCAGCAAATGGGTAATAAGAGGTTGTGCTCTTTTGCTGCTTGAATGAGAGGAAGGCAGCGAGGTCAGAAGGCGCTAGAGCACCATTTCTCGCTGGGATGGCCGGATTCTGTGAAAGAGACACCATCTCTGACACATGCCATGACTTATGTAAACATATATACGCCCACACTACCTCCACCATCATCGTATACCTCATGGAGACGTACTCAGCCATAGCAGATCTCTGACATGTCTCAAAGTACATTTGAAGCCCAAGTGAGAGTCTGGAGTTGACGTGAATGAACTGTAAATCACTCTCTCAGGCCCGCTGGTAAAAAAAAAAACAATCAAAAAATAAGGGCCTTGTTTGGATAAAACATGGATTGTGAGGGTAAAAACGCACATCATTTATATATATATAAAAAAAAAAGTAAAAAAAAAAAGACTGATGTGAAGGACAGCATTCCTGCTCCAGCAGCATGCGTTGCCATCAACTTGCATACAAATCCCTTCATCTTATCTTTGTTATCGTATTTTGGTTGGTGTAACAGATATGGATTATCATAATTGCAATCATGGTCCTTAATCTGCTGGGTTGATTTAGGCTCTCTAGTGTAAGCTGCGGCATTAGTGGACAAAACCCCCCACATAGTACACACTCGCACGCTAAAGCCCAGTGGGGTTTTTTGCCCGTTAATACGTTGATACTTGTCAGATTGCAGTATGTGAGCCCTGGAATCTTGAGTAAACGCTAAAGCAGACTGCATGACTTTGAAAGAGTTGTACAGAGTTTGACTGGGCAATCGATCGCATTCTCATTTTCATGCAAAACTGAAACAAGCAAGCCCCTGTGATAATGCTACCAATGTTTTGCATAGAAAATCAAAAGGAAAGCATCTGGAGTCTGTCAGATATGTATGATAATGTTTAAAAGGTTATGTTTTACGACGATAATTTGAAAACAACTCTAATTAATAAGATTTGTAGTACTCAATATCATTTAGAAAAGCTTGCACCAACATTTATTTGCCATCACGGTTACACTTTACATTAAGGTGTCTGTTACAGTGCAATTACATATTTAAGTACAGAGTAATAATAATTAAATGCATATACTTACTATAGGGTTAGGATTAGGGTATGGTTCAGGGTTAGTAGCATGCAATTATGCACAAGTTATAGTAATTGCTATAGTATAGTAAAATAAAGTGTTACCAACATTACTATTATTAGACTTTTGTCTAGGGGTTTAAGTGGACAAAATGATTGGAAAAGCACAGTATATGTTACCAGAGCAAAGTCTGTCATCACACCAGAGGACTGAGATATATTTTAATTAATTGATGAATTATAAGGTCAAAAAAATGGATGACTAGTTCACAATAAGATCAATATCATGAATTTAGAAAATAGGTGAATTTGCATTTTAATGCAATCTAGGGATAGCCTAGAAATCTAGACTTACCCTAGCGGCAGCAAATCTAATCTGCCTTGAGTGTAGTCTAGCAACTCTCAATAGACTTCTGAGTTGTAAAAACCATACTCTGGTCAGGCCAATCACATCGTAGAGTTGGCGGGCGGGGCTTAACATAATGACGGAAGAGTTGCGTTTGTGTGCTACTTGTAAACAAACGTCGAACGGCGGTCTTTCGAATCTGGCTTTGGCCGGGACTCTGGAAGACTAAAATTTTCTTTGAGAAAAGAACAAAGAACAGCACTGAAACCATTCTTAAGAAGGGAAGATATGTTCGGAGATTTGCCGACTGGAAAAGGCAAAAGTTTAATCTATCAACTAGCTCCGCTTCACGTTGCTCCGGTTGGTTGTAGGGCTATCCTATCGTGTGCAGAGGGAATTTGAAAGACAACCGTTTATCCCGCCCCTCGGATTGAGCCCTGTCAATGGTGAGTACCCAGACCTAACATCTTGATGTGGGTCTGGCTTGTCAGGCTAATCTAGGGATGAAAATTATGGGCAGAAACTTAAAATTCAGAATGCACCTGGCAGGAAACCGAAATAGATAATAAATTACTAATTAATTCATTAAACCAAACTTATTTAATAATCAGCACAGAGTTGTAATAATCATCCGAGTTGTACAGATATTTAACCTGCACCAGTTTTTCTATCAAATATAAAGTCTATATAGTAAAATGCTCTTCTCTATAATTATATTTTTCTAACTAATACCTATATGGATATTAGTTAGAAAACATGAGGGCACAAATTTAATAGATTAAGTTTGTGAAAACCACTTTTTTAACATTGATTCATTTTACATCACGAGAGGGAGTTGATTGCCGGGTTCTGCGTTGGCTCAGTGCAGAGTAGGTTGGTATTCAGTATGAGTCAGTGTGTTTTCTGTATTTTTTATCATTTTTAATTTATCATCATCATTGTAAATTATGGTGTTTGTGGTGGTTGCACAAACTCCAGCCTTTCAGGACGTTGAGGCCACAGGTTTCCTAACAAGAAAAGGACGGTGGTATCTTTCATGCCGGGTGGCATTTTGTTCTAGTGAAGAGACGGGACTTCACTTCTGCATAAACGCGGCGGTGTGCAGCATTCGCTTGAAACCCTAGGATTATCATCCCAGTGATATGATGTGTACAACACTGTAATACTCCTGTAAAGGATGATATTAAACAAATAAACAGCCACATGTGATGCTCCTTCGCCGTTGTTTTTACGTGAATCAATTTCAACATTGATGAATACAAAGGAGGTGCATTAAAACAAATGAATACAGTCTTACACTTTTTTGAAATATGTGCTGGTAAAGTAAATATTTCATTCATGCCATGTACGGACATTCAAGTTCACTCAACAACATACTCATGAAGTCATATACATCCTCACACTATTGGTGAATTGGGAGGAAATAAACTCATAACACAGAACTAATGAATAAAGGATAATGGTTCGGCCGCCAGGAGGAAAAGTGATGTTATGGATCCATCAGAGATGCAGCCCGGCGAAAATGTGTGCACTGTAATTCTTGTTTTTTAAAAACATTTGCTAACAACCAAATCAGTCGTGATGAGAAACGCTGAGGAAATATGACGGATATGACAGACTAAAGCCATACAATAGGTCCTATGCGGCCAATATTTGTATGGCTTTGGTCTGTCATTTACCCATCAAATTTCCTCAGCATCTGAAGTCCGAACGGTCATTGTGATCCATTGTTTTCCTATAGTTGAAATTGACCGCACTCCCTCCCATTATGTCACTTCCGTTTTGGCATTTTCAGATGCAGAAGTAAAATGTTCTAACAAAAACGACTCCAGAAAAACAAGTTATGAGCAGTGTTAACCAAATTGTGACCAACTTACTGTATCGCACCTCTGATGTCACCTCTGAGGTCAATGAGTTCATGAGGTCAACAGATTTAATTCTGATTTGCTACAATGCTCATCGCTTGTAAAAACGCACTGTAAATAGAAGCCTTTGACACTCAGAGAGCACTCAAACAAACACGGTCAAGAGCATTTGAAAGCAGCATCTATAAACAAGTACTGAATATACAGTAGTGCTGTGTGATATTGAAGAAAAATTTGATATGCAATGCCTTGTTAAATAATGCGTTATTCAATATGCGATACGATATTGCAATTATTGTGTAAAATCTATTTAAATTACATTAAAAGAAAGTAAAAACTGAGAATGATACATTTGTGTTTCACATTCTTTCTGGGAAAAGAAAGCGTCGCTACAACTTCTGAAAGTGACCAGCAGCGTTTTAGCAAAAATTAATGTCACAAATCTGACTTGTGACATTAATTATGACAAAATATAATTTTGTTTTGGTATGTGAAAAAGAAAAAGAAAAAGAAAACTTTTTTTAAGAAAAAAGTCAAGTGCCCAGTATATTCTCGGCTATGTGCGTTGCAGCTTCGACCTAAAACGTACACTTTTTCAAAATGTTGAAGTAGCCTATTAAAATCATTCAGATATTGCATGCCGTTGCGATATGCATATTGCGATATATACATTTGCGATATTTCAATATATTGAACAGCCCTAATATACAGGGTACTACCAGTACAGCAGAAGTGTTGGTCCCATCAAAAATGTTGTACCAATTGTATACAGGTAGTGTCGGCACACTTGACAAGTCTATTCTGCCCTATGATGAAAACAAAATAAAGGCCAAAACTGTATAGTGTTTGCCTCTCTGAACACACAATGCCACTTCATCCCAAGAACAGTCCCAGACACCAAAGGTTCACACAAGGAAACCTATAAAGTCATTACTGTGATTTAAAACGATCTAAACCATGTGTCGCTCCGCCTTCAGAAAGAGATAGAAGACTACTTCACATTTCTCTCAGTGCGTTTTAATTAACGCCTGTGTGATAAAGGCTAATGTCACTGAGCAGGAATATGAATTCTACACTGTAGAGTTGCTTGCAGGCCTGCAGTTCTGACACACAAAGAGTGCAGGATCAGTCCCAAACACCCTTGAATTCATTGGTAAAAATCCCACTTTAACACACACATTCTGACAGGGATACTTCCTGTTTTGGATCAAAAAGGCATTTGGTAAATAGCAAGAAACTCAAAGTATTGAAGGAGGAAACCAAAGGGCGCCAGATGAAACACGGATACATTTTCTAAAACCTACCCTAAAGCGTGTGCACGTGAAACCTCACACAAGCTTGCAGTGAATCTTTTTTTTTTTTTTTTTAAGACTTTCTGTACAGCCATAGCATGTATGTGGCGCTGTCAATGGCTAGCACCTAATGAGGTGTTACGCCGGTTTCACACTGCACACGCAGAAGCTGTGGGTATGGAGAGCGGGAGGAGCACACGCCAGTTGTACTTTCACACTGGCAGCGTTTGTCGGGCGCAGCTGAACTATGGCATGTGTGCTGCAAATACAGGCAAGTATCGTCCATTCTTTTATCGACCACCTTTTCCGGTGTTCTCCTCCGACTCCTGTATGTCTCGTGCTTTGATTTATGATGGCCAGCAAATATCTGCTGCAAATGCTACCGTGGTCCCCTCTGTAAAAGTAACCTTAAAGTTAAGATATGCCTCTAGTTTTAATCATTTAAACGGCCCTTTAAAGTGTGGGCAAAAACTTCTGGCAGTGATGTGTTTTTTTTGTGTGTGTGTTTTTTTTCACAGCGCTGGATGTCATATGGTGATTGTGAAACACACGTGACACTTCACTACACAAGTTCATAGTGAAATTGGTTATTTTTCATGTTAATTAGTTCCATTTTGATCAAGAACTATGCACTGTGGCTTTAATCTTAGCCACCTTGTGGATATCACTTGCTTTGACACATTAGCTGTGGTGCTCATGCGGAGAATGCACGTTTGAATCGGTTTCGTAAACATTTCTCGACCAGATTTCCTTCTCTCATTATTCATACTAATAAACAGTGAAAGTATTAAAAAATATATTGTTCTTTGGAAAAAGGAGCATCTTAGGGAAGTATGAATGAACTTCACTTACCCAGAGTGAGGTGATTCAACAACAACAACAAAAAGCTTATCTCTCTCATCAGTTACTTTTACATAATCAAAGCACACAATATCAGTCTTATCACACCGTGATAAATGTATAAGCAAGGGTTCACAGTGTAACGTGCATTATAGTTTATCATCTGTCGTAACGTTGTGAAAACTCAATTCTGGAAGTCCAAAGCAAATCCTCCAGCTGATAAAAACGCATGGGGAGCGGAGGTCAACGTCTGAGATTCATAGTCCACAGCTCCCCTTAAAGATAAAACACTCACAATGGTCAGGGGCTGGAAAACTCACAAATTATTAACAAGGGTTTGACGCATGGCTATCATAAACAAGCATTTAAGATCTTCATTTCTGCACACAGCAGTAACCCGATTGTGAAACTCTGTAGCATGGTTTAATTGCATCTCATCCCTGGATTGATCATTGTGATATAAAGTTTGGATGTTACCCAAGTGGTCTATCAGCTCATGGATATACGTTTTTGAATTGTGTCCTTCTAGGATAAAAATTAGAAGCATGGATCTCCACACTCCAAGTTGGTGTACATTAACAAAAGATCTGGTAAAAGGTCTTGGGGGCTCCAGCTCTTTAAGCCATTTATTTTCTCTTTTAAAACGTCTAGTAAAAATGACAGCTGTAGCCCGCTCACAAAAGGGGGCAAAAAGCATCCGGCGAGAAACTTAAAACTGCCCTGCCATAAAAAATAAAATAAAAAAAACTTGTATGGGTTTAAGAGGTAAACAGCCCACCCAGCCCCCAAATCAAAGCTCTTTAAACCGTACCCACGCCCGGCACCACCTTTGTTCCTGAATTATGGCCGACAGAGGAATGCACCCTCCTCAACTATGAATGTCACTTTCTCATCAAGACCATGAACTTCACTGAAAGGGGCGGAGAGAAAAAGACAAAAACACGCCTCCTGTCACTCAAAAAAAAAAAAACTCCTCCCGACCCAAAAATAGTTTTATTCTTACAGAACAAATGGTCCTTTAAAAGCCAAGGACAAAACCATCTACACCCTATGAATCTGCACATTAATGATCTACAGATAAACGGAGTGATTTCAGAAAGCAGAATGCTTTGTTTTTATGACGCAATACAAGCTTTCAGTCCCTAGTACTTTCCTCTGTGATTTCCATAAAAGGGTTCATTAAATCCTTGTAGGCAAAAAAATAGACAAATATGAGGTATTTAGCACATGTGCCTAAGGCTGAAAAAAGTTAATAAACCCAACCTGTTCTGCACACTGCGCAAAGAACAAAAACATCAGAAGTATATCTAGTTCTGTAATTTGAAACCTTGCTCAATTACCTCCACAAAAGCATTTGTAAATATAAGTAATCATTCTTGTTCAAATGATTATGTGTCTGAATTTAGCAGGTCGGAGCTGGGCATCTGCTTGACAGAAGGAAACAGCACTCTGCTTGCAAGCAGCCACATGTCTTGTGTGGGTAATCTTGAGGTAATCTTTTTTTGGTTTTTCATTATAATCTTTGGATAAATATGCTTATTAAAAGAGAAATGTAGGTAAAACTTTGTTTTACAGTGTCCCTGTTACATATTTTACATGTACTTGCCATAGTTATAACAGTAAATTATGCATAATTATATGAAACTAACCAAACCCTAATCCTATAGTAAGAACATGCTTTTAATTAATATACTCAGTACTTAAATATATCAAGTCACTGTAACAATGACACCTTAAAATAAAGTGTAAATTAAATGTATATATTAATACACTGAATTTATTAATAAAGCCAAAGCTTATCATAAAGGACAAAAATTTGCCAAAATCAAGTATGACCAAATATATTTATATTATTATTATATTATGTTTATATTAAATATATATTAATTAAAATCTTTTCATTATTATTTAGTTGTTGTTTTTACTAAGAAAGGGTTTGAAGTTTAACAATGAATTATGGTTAGTAAAATGCGAACATTATAAAAAGAAAAGGATTTATGACAATGACAAAATTCTCAGTGCAGATTATATGACGCATAAAGCACACTTTCCAAATAAGAACTTTTACTATTAAAACACAGGCCTACAGAAATATATGATAACTATAAAGGCACAAATTAATTTCAGCTTTTACATAGAGATTTCCCAGCATAAAAAAAAAACAAAACATGAAAAGCCTAAACACACCTTAACAAATAGCGTATTATGTTGCTCAGCTCTGTGGTTTTTCTGGTACTGTGCTGGGAATATTCGGGGGTTTCGGGAAGCCCAGCATTCCTGCTGTCTCTCATCTCAGTGAACCGGTGGGGTGATGATGTATTCAAGGTGTAACACGACTCCCGCATGAAAGAGCTACAGAAACAATTTAATAGTCCTGCCTATATAGCTCCTGAGTGAAAGCGCAGAGCTTGCTGGTTATTCAACCTAACTTACAGTACAGTATACGGGCCTCTGTGTGTGAACTAATTCATGTGTGACTGCTGAACATATTTTCATGCGTGCCAAGTAAGCTCATATGCATAAGAGAGTAATGTGTATCATTTATTGAAGATCACATTCATTTACCAAACCTTGCTTGCATGAAAAAAAGGCATGTACAAGACAAATACTTAGACTTGAAACTGCTTTGCGTCCAGGTTATTAATTATTTTGAGACGTTATAAATCATGTTGTTATCTAAATCTCCTGCCTATTAGTCTAATTTTGGCATCACTCACTGATATCACATTATCTCTACTGGTGCAAATTGCACAATGATTTCATAACCACACACTGACCGTTGGAATTTAAGAGGCTCTGATCTTTTTCATAAATTAGCTATATAGATACTAACTTGAATATGTTTTACAAACAAAAGAAAATGTGACAATTTATTCATTCTTAATCCATATTACTTCACTGTGAAGTATGAATGTTTAAGACCATATTGAATATATAGACAAATATGAATATTTAAAAAATATGGATAGCCTACTCGTTTCGAAAAAGTGAATGAAGAATGAAAGCTGTCATTTTCATAAAAAAGGCATACTTACTGAAGCCATATAAAATGTGTCTCATGCGATTTTATGACGCACATCTGACCCCACTTATTTTGCTACTTCTTTTACAAACTTATGGAAATTGCAATGTCCGATTAGTGAATGAACTATTGTTTTGAGTCTGATCTTGTAAGGAATCATCTGCTCCAATTCACAAAACAAGATGAACTGATTCGATGATCAGGTCGCAACCGTGAACATCTCAATAGAAGATTTAGAGAATTTTCTTTCCCTAGCAGTTTTGGTCTGTTCAATGCAGTTTACAAGACTTAAGAAACAGCATATGATTCATTGAAACTATTTTATAATAACTATGGTGCTTTTACTAATCTTGACAGATCCTATTCCCTGGTTACATTGAAAAGAGCAGCCAGAAAATTCCTCATAAGTTCACTTTTGGTGTTACATAGAAAGTCCTACGGGTTTGGAACATCATAAGGATGAATTTTCATTTTTGGTGAACTATTCCTTTAATATGATGGACTAACATCATATGGAAACCACACCTACATTTCGCTTCAGCCGTCGGTTAAAAAAATGAACATTTTGAATCACCCGCAAGTTGTAACGTTTGTTCCTCGGACACCAAGTCATTTTGCTATTAAATCTAGTCACAATAAATAGATTTCACATGAAATAGTCTTGCTCTGAGATGATTTGTCACTTTCCTCAGCAAATGACTCCACCTCAAAGAAAACACCAAAGTTTGTCCAAGTTCACAACCGAGCTGCTATTTCGTTCACAAACGCTGCTCAGCTCGCGAAATTATTTGAATGCAAGGAAAACTGATAAAATGTGTAATTTATGCGTGAAATGATTCATTTACAAATGAAAAAACAAAAACATTCGCTGAAGCTGGCCGCGCTTTTTTCTCTCAGTAGCATGGCAACGCTGTTTGCGATTTAATGCATTTTAGCAGACGTCCGACGCTTTCAAACTAACGGTGTTAAGGAATGCATTTTGCCGCTGATTTTTTGACTGATTCTTTGCGTTTGTAAACACGAAAAATCCTCCACACACACACACACGTCTGCATTTTGTTCTATATTCCATCCAGGAAAGTGATACAAATGATGCGCAAGAATCTAATACCTGCACATATAAGATCGCATGAGCTGCCTTCAACTATGCAACAGCCTAAAAGGCACGACACTATCGATACGTTTAATCATACCGCATATGAAGAATACAACATCTTATGAGTAAGCGCGAGACTGAATGAGGTGTCACTGTCCGAGCGCGTGCCACCTCGTTTGCACGCCCAACTTTTGTGTTTACCTTTAGTTTGATTTGAAAACAAATGCCCTGATCCACACCATGCACTTGACTGCTGGGCATTATCGATTATGATTACATGCATTTCCATTCGACACGAATGTAACACTTCAATTCAGCCCGTGTCGATAATGAGCGATCTAAAGCAATTCCATGTTTCTTTTTTTTAACGTTTGTTACTCATGCTTAGACTAAATAGTAAAACACAGTACGCACGCTCTCTCTTGCAAACCAAAGAAACTCTGGTGGAAAAATAAATATCGTTCAGTAGTCTGAGGGTAAACTTACCCAATGACAAGAAAGGTTTGGTTTCCATGTCTGGTGGGTTAGCTCATGCCAGCTGACGCGCGCGCGTTGTGAGCTGTCGGCGTCCCTCTCTGATGACAGTATAAGACGGATCCACGAGGTAAAAGTGAAAAGCTTTGCGATAGTGTCAAATGTTCACTTTATGGCACTACTTCTGTTTGTTCACGCTTCTGCTCGGCTCTGTCTACAACTCTCCAGTCCACACTACTGCAAAGGGACCCAGTGAAGGGGACTCCCACTGACGCTCACGAGGGCACATTTAGCAACGACGCGGTGAGGAGAATGTTAACCCCTCCTGCGCCGCTCTACCGGCTGCAGCCTTGAAGGAGTTTGTAAAAAAAACAGCAGTTTTTCATTGAATAAGGAGAAAATGAGGTAAAACAAACAGCTTTCAAAGTTAACACGTGGTGCTAATGAATGGATTAGTACACTGGCCAGTCAAAAAAATAAAGAAACAAAAAAAATCACAGTTTCGATTTAAATAGGCAAATGCTTAAGAGTCTAGGATTGGATCATTATTGCAGTCATTATTAGGTTTCTAGCATGTTATATGTTTGGTAACGGTTCTTCTAACCCCACTTGGTGGAGTGTGTAGCTTTTCTTTTCTCTTAACAACCATGTAGGAAGACACAGCATGGCCATATTCCAGGATGACAATGTCAAGATTCATTAGGCTCAAAATGTGAAAGAATGGAGGGAGCATGACGAATCATTGTCAATGCAAGATCTTGACCAAAAATTGATAAGCACCACTTGATGGAAGTAAATGTTATGCAACATTTTGATCTAGACCAAAAATTGATGCACTTGTTATTTCCATAAAGAGGTGCGTTTTGGTCGAGGTCTTGCATTGACAATGTAATTGACAAGTATTCTGTAAAGTCTACTCCAGCACACCCTAAAGACTTTCAATGTACTTAAGTTCACACTTACAAATAAGTCTGATAGAATAAATGGTATGCATATTTGGCGTGCTGTCCGAGGAGAGGGCTCCGTGCTCGGTATTTGGCCCGAACTCGGAGTACTCCCCCCATATCTCTGGTGAGGAAATTAACCAGGTGAGTGTGTGGAGGACGGTGTGGTGGAGGGATGCTGAAAACCTGTCAATGAACATTGGAGAGTTGACTGGGTATTTATGTGATCCTCCACTTGTGCTGTTTGGTAGACATGTTGATTGTAGCTGGTTGGAATGACATCATGATTAGATAAATTATTTGAATGTGTTCCTCCCGATCTTTGTTAATGCAACATCATGTCTGGACTCAGAGGTGCCAATTAATGTGTGAAAATGATTCTTCATGATCCCTCACAAGGTGTGTGTGTGTGTGTATACTTGTTTATATATAAACCTGAGATCACCTACATTGTGGGGACCAGCCAGCAGTCCCCACAATGTAAATGGATTTATAAACATACTAAATTATGTTTTGAAAATTTAAAAATGCAGAATGTTTCCTGTGATGGGTAGGTTTAGGGGCAGTGCAGTGTAGGGGAATATAATGTACAGTTTGTACAGTGTAAAATCCATTACACCTATGGAAAGTCCCTAGCCTGACAACCCAGACCCACATCAAGATGTTTGGTCTGGAAACTCACCATTGGCATGGCTCAATCCGAGGGGCGGGATAAACGGTTGTCTTTCAAACTCCCTCTGCACGCGATAGGATAGCACTACACCAACCAGAGCAACGAAGGTGAAACAGAGCTTGTTGATAGCATAGACGGTTGATAGAGTAAACATTCACCGTATCCGGTCGGCAAAAATTGAACACATCTTCCCTTTTTAAGAATGACTTCAGTGGCATTCTTTTTTCAGAGAAAAGCTTAACTCCCAAGTCTTCCAGAGTCGCGGTCAAAGCTGAATCGAAAGACCGCCGTTCACCATTTTCTGTGTTTACTAGAAGCACGAGCGCAACTCTGCCGTCATCATTAGGTTAAGCCCACCAACTCTATATACGATGTGATTGGCCCGAACAGAGTTTGGCGTTTACAGCTCAGAAGTGTATTGAGAGTTGCTAGACGACACTCGCAGGCAGATTAGATATGCTGCCGCTAGGGTGCGTCTAGATTTCTAGGCTAGAATGTCCCCCACGATTTACAAAAACACAACGTGTGTGTGTTTGTGTGTGTGTGTGTGTGTGTGTGTGTGTGTGTGTGTGTGTGTGTGTACCGATCAGGCATAACATTATCACCACCGACAAGTGAAGTGAATAACACTGGATGAATCTCTTCATCACGACACCTGTTAGTGGGTGGGATATATTAGGCAGCAAGTGAACATTTTGTCCTAAAAGTTGATATTTTAGAAGTAGGAAAAATGGGCAAGCGTAAGGATTTGAGTGAGTTTGAGGCGTGCCAAAATGTGATGGTTGGACGACTGGGTCAGATATCGGTCTTATTGGTTTATTTAAAGGAATTATATGATTAAAGGATTAAAAGGGATATAAGGAAATAAAGAAAAATAAATAAGAACGGTAAAAGTATACTATTTGCAAATAATACATCTTTTAACCCTTTAAATATACACACATTCATATTCACAGATTTTCGTCTGCCTAATATTTACAAATGTAAATTCTAGCAACAAACAAAGTGGTGTGTAATGGAGTACAGAAGAGCAGCATCAACAATAGTTAATATTGAAGAGCACAATTTGGTCATTTCTAATTATTGGGGAGGGGGGTGGGGACTTGTCACCTTCATTGTCTATGGTGGTTATGATGACACTGATATAAACACACGCTTGATGTGTATGCATATCCTTTTTTTAATGCAACTTTACTCCACATTTATGAATGTAATGTGAAATAATAAATGTTTGCTATCAGTGATAATTCTTTACATTTATATTTAACATACTGTACGGTTATTTAGCTCTTTATTCTGTAGACTGGGATTATATGATTATTCAAGCTGTCCACACAACTAGAATGCATTATGAGATGCATTAAGAGCTTGGTGATATGTAAAGAGGTCATGGATATATGTAGTTTTTTACCTTATCAAGGCTATGCTGTGGTGCCTTTGTTGCCTGGGGGATGAGTAAATTGATAAAACAATACTTTACTAATACTGCTCTATTCGCATGTATTTACAGCACACAATCTCACAATTTTCTTTTTTTTAAAATCCTGTCATTCATATCCCTATCCACTAAAAAAACGAATCAATGTATCTGTTGCAAATGAATCTGACTTTGCCACTAGGGAACAGGCCTTGCAGCCAGTTTTCTACAGCAGCATGTGGCACTACAGGATCCATATTAGCCCAGAGAGAACTAGGTCATTTATCCAATATTACACCCGGTCAAATGGATATCGTCGCACAGCTTTATGGTTACTTCACACAGCTGTCTTAGCTTGCTGGGGATCTGTCCACTGAGTTGTGAATAGCGCGCGCATGGAAGAGGCTTTTGGTGATGTATATGAGAATTCCTAGCAGCATGAGTAACCGTGGGCTTAGAAATGTTGGCGGCCGTCCAGAAGCAGAATACTTCTGAGGCACGGCAGAAGATTTTTTGCAAAGCTCTCTTATTTTGTTCATGCAGATAAATATATATATATATATACATGCAGTCCTGGAGCCATCCTAGGGGCCTACGAAAACACCGCATTGCTCGCTGAGTGTTTGAAGGTGTTCGCCGCAGTTCGGCTGGGGGAATGATTCATAATTAATGCAGCGCATTGCGCATTAGAGATCAAAGCCGTTTGTCTATGCTGTGCAATAAACCTAAAGCAGCTATGACTGGGCTCAGATGAGTGTGTGTGGATGCGAGGGACACTGTGGTGTGTGTTTTTTCCACTTCCCACCCTCCAGGTGTCAAGCACACTAACAGTCTCAAAACCAAGTAGTTTAACCAGTATTGGCAGTTTTTGTTCTAAGCAGACTTTCACATCCACCATGGTCCTTGGACTTTAAGATTACTAGATATGCAACTTGCAGTCAAGACTCTCAGGTTGTGACAAGTGTTTACGAGTTGCACAGCATGGGGACAATCTATATTAGGAAAAAGCAATGTGGCTGTAGTTATGGTCCCTCAAATGAGGCATGTTAGTGTCTATGTTGGTGTATGTTACAGCAGCTGAACCTATAAATCAATGAAGGTAGGTGATGACATAAGCCACGAGACATGGCACAAACGTGTATTTGCACGCATATGCACTCTACATACACATATTTAAGTTAATCTGAAGTAGAACGACAAAGCAGAATCTAAAGCACAGCTCAATCTTAGCATTTCCTATGGAGGCACAGCAGGAGGGTGTTTTTTTGCGTAACACCACTCCAGAAACGGCGCAAAGAATCTCAAGCTTATTATTATACATAGATGTAAGAATGATAATGAACAATGCCCTGGAAATATCAGCGAGAACGTAGCAAGTAAATGTGAAATTGGCCCTGGCTGTGTGCGGACACATCTCTGAACAAGAACAAATTAAAGAGCACCTCCTGTGCATCATACAGCTCTGGTGATGACACATACAGTGGCCACTAAAATATCTGGTCACTTAAGCTTTGCTTTAAATTGTATGAATGTCACTGTGATAGACTTGTGTAACTCAGACCAGGCTTAAGATAGTCCCAGACTTAAATACATGTTTGAGCAGTTGTATCTGAAAACAACTTGCACTGATGTATCTAAAATATGTCAGTGCCATTGTTTGGTTTCATGTGTTTTTTCCCTAAGGTATGTTCATAAAAGCTACTTAAAATGTCCAAATAGAACCTAATCCTAACTCTGGCTTAATCTAAGGCTTTTCTGTGAGACTGGGCATCCATCCATCCATCCATCCATCCATCCATCCATCCATCCATCCATCCATCCATCCATCCTTGTGTGTGTTTGTAATCTAACCTGTCCTCAGCATGAGATCACAATGTAAAACTGCCAAACAAAGTGTTTAAAAATGCAACAAAAAATACGGTTACATTAAAAGTTAGTTACATTAAAAGGTGGAGATCTTTAAGATATCAAACAATATAACAAGTAAATACTGAATTATATTTTCTCTCAGCTCTGTCAGGATTTTGTATGATTCTGAGTGAAGCCAGGTACACACTGTGTGATTTATAAGTCCTTTAAGATTGTTTCTTGTCAGACTGTACGAACATGATCCCCACTGTAAGCCATGTCACACTGTAAGATCTAGGCTGTCATTAATATCAGACTGTACCATAGTTGAGGCGCGCCAAAAGACGCACGCAAGAAAATCGTCCAGAGGTTTATATCATCAATGAATGACACGTTTGGTGACAGTGAGCTGCATTACACGCACGATCTAAATGGTGGCTACAGAAAAAATCTCTAGAAAATCGCTAATTTTGGTCAAGATAATTTGACGGTCGTCGTAAGGAGAAGTTACACTGCAGGACTGTGTGCCAAATCTTCTGACACTGCCAGAATTTCATTTGAGGTAAAATTTGATCGCAGCGCTCATTAATCGGCTGCCAGCGAACTTGACAACGATCAAAGACTTCAACATCTTTTAGGATTTGCAAAATTTGTCTCAGATGGCCATATCGTGGCCAAAATCGCACAGTGTGTACCGGGCTTAAATCAGGCAGTGTCATGGGCAGCTTTAACTCTGAGGAGCACTTACTATTTCCTGCTCATTGTGGATCTCACAGTAGGACACACAGTCCTGGAAGTTATATATTTTTTTTCTATTTTAAACAAATATTGAAGTCTCTGCAGCCACAGCTTTAACATGTCAGCTCCGTCATCGCATGGTGTAAAAGTTTCTGTAAATAGTTGTGGGATAAATCTTGTAATTTTTATGTTTATTAAGGCAGCCATGCAACCAAGGGGGAAAAATTGCTTCACTGTACAATATGGAAAAAATGTAATGTTGTCAACTCTGTCATGTTTTATGTCTGATGGTTGACAAGTGCTCTCAAAAAGTCTGTATACTGTGATTGAATATTTTTTGTTTTGTTTTGTTTTGTTTTTTTGCAAATGAGGAATTCTTCTAATGCTGTTTCATGATTCTGTTTACATATACTGTACATTTGTCAACACCGTCAGTATTTGTCAACTCTTTTCACTAGCAACTATTTTACACTGTAAGGTTTTGTCATAAAAAAATTCAATGTAAAAAGTTCATTTCAATGTTCATCATTTTTTTAAAATGTATTGTGTAAAAATGTTAAAACATAAATTGAATTACATGATATTTATTACACTTTTTTTCAGTCGCTTTGGTGCATTTCTCACATCACTATTTACATTTGCACAACAGTTAATGCAGTTCTCAAAACAATTAGAACAAACTGCAAAACCTAGTTGGCATCCTGCAAAAGTGTGTCACTTGCTCAAAATGGATAGCTCATTCCTCAAAAGCAAGTATTCATGTCAATGAAAGTCTCAGTTTCATTAAAAAATGAAAAGTCCCGACACAAATAGTCAAATGGCTTTGCATGTTTTCATTATGACAGTTTACTCTGTAAATGTTTTCAGATGCAAAAAAGTCAGATCTTGGTGACACTACCTGAAAATACTGACAGCACTTTATATCTATGTGCAAAGCCATTTAAAAATATAGTGAAGTTACACATTACTGTATTTAGTGAGGTAACGGAGTACAAGGCACTGAATATGTATGTTTCACATTTACTGCATACAGTCTTTGTAATTCTAATTGGTTCACTGCACTGTGCAAAAGGAAAAATACACAACAAACCTAAACTCCATTTGGGTGTGCACAACTGTAAACAATACTGCAGTACATATTGGAACTGAACAAACAACATACATAGAACTAATTCTTCACACAGCCCTTCTCATCAGTGAAAGTTGAGATTCACCTGAGAGAAATCTTTCAGTTTAGGAGACATTTTCAGGGAAAACATCGATTTTTAAAAAAGTGTAACATTTGCTTGACGGATTTTGACAACTAGTTCAACATTTTTGTATTTAATGACACAAGCAATGAAATGAGAACTGTTAGTTTTGTATGGAATACTAACTGACATGACCTAAGCAAATGATAATGTTATAAAACAGCAGAGTTGTATGAAAGCAATTGATGCATGTCCAAAACCATAGTGAACATAAACGAAGAAGCTGATGAGACCGCTTTGCTTGGCCTCGTGGATGGGAAATTTTGTTTTAAAAAACGAAAGGATGGAAGCGTCGACAAGAGCATGGTTGTGTGCAAGGATACAACAAGGAATTTGCGAATTACCGCGCACAGTACATAGAGCCTCAAATATCACAAATATGCTTTTGCTACACTTAATGGCAAACATGCGCTGGTCTGCTGGACTGAAATTAATAAACAATATTTTGTTGATTAAGCTCATGTATTCAGTCATTATTCAATGGTATACTAAAAATACATGTGAAAAATGACTTCTCATTGTTCTCAGGTCAAATATTTATATGCAATTAAAATGCGGTTAATTTCGATTAATTAATTACAAAGCCTCTAATTAATTAGATTAATTTTTTTAATCGTGTCCCGGCCCTAATATATATATATAAGGGCTCTCAAACGATCAACCGCATCCAAAATAAAAGTTTGTGTTTCTAAAATAAAAGTTTGTGTTTCTAAAATAAAATATTTATATATTTATATATGAAAATGTATAAATCTAAAATTTCTTTCTTAAATATATACATGCATGTGTATGTACATAATAATTAGACATAATACACACACAAATTATGTAAACAAACTTTTATTTTGGATGCGCAGCAGAACTTTAGGAAGAAGCTTTTGTTAAAATACCATAGTGCACAAAAATTGAAATATATATTTTTTTCTAAATAAGTTTTTCTAAACTGCAGTACCACTGACTTTCCCTGTGCGCTCCATGAGGGATTTTGTGATGTATGACTGCCCACTGTAGAGGTCCTTTGGCCTGCTGATTATAGAGTGTAAGCACTCTGCCGTGGTTCAGATGGATGTTTAGCCTACGGCTCGCACTCTGTAATCCAAGACAGACGCAACACACTCTTTTAAACGCCTCAATCAGCCGCTCTCTCATCTGCCTGCGAGACCTGGCTATTTAATCCTTTTCTTTGGCCTTGATTAATGGCTGCTTGACCCCTGAACTCCACGCATATAAATCTCCAAAGGGTGTTTTGGGTCTCTCAGGGCTTCTCACTTCAAGACCAATTCTCTCTCACCATCTTCATGTGCAAGTGTTTATAGTGGGGCATCTCTATTGGATTCTTCACATTTGAATAATGCGTCCAGGCCTTGGGGGGACATCGCCGTGACGACCTCCGCCGAGGTAACACTGACAGTTTCTCTTTCAGGTCTCAAACGTGGTGATAAATGGAACACGGCCCTTTTGGTCACCATTGTGCTCGAGCGTTTACAACACGCTCATCCATAATAGCTGTTTGCACTGATGCCATTCTGCCGTTACTATGGGGACCTGGTTCCTCACAGCACGAGATTCACGAGGAAATATAAATCTTTACAAACCCACAGAAAAGAGACGAGATGAAGGCTGGAGATTTTGGATTATAACTGTTAATCCTTTTTTTATATCTGGAACAAAACTGATTGCACGGATTCCAGATATCGAGAAATCCAATCTAAGGTTGATCACACACATACCAGCGAGGCTAACAGCGCACAGACATATAGAAAACCATAAAGGATGGGTAGAGGAAGAGCTTAGACGCCTGATAAAAGAAGAAGGGTAAAAAACTGGACTTCTCCTCTTTTTCAGCCCGAGGGATTCTCTGTGGTCAGCAGCAAAGCAGAATGGGTCAAATTCCTCACATACAGGGGTCAGAGTGCTTTCTGAAGACACTGCAAAAGCCAGAAGCTGACTTCCTCTTCAGATTGGCTTGTGCCAAGGAACAGGGAACTTGACATGCACAAGAAGTATCTGGACAAGTAATGAGATGTATGAATGTTATCGCATTAGATTATATATACAAATATAATGTATGCACTGCAGTTCAAAAGTTTGGGGTCAGTAAGAAGAGGTTTTTTTTTTTTTTTTCGTTTTTTTTTCTACTTGAACATATTTAAAATGTAATTCATTCCTGTGATGGCAGAAAATTCAACATTATTACTCTAGTCTTCAGTCACATGAGCTTTCAGAAATCACTCTAATATGCAGGGATGCAAATGGACGAGGGGTAAAAAAGGTGAGGACATTGCGTGGATAGAGAAAACATTCGCCGGGGTCAGGTCACGTTTTTTTGTTTTTTTAATTATATATATATATATATATATATATATATATATATATATATATATATATATATATTAACTTTCATGCTTATTTCTAGACACTGTTAAGTATCTTTGCACTAATTCTAACAGGCAGGTAAGAGGTAAAAACGTTTTTGTGTCTTATGTAGGGCAAAGCAAAAAAAAAACATTCAATAGATGTGGGAGCTGAATACATAAACAAGACAAAAACAAGAAGACAACAACTAGATAAAATGTATGTTGGACATCATCTTAGCTTCTTTATCAACACTCAAAACTGAAGATCTCACTGGTTACAAATGCATCAATATGAGATACTTTGTACACCAAGTTAAACCCTATTTATTCTGATGTTGAGCCACCAATATTTCTGAGTATTCTGAGTTGGCATCTATGAATATGCTGATTTGATGCTCAAGAAACATTTCTTAGTATAATCAATGTTGAAAACAGTTGTACTGCTTAATATGAATTGTGATCATTCCTCCCTAAAGATTCATTAACAAATATATAGTTCAAAAGAACAGTCTTTTGTAACATTATAAAAGTCTTTACTGTCACTTTTCAATTTTCAGATCAATTTAATGTGTCCTTGCTGACCCCAAACCTTTTGAAAAGTAGTGTATATAATTATTTACAGTATTAGTTATTTATAAAAGTGCACTACTCAATTAGACCATGTGAAGTTACTGCTTAAATATTAAACAAAGTGGGTTATAAAATATTATAAAAGTGGGTGTATTTAGGAATATAGCAGAATCATTTCACAAAATGATTTTCTTTGGATTAAAAAAGTTATAAAAGTACTTTTCAAAATGAAGAGAAAAAAATAAAGACAGAAAAGCATGATTTGTTTGGAGATGGCCACTTTGGATCAGTATTTTTGATCTGATGCAATATAATTCATACAATTAGTATATTATTTAAGTATACAAATCCTTGTTGTGGCCAGTGTGCAAAGAAACAGCACAGAAATGTATTTCTATACAGAATTACTGATAAAAATAAATAAACAAAAATGTGGAAGCCTGATTTAAAACTGTAGTAAATCTGCACATTTCAAACGTAGATGCTTTTCATAGTAAATCACACATTAAAGCACATCAAAATGACTGACAACCACATGAAGCTTTGAATGTGTGGTCAGAGAATCAATAAGCAGATGAGAAGATTTAGCATGATGAAAAATACCCAGATTGCTCTAATACCCCTGAATGCGAAGAACCCGTTCAGACAGCTTCGTCGCGATGGGGGCTTTCATTCAAGCTGGAATCCGTTTGAAACGGTGGATTTATCTCATGCTCGTGTAGTGGAGATGACACAACGATGGAGAGCAGCTGAATTGAGAGGAGAAGAGATGAAATGACGGCCCTACAGCTCAATATTTTCATAGGCAATTAGAGTCCACTGCTCTGAGGGCAGTTATCAATATTGAGGCATTACATCACAATCGCTCTGCTGGAGCAAGTGAGGGCTTCACTGCAGGGATCCACCAGAACGCTGGCATACATCAAGCTTTAAATCCCATTACACAGATATTGGCTACATTCAAATTGGCAACGTGATAAATATCTGACATCTCGGTTTATTGCCAAGGCGAAGAAATGGGAATCCTTTTCTCCTCAGAGTCCGATACTCACCGACCTGAATAGATGCTATTTTCACCCAGCAAGGAACGGGACTAGGGTGCTTGAAATGTAGACAATAGCAAGTCAAATGTAGGCTAATGTGTGTGAAATATGATGCGACTATAATAAAGAATATTATGTTTTATTTATTTATTATAAAATAAGGTTGGGGTAAACATAAGTCAACATTTTGTTCTACAGTGTATATTGCACATACTCACACCCCAAATGTTCTTATCTAGTTGCTTATTAAAAACATATAATAATAAAAAATGCAGCTTCAAAATTCATGTAATTTACAGTGTAGGACAAAACGTTCAAGTTTCGTCAAGTTATGTGTACCACAGACCTTATTTTACTAACAAATAAAAATAAAAAAACATTAAAAACTCAAGGGAACCAGGAATCATCTTCCAGGTTTTTGATGTCACAACTGCAGGACTCTATTGGGATAACTGAAAAAAATTGTGATGTAAACGGATAAATAATTTATAACAAATACTATTTAAAAAAATTCCCAAATTGTCAATTGTCAAATAAAGTTTTTCCACCGAGGAATGATGTTTCAAACCCTCTCATTTGGTTGCATTACAAGCATTAGCATGTTACCTCACAGCAAGCAATTTTACGGGTCCCACTTTATATCAGGTGGCTTTAACTACTATTTACTTACATCAAAAAATAAGGTCAGGTCTACTTATTGTGTTCATATTGTATTGCAAAACACTTTTGTTCAAATTGAGGTGGGATACGGGTAAAGTTAGGGACAGGTGTGGTGGTGTGGGTCAGTTTAAGGGTGGGGTTAGGTGTAAGGGAAGTGTAGTTATAAATGTAACTACAGAAATTAAATTACAGCTGTAATTACATACAGGTCATTTTTTAAATCTAAGTACAATGTAAAAACAAGTGCATAGTATCAAATGATTCATTAAAATGTTAGTACATAGTAGTTTAGGTCACATAATATAAAGTGGGTCCATTTTGCATTTAAAAGACATCTAATAGCCATCCAAACACAGCCCTGACATCTAACCACAGCCCAAGAATAGACTAGTCATCTAGAACATGAACATGTCAAAGAAATGAAACCTTGTAATCACTGTTGGCTTTGCTTACATGATGGAATAGCATGCATCTCGCAAGTTCTTTTAGCAAAAACGACATGAAACCAAATTCAAGGTAATTGTGGCTAGAAGTGGGTAACTCATAGCTGGACTTTATCGGGTCTATAGTTAACCGAGATGGTGAAATGACAGCCATTGCTTGCATTGCATTGCTTGTGAGTCAATACACATTTTGCATTTTATCTAAATATTCAAACACAATGTAGGGTGATGGTAGAGGGTCCTTCTCCAACATTACAAACTTTAGCAAGTATATCATTTGGGTACTCATCATCTCATTTTGCGTGTGATCATGGGACTTGCACTACAGAAGAGCAAAGAACTTCGCATAAATACACAAAACGGGACAGACTTTGGAGCTCTATGAGACTATTAAATGGGCACGCAGGCAACACATGCGTTTCTCCCCGAATCATTTATTTTCATCTCTGCTGGGGGAAAGCTGAGCTCTGCTGGATTTCAGCTGGAAAAACACAAACCACAGAGAGAGGCGCTCTTGAGTACACAACGGTCACATCATTGAATCACTATGGGTTTGCTGCAAATGGGCTTCCCTGGGCGACAGAGCCGGAGAGTGATGATGTAATTAAAGGATTCCAAAGAAACCCACTGAATTCTCAAGAAGTGCTTCATTATGCATAAATCTCAGTCCTTGATTTGCTTGATTTGTTTACCCCAGATGCTTATTTGTCAAAAATAAAAAAAGTTTTAATTGCCATCACAATGCTAAAAGTACAAATTTAAGACCTTTAGCACTAACAGAAATATTAATTTCGAAACTGTGATAACATGATAATGCACTCATGTAGACTGAGGGAGACATAATTCTCCTGTGTAAGACCAGACTATAAAACACAGATCACCTGTGGCATTGAGCAATACTTGCCAAAAGACTTACAATTGCACATTAATCAAAACTAATCTAATCATCTAAACACATCTGTTTCAAATGCTGGCTTACCGACTCAATGAACTGAAAATTGATACTTTTTCTATTTTACAACAGTCAACAACAAGGATCTCATAACAGGATCTATTTATTTTTAATTCTGTGTTTATTTCTACATTAAAAAATCTGTACAAGCCTACAGTTAAGAAATATTATTTTCAAAGTTGTAATAAAACTATTTTTTGGACTAAATGTTCATGTTTAATTAAGTTAATTTATAATCATGTTACTTGCTTTTTCTGTAAAAGGTATGATTAAGTTGATGTGTGAAATATTTATAGTCATTTTCAAAATGAATCAATAAAATGGTAAGCTAATGTGCATATATTAATGTATAATTAAACCAGTCTGAGCTCTAAATCTGTTCTGATCTGTATGTGTAGGTGAGCTGCGTGTCTACATCTCAAGCCACTTTGCTATTGTGATTTATAACTCTTCACTGCCTCTCTTGTAGAGTCTCTCTCTCTCTCTCACTCTCTCTATCTACTTCTGGTCAACCACCACAGTGAAAGCAGCTGCCATAGCCAAATCATGCAGCCATAAATCTGGACACTTCCTTCCACTGTCTCCCACATCAAGGGGAAGCCTGAGCTGTTGCAACACCATTAACACTTTTCCTCTCCATCCGCAAGCCAGTGCCCCATCCACCACTTGAAAAAGACGCTGAAGAAAAAAATTTAATGAGAAGTTTCTTCCAATAGCTCAAACTTCAGATCCAAGAGCAGCAGGCCACCAGATAATTCCCCAAATTCCCCAAATGACAAAATTCTTTAAAGGGGTGATGAACTGAGAAATCAACTTTCCCTTGAGCTTTTGATATATAAAAGGTCATGGTGATGTTCTGTAAGGTCAAGGTCCTGTATGTTTCAGAATTGAAAACGTCCTTGTTAGTCAAAGAAAAGCTTTTATAGACACCAGGCCCAGAACACGGTCGTGTTCGCATCTTGTTGTCATCGACTGACGAAACAACGCCTATAGAATAATAAGCACAGATATTGTGCTATTCCTGGCTGTGGAAGAAAACAGTCGCTGCATAAGTTTCCTTCGGATCCTAATATTAGGAATGTGTGGTTGAACTTTATTTTTAATGAAGTTCCAGCTGACGTGGGGAAGACATGTTCACTTCATTTCACTGCAGAATCGTTTGTAAACAAATCTCAGGTCGATGCTGGATTTGCAGACATTTGATATTAAAACACAATGCTGTTTCTTCTATATTGGATCCGACAGAAATGGTGCAACACACTTATGTGAGTAAAACTTTTTTTTAATATGTAATAGTATTGCATTGTTATCGATCAGTTTGCTTATGTGTAAGTGTCTAACAGAACATACCTTTAGCAAGCTGGACTCAGACATGTATGGGCCAGGGTTCGCAAATCCCAATGTCCCAGTGGTGTGTGTTTTCCAGACAGGCTATCAAAACGAAAGCCCGTTGGCAGGCCGATGAATCTAAAATATTCCTTTTATGTTCTGCTATTCTCTATCTATTTGAAGGGCCCGTGCGCGGTTCACGCTTATATCGAATGATCATGCGGGCCATGTAATACAAAAATAATAGTCCAATCAATCGCAAGTGGACGAGAAACAAATCATTGTGCTTGTTTGATAAAGACGTACTAGAATCATTCCGGATGCCGCTTTTCGTTTTGGAGATAACCTCTAAACCAGTGTTGAAAATAGCCAATTACTTATTAGTTATTATGTTTTTTTAACGTAAAAGCCACACAAACGTCATTAGTTGACCTCAGACAACAGTATAACATTTTTTAAAAAGCCAGTTCATGACACCTTTAAGAGTTTGAAGTTACAGATCCCATATCGCCTACATGGAAAAGACAAGAAGTCAATATGAAATCAAAATCTTTTTTTTCTTAAAAATCTGTGTAACCTATTTAACATCTATAAAATGATATTGAGTGGAAGAAATATGTGTAGGGTGGGACCTGATTTTATTGACCAAGAACTGGTTTGATTGTGAAAAGTAGACTTGTAGAAGTGTACTTTACTTAAAGTGTAACTAATGTGGATGTTCATTCATGAATAAATGAGTGTTTTTAAGTAAATCGGTTAAGTAAATTATTCATTGTCTCAAAAGACACTGGCTGCATCAAAAATTGCATGCTTCCCTAAAATATAGTACGTGAAAAACAGTGTTGTGGGTAGAGTCCAAATTCATCCCACTCATGCAAGAGTAGGCAATAACTACCTTGATAACCTATACTTTTTCCAGCGAGATCCTGAAGTGTGCATACGATGGACACTTTACTATCCCACGATGCCACAGGAGAGGATTTGTGATGGCAGTCACATGATAATGACAACCCCCAGAGCCGAGTGGGCAACAGACCGCGGCGATATCGTAGAACTGGAGGATGGGAGTTAAGCCGCTGACTCGCAGGACTGAGGCAGTGGCCTGAGGACGGATGACCTGGGTGATGTTGTGGTGAGGGAGGCCGAAGGGGAGGTCAGAGGAAGGGAGGAGTCCAGAGATGATGAAGGAGTGCAGGGTGAGGGTGCAGCCCGGAAGTCCGTGGATGACAGGACCAGATAGAGGTGTGGGCACAGAGGCCCGAGGTACAGCAGGGTACTCGACCTACAGCCGAGCTAGAGGCAGGGAAGCCTGAGGTGCAGAGGATGAGCTGCACAAAGTGAGTGGTGGTAGGAGAGCCTGAGGAGCTAGAAGACACCAGTGGTGCCGATGGATCCAGGAGACTGGCCGTAACCAGTGATGGAGACAGGATAAGGAAAGGGAGGAATATGGATCTACTTACACACACACACACACGTCTGGTTCGCTATCTCTGTGGGGACTCTGCATAGACATAATGTTTTTTATACCGTACAAACTGTAGATTCTAGCCCCTTACACTAACCCTACTCCTAAACCTACCCATCACACAAAACTTTCAGCATTTTTACATTTTTTTAAAAACTGATTTTTTTTTACCTGTTATACACAACAGTCTCCAGTGTGCATTCAGGTTGAAGTCCCCACCAGGATAGAAAAAACATGAACACACACGTTGTGTTTTTGTGTTTTATGGAGACTTTCCATAGCATAATGATTTTTATAATGTTCTATCCCCTTACACTAACCCTGCCCTTAAACCTACCCATTACAGAAAACATTCTGCATTGCTACATTTTCAAATACATCATGGACAAGTATTTTGGATATTACCATCTTTGTGGGGACATTTTGTCCCCATAATGTATGGTTTACCAGGACACACACATTGGTACATTGAACAAAAAAGAGAAAAATAACCAACTAGAATGAAATCCTCATAATTGAAGTTGAAGCCTCCCTTGTGTTTCTTTGCAAGATTATCAAAAGAACATCTCTGAAGACTTTCTGTTGGCCATATCAAAATTGGTGACATTACACAGAGGCTCCATAAGGAAAGACGAACGTGTCTTTCTTTACAATGGCAGAGAAAAAACTTTTCAAAGACTTTCCATTCAGACGACTCCTGGCTGAGTGAAATAAATCCCAGAATGCCAATTTGTAGCTTGAGGAGCATATTTAGATGGGGAGGAGGTGGGTGCCTGAGAGGCTCGGAATAAAGATGTGTTGTCATTGAAACGCCCAAATGCATCTATGAAATCTGAGATGAAAGGAAAGAGAGGCTGTCAATCACACCCCAGTCCTGCCATGAACTTGAGCACAGCGCTTCAGAAAACCAAGCCTTCAACCTCTCGGTTTAAGAGCATATAGGCCTACTTTTTTCCTCAGATATTCTTGATCTGGGCCATTTAAGAATTCATGCAGCCGAAAAGGGTTTTCTGAGGTAATTTCAACATCTCATGGAGAATAAAGCCAACGGATCACAAATAGTAAATAGCCAACAGGACTTTAATAGCTATTGCATAAGTCTGTGATGCTTTGTACCAAAACATCTTCATTTATAATGAGAAGCATATCACTTCAGATTTGCCCATCTGAGCATATAAACTGAGGCTGCCAGTTTAAACATATGATAAATTATACTACATAAATATTCTCCCTGTAGACATGCTCTGACAGATGCTTTTTTGCTTCTACTGAGTGGTTTTGGATCCTGAAGCAAATAAAGCAAGTCGAATTGCTGAAAATCTGCATATTTAAGGTCTCTGCAGGAGCTACACTGTCATCCTGTCTGAGAATTTGATCAGGTGACATTCAGCACGGCCTGTGAAGTTGTCTCTGTCACCTTGCATTTGCTCAAACTAAAATAATGATGTCATGTTTTTTTATCCCACTATTCTCGTAAGCATGCCGGGAAAAAACTGGCTCGACTTCATCGTTTCTCTCACGGCACCCGCCGTTTCTCACCCAGAACTGCGCTTAGAGGTGCCTGCGGTCATTACGTCACACAAACAGACTTTAAATCAAAATATAACTGGTGGCAGCAACTGTAAATATGGTTAAATAGCGCAGACTAAGCCCGGTGGGACCGCGACCCAGAAAAAGAGAAAGATAAACAAGCCCACAAAAAAATAAATGACAAGCAGGGAAAAAAGACAAAATAAAGCTCCTCATTCAAATCATATTTTACATGGATCTTACGCCTCGACACGCTTGCTTAGCAGAGAGGAGCTGAGCTTTTAAAGCAAGTGACAGCAAGATGGCTTAATATGACTGATTCCCTCTGTTGTGTTAATGTGATTCGGCTCTGGCATGCCAGCGAATACAAAAGGAAGAGTGAAAACGCTAAGGCGATGTAGAGTTCCTCTCATGCCGATCTCAAACCAGCTTGGATGTTCATCGAGTTGCCAAAAAGACAAGCGCGGTTGAGCAATGAGCTTTGGACAGGCATAGTGAAAATGATGTCATTATTTAATACTTTGGAAGAATGTGAATGTGCTTTGTCCATACAATGAAAGTCAATGGGGTCCACCACTGAGACATTTCTCCAAATACATTCTTTTATGTTGTTCCACAGAAGATAGAAAGTCACAAAAGTTTAGAACAAAATGAAGGTGAGCAAATGATGGGTAAACTTTCCCTTTGACATTGTGTGTTTTCTTGATTTATCATGTGTGTGTTATTCGTTTGATGAAAGGGCTTTGTCTCAACGAGCAGTGCCAATCGGAGGACCTCGTGCCAACAGATGCAGCCGGTTGTGTGCATATTAAAGGAGGTGTGTTACGAGAGTGTGTCTGATGGCTAGAATGCGAAGAGTGATGCATGGGACAGATGAGAGTGTCACAATAACCCCGCAAACTCCACCTGCCACAGCAGAGCGCTGCATCTGCTCAACATTAGCATCTCCCTGAGCTCCAAACAGCCTTCTGGAGAGAGCAAGGGATCTTCTTAAGATGTGAGGATACTAAAACGCGCATAAATATAAATGCAAAAACATTCCTCCAGGAAATCTATTCCAAATCACTACTCTTTCTTCGGATCAGAACAAAAAAAAAAGTTAAATGAAATGTTTAACAGATGGAAAAACTAAACGCTAAATGCTTAACAGACAGCAAAACAAGTCGCAAAATTCACAACTGTCTGAAGAAATCTGCCAACAAAATGTTTGATAGATGCAAAACATGAGATGTTTTAAAAATGGCAAAACAAAAAGCGCTAACAAAAACATAAAATGGTTAACAGATGGTGAAATGAAAATTGTTGACAAAAACACAAAATGTTTAACCGACAGCACAAACGCGACAAACCGCCTGCAAAACACGTGAAATGATGCAAAATGCAAAACAAAAAATGCTTGACAGGAAAACACAAATCACAGAAAAAACACAAACCATTTGTTAGATGGCAAAACGAATCACCGGCAAAAACACTGGGGGGAAGATTTACTAAACAAGGCAAATTAGTCCATAAAAGTGCAGATGGGAGTGAAAAGTTCTGTGATCTACTGTGATCAAACAGACGCAGACTATTTCCATAATGACAAACACAATCTACCAGTTAGCGCCTGGTTTAAGATGTGCTTTTTTGGGGTGGTAAATAATGCCGCAAACTCCGGTAAATTAACGAGTGCAAACCTTAGTAAATCACCTTGCGTGATTCATTTAAATAATCTCCTCCCATACATTTCGCATCTGAAAAGGAAGCTCCAACAAATGCATATGCAATAAGATCAGCCGCTAAAATAACCCTGTCCACACCTTTTCAGAGCATCTTTAGTCAATCCTGACAGTAGCTTTTTAACGCCAAAAGAGGGTTTGTGCTGATGCAAGCTAAGTAAATATGTCCCTAAATGTTTAAAATACTGCAAAATGAACACTGCTAGCAAAAACAAAACATTCAACAGACCTCAAAACACAAATAGCTAGCAAAAATGTTTAAGAAAAAACATTGCTGTGCAGCCAAATTCATGTGATAAGTTAATATCATCTTGGCACTCATAACACATAAGATAGCCAAGGAGTTTTTTTTATTACTTTTAAAAGAAGTCTAGTATAGTGTGACTCTTTTTAGCTCCAGAGGGAGAGCCGCGACTTCAAAGAACACTCATCCGTCAGCCTTCCTGGTGTCGACACATACCTGCACTCACGGACAGCGGATGTCTTTTACATAACAGCACACAGCTGAAATTCAAAAGACAAAAAACTTCAAAAAAGCTGCCAATGCTTCTTTTTCATCACTGTCTGTCTCACTGTCCCCTCAAACCCCTCCCTATGTAACAGACGGTGATATCGTTGGCTATCTGATTTGCCTTAGGAAGGGCCCCTGAGTTTTTCTCTCTCTCACTCTCGCCTTCTCTTTTTCTGGGGTTCTGCCATTTTTGTCAGACTTGCAGAGGGAGTCATTGGCAGGCTAACTCCTTAACGCAGTGGGTCAGGGGCAGGTCAGCCTGTAGAAACCCCCATGATGATCATCTAGAGGCAGGAGAACCCCTTCAGTCCACCCCCTACACCCAAAGCCCCTTCTGCTCTTCCATCCCTCCACAAAACGCTGGCCTTTTTGCCCTCGCGGCACTCGGGGTCATGACTCTATTGGGGGAGACACTTGGCCCACTGCAGGGGGTCAGCTATCCTTTACAAGGAGTCTTGTCATTGGCTTGGTGACTAATAGGCCGACCTCACTGACAAGAACTGATGGGCGCCCCTGAGGCCGGACTCCAAAACCTAATAAGACCACGGACTTCCTCAGCTCAGCTTCTCCGGCTCCGTAATGTCCTTTCGGGTGCACTTTTGAGGCTGCAGGTGAAATGATCGTGACTCAAATGCAAGGAAAATCACTCTGGCATTAGCATAAACACTCGCTGATAAAAAGGGGCAGGTCGTTTTAGCAAGGCACTCACTGGACGTCTCCGTCTTTTGAAATACATCAGCTCCCGCCATGCCCAGTGCAGATTCCCATTACTCAACGTGGCTGGATGTATGAACAAAAAGGCACATGGTGAATGGGCAAAACTACCCCTGATAAAACATTAACAAGAACGGCGGTCCTGCTGAGGGGGGATTTTGTTCTCTCAAAGACACAGTGATCAGGATCGATCTAGCCTTCAATTAATCTTTAAGACAAGCTTACAGGGATTTCAATAACTACTGAGCTTTGACACCAAAGACATTCCCACACTATGCGACTAAAAGAGGCAGCAGGGCCACTCACTGTTCATACAAAGAATTGCTATATAATCAGGCAGCAGATGACCTGTGGGTGTGGGCATCTATTTACAGAACAGGCAGAGGACAGAGAGAAGAGGGAAACATAAATATTGCATGTCTATTGTCATATCAACTGGAGAAGAAATGTACACACTGAGATGTATGGAATTGAGAATCAAATAGACTGGAACTCATTAAAAAGTAAAACTGGTGCACAGAGACCTAAATCTGAGATATTACAGTTGAGAATTGGGTATAATTTATCTTGAAAAACTATGTTCTACCACTCATGAGAAAAAAATTGGACCACAGTCATCAAACAAATAGGATTTGCCCTGCAGCTACAGAAATCAAACCAGCAGAACCTTGCTAATAGATAATGATATAAAACATAAAACATAATGATCAAATAGAGAAAGTAGGAGTATTTTTTTCAGGAACAGTTTAGGTGAACACAGAAGGTGAAGAATATATATATACCGTATACACTTCTGTTTTTTTTCTACAAGTTAATAATACCCAACGATACTGCATTGCAATTTTGCTAAATCTTGGCATTTCACCACTTCTCCATTGTCATGGGTTGAAATGATGATTAGGCTTCAAAAGTGTTGGGTAACCATAAAATAAAACAATACGCACTTTCCCACCAGACTCTAGTCTAAAAACCGCACAAAATTCCCTTTTACGTAAAAATGACAATTCACCTTTAGGTATTTTTTGATAATTTTCTTAACTGTTGTCATTCAGAGAACAAAGAAGGCCGTTCTACCACTCATTTTGTTTGATATTTAATATTGTAAAGTATTCCAGTAATATGATTCTCTCTTCATTCGTCCTCAAAGCAAATAAATAAATAGGACGAAATGGAAACGTGATACATGCAGAGGCTTAGTCATCATACAAAGGGCCGATAATGTATTCTGTGGGATTTTAGGACAAAAGTAATCACATTTACCACAGTTGGGCAGAAAAGCAGACCAGAGGAATTTCTATCCAATGTCCCTCTCGCTTTGTTCAGGACTCAATTGAACATGGGGCTGTTTGAAGGGCAAACCATATAGAGCTGTTCCATTTACATTCAGTCTCACTGTCACTTGGGTTTTTTTGTTTTTGTTTTCAACCAGTCTATTGTTTCTGGCCGAGTTGCATGCAGCACAAATTATCAAGCATGGAGGAGGAATAATTCCATGTGATTTTTGGAGTAGAGGAGGTGTTTTTTTCTGTTTAAGTTATACAGTATATCCTTAGGGATCAGTCGCCACAGTGCAAAATCACACGTACACACAAAATATTCCATCCTGGTGTTACAAAGTCCACAAAAAGTCTGGATCATATGAGGGAGTTCTGCATATACAGTGGGCATATCACAGTGGAAGGAACAGATCAGCCAAATTCAGACGGCTTACTGCCACATCACTTAAGTGTGAGAAAATGTACACTAAAAAGTTCATATAAAAAGATGCAACACACATAGTTGTGGCAAAGCAAATCTAGGACATAATACTAGGCAGTTACACGGGCATGCGAGTCATTTATTAAACACTTTTTTTGTTTTAGAAAATAAGTTAAAGGGATAGTTCACTTAAAAATCAAAACTCATCATTTACTTACTTTCATGTTGCTCCAAACCTGTAGCATTTTCTTTCCATACAATGATTTTAAATGAGTATGGTGGCTTTCAGGCCTCAAGCTGTAATCAGTAATTTTTTTATTCATTTATAATATATATTTTAGTCAGATTTTCTTTACTTTTAATCCTAATCAGTACCATATTATGGTGGGGATATTTCTTAAAAAACAACAGTTATATATTCACTGAAAATTAATGTTTTCAGTTAATGTAGCTACTGTGTGTGAGTTTGAGGGGTGGTTTTGCTCCATTGGAGTGTTTCATGGCTCTCTCATTTCATCTGAATTTGGCTGCCAAGCTCCAAAACGAACAAAAAAGCAGCAAAAAAGTGGCCCATACAACTCATGTGCTCTATACAAAGTTTACAAAGCTATATAATAGCTTTATGTGAAGAAAAGGGTTAAAGGGTTAATTTTCACCTTCTATCACTCTCATATCTGTTAATGATATGGTGTGACAAGTATCAAAACGGTATTAGAATGTACCGTTAACTTTCATTGTATGGAAAAGAGAAGCCAGGATGTTCTGCAAAATAATGTTTGGAGGTTAGAATGGCATACACTACCATTCCAAATTTTTGAAAGAAATGAATACTTTATTCAGTAAGGACACATACATTTGATCAAAAGTGACAGCAAAGACAGTAAAAGCTGTTCTTTTGAACTTTCTATTCATCAAATATTTATAACGCTTTCCACAAAAATACTAAGCAGCACAAGTGTTTTCAACATTGATATTAAGAAATGTTTCTTGAGCACCAAATCAGCATATTCAAATGATTTCTAAAGATGTGGCAAGAACTGGAAGTGCATTAAAAAAAATATATATATATATCACTGACCCTAAACTTAAGTCTACAATGTCCTATTTCTGTCTATATTTAAATATATAAAACTCCCTCTCACTGCCACTGACTGGGAAATACTGGTAAAAACATTTTGAGGAGCTATAACAGGTTAAGTGCTGTTCTGTTGATTTTCTAAAGACGCATTTACTGAATTACATCACATCAGTTGGTTTTCAGACCTGGCAATATCAGAAGCAATAGATCATTCCCAGTTTCCTTCTTTCATCCATCCAGCAGCCTGAAAAACAGTCAATGTCGTCAGTTTTAGTAGTGCAGAGTGCTCCTTAATGACCATGTCCATTTACCATCCTCCACTGTGAATTACACAAGCACAACTTGTTGTGGAAGAGGAGGTGTTGGGCAGCCATAATTCACCCGATTCTGGCCCCTCTAACCTTGCTCAGCAGGAAGAATGACAGCAACTGGGTTTGTCAGTGGTTCTGTGCATAATTATTGCCAAGATTAATGGTTTACTCACGTCTACGGTGTAATGCCCGGATCAATTTTTCTCGGTGATGAACGACGGTGGCGATGACGCCCTGTCATCACCGGTATGCCTAAGGACAGGGGCTGTAAATCTCTCGCTCAAAGTCACCCACCGATTTCACGAAGTGTGGGACCAATTCTTGATAAAGGCTAGTCCAGGCACTCCCAGAATGCCCGGGGGCACGTCTACTAGTCCTCTGGAGGACCTGCACTTAGGAAGAACCTATTTCCTTTATCACTACGGGATTAAAGACATCTGCAAATTGGAGAGCTTGTCAAATATTATTAAAAGCACAGCACAAGAGACAGCTGTCCACATGGCCCTCCTCTTCCTTTAATGTTTCACTTTTCAGTTAAAAACTGATGGATAACTATTCCCAATGCTCCTTCCCATTTTTCCAAGATCATTCCTAACCTCCAAGCTCGGCTTTAATTGTGTGCAATGCCCTCTCGAGTGTCTTGGACAAATCTAGCAACCTCAATCTTATGTAGTTTCAAACCCATTGCTTTTCTTTTTCTATAGAACACTAAAGGAAAAGTTCTGAACAATGTACCGGGCAAAAAAATGTCATGCAATTACATTGGGTGATGACTGGAACTTCAAAATGGACAAAAAGGCATCATTAAACAGGTCTTTACAATGTGTATATACTAGTTATTTAAAGGTATACAATAGCTTTTACAAACACATCACAATTTAAGGTGTTATTCCATAGCAACCAGATCGTTAAAGGGATAGTTCACTGTATGGATTACTTTTATAATGGATGGATACACTATTTGGGGCACACATTCACTGCCATTATAAAGCTTGGATTAGCCAGGACATTTTTTAATTTAACAAAAATTGTATTCGTCTGAAAGAATAACATCATATACACATAGGATGGCTTGAGGGTGAGTAAGTCATTAGGAAATTAACATTTTTGGGTGAACTATCCCTTTAAGTGAGCTGACCAAAGACTGCATGTACCAAGACGGTTCACTATGAATGGGAGAAACTGAAACAAACAATATGGTGAAATATGTATTGCTTTCTAAATTTCATCAATTGGTAAAAGTCCTTACAAACAGTAAGTGTCTTGAAACACATGCATGGATTTAAACATTGGTCTGACCCGACTGTATGCTTATTAAAGGATTAATTCCTTTCAGAATGAAAATTTCCTGATAATTTACTCACGTCATCGTTGATGTTCATGTCTGTCTTTCTTCAGCCGAAAAGAAATGAAGGTTTTTGAAATAGTGGACTTTAATGGCAACCAACAGGATGAATGTTCAAAAGTCCACGTTTAAGTTTTTAGCGCTTTAAGTGCTTTTCTTGAAGTTCATGACTTTACGCATTACGTAGTCACATTGGAAAGGTCACGCGTGACGTAGACAGAAGTACCACCCAGTGTTTACGCAGCAAACATGGAAAGACCAAGTCAAATGGCCTTTACAAAACCAAAAAAAAGGTTTTAAAAAAACAATGTCGGACGATTTTTAAGTTGGAGGAGAAAATGAGATGGAGTTTTTCACCCTACCCTACCCTACCTTTTTGAACCGGAGTACACAGACGAACGCCATGTGAAGTCGTGGATGCTAGTGCAAAACAAACATTTGGAGGGAATGACTCTTATCTTAATTATTTTTAAACTGAATAAAGAAAGACATGAACATATTGGATGACATGGGGGTGAGTAAATTATCAGGACATTTTTATTCTAAAGTGAACTAATCCTTTAACGCTCTTTGAGCATAAGGAACAAAATTTATGGGATAGGCAAATTCGGTGAGCAGAGAATTATTTCCCCATTCAATTATATTGGAGTTGGTGTTGCATGCCTGAAATAGCTGCCCGGAGGCGTTGTGAGTATGGCAGCTGAGTTTCCTTGAAGGAGACTTTGGCTAACCTTGCAGATATATTGAATCAGGTTGATTCATGAACGAATCATACAGGGGTGCATTTCCCAAAAGCATAGTTAGCCTACGTAGATCGTAGAGATCTTATGATCCACTCAGGCTTATGATGCTTTTCAGAAATGCACTCCACACCAGTTTTTGTGAACTTAAACAAATGATTCTTAAAAGAACAATCCCTTCATTAAATATTTTTCTTATGTGCTCCAAGAAAAGAGAACTTAAAGATTTTATTGGACACACCTTACATTTTAGCTTGTCCATCACAACTGCTTCTTAACTGTATCAACTATATTACTGATCTGCCCACAGTGTTGTTTTCTCCAGAACGACCCGAATCAAATTTAGTTGCATTATTTTCCTGTTTAACACTGTGAAGCTGCTTTGAAACAATCGTCATTGTAAAAGCACTATATAAATAAAGTTGACTTGACTCGACACAATTGACCTATTGGTAAGCCCCTCCTCTCGAGCGCAGATGAGCCAATGGCAGTTGAGCATCAGTTGCAAAGGCACCGGAACTCGGACATCTTTAGATTTCAGCGCCATAGAGAAACATTGGAAAATCTTAAGCTCTTACCGGGTTGATGGTGTTTCTGGGGTATATGCAACTTTTTGTGTCCAAAAACATCTTGGGATGAGGTTTTCACACAGACAGCTGTCATTGTAAGTAGTGATGGGGAGTCGACTCCAAAAGAGTCGATTTCTTGACTCTGAATAGCCCCAGAGTCGGGGTCGACTCCAGCACAGGAATCGACTCTTGGTGTCGACTCTGTTGCTGTGTCCGAAATCGCTCTATTTTACTGAAGCTCTCATCTAAAGTGTATGGAAGTTGAGTGCATTATAAGCAAGGAGTGAGTGAAATGAAGCGATCCGCGAGGTACACTGACGTCATGTACACCGCGTCAGAGAGCTGTCATAGAAACTTTGTCACACACATTTGTTTGAGTGCTTACTTTAGAAATAAAAAACAATCACAGCGACTTTAGTTTGTTATAGGCTTTCTCCATGCTAGCTTTAGTTTAATTGATTGTAGGCTATATATTATTGCAATAAATATAGATTTGTTTTCCCATGGTAACCATGTGTTTATTAAACTAACCATAAATCATAAAAATATCAAGAAGAAACGCATCAATAGTGTGCATTATTTTATAGTATCTTTAACTCACCTTTTAAGACAATGTCCGTTTAGCGCCATCACTCGACAACATCTTTTCCGTGACTTTTCCTAGGTTATGTAATAGATACAGAAATGTTGATAGCCACGAAAGTCATCGCTAAATTGGACGAATTTGGATGGCCACACTAAAAGTGTGCGGTTTTAAAAAGATTTTACAACTTTGTGTTTGGAGGAAATAATTTAAGTGTGTAACAACAGCAATTTTGTCTGATTTCTAACCCTGTATTTATGTAAAGTAAATGGAGTCAAGGAGTCGATTCCATAGACTCCCACAGTGGAATCGAACTCCCAAAAAACTTGGAATCGAACACCCCTAATTGTAAGACATAGCAAATCCGTTTGCTTGTCCAAGTTAGCAACAGTAATTTAAGGGGGCGGGGCTTACCGATAGGTCAATTGTTTGACTTCAGAAGACTTGGAATACAAGATCACTTTTATTGTTATTTTGAAGCATTTTGAGTTCTATGAAAAAAATTGTGTTTTTAACAGCATGATGGTGAGATTTTTTAAAAGTATTTTTGGATGACTGTTTCTTTAAAATACTTGTATAATATATATATTCGTATTTTTTTGGTTTCCTGATGATGATGATGATTACTGGAGATCAGGTTCTGAGGGTGTAGACATGGGAAGGGGATGTGTTGTTGTTGTTATAATGCTGTCAGAACAATACTCTTTCCTGTGGATGTTCTGTAGATCCAAAGGTACAGAAACGCACCCTCCCTTCCCTAACGCCCCATTCCATCTCCCCTCCCACCTCATCTCCTCCAATCTCACTCTGCTTCACTTCTTAAGAAATAACCCTTGCGGAGTCCCACAGGACCGAGATAAAACCCTCGTTGGGCCCTCGACAATGAAAGCAAGCGTAACGTTTCTCTTTTTCTCAGCTACAAGCTGGGGAGGAAGCCTCACTCCAATACCCACCCCCCTTAACGGGAAGCATGCAATGTGTGAAGAGCTGGCAAACGCATGCGTGTTTGTGCTTCTAAACATTCCCACTACATGCTCTTTAAATGCTCTGATATGGATGGAAAAAGCTGCGCTGGCATATTGGGATGGAGGTGGTCTATTAACTGCACTGCTGATTACTATTTGCTTCTTCTCACACATGCAAATGTTTGAAAAATGCTGTGAAAATGATGAAATGAGGGGCTGGGTTGGATTACCCAGAGCGGTAGGCATGGCAGTACACGTCTAGTTGAAGACCATAGCAGGGTCGGTCTGTGGCCCCGCGGCTGCTGCGGGACGGATGGGAGCTGTTTGTTTAACCTTATCTGTGGTTGTAATTTTAGCCATGTCTGCTGTATGGATTTCCAGGCGGAAACCACTTTTATTGGCTTCTTGTGGGGAGCTACCTTAATAAAATAACATCTAATTATATCTACCAGAGCTGATCCCCAAACATGAAACACAAAGCGGCCATTGTTCAAATGTTTCGAGCCAAAACGTAGGCCCTGAAATAGTAGCTTATGGTGTCAAAGTTTTTGTTTTGGATTAAACATTATATCTCCTTTGAAGAGCAGGAAATCCTGAAATCATTATCCAGGATGATCAGTAGCATTACACAGAAATTATTGTAGACACTTTACATAAAAAAAATCCCTTCCTAGATGATAAAGAGGATTAAAAAAAAATCGTTCACTAACCATGCACACACATTTTTGCATAAGAACCTTTCTATGCAAGTTTTATTAGTGAATGGAACATTATATTATATACAGTATGACTGTAATGTTAAAAGTTATATTTTGAAGGACTATTGCCTTTCAGACTATTGTCTTTAAAATAAAAAGGTGAAAGCAATATTTTTTAAACCTGATAAAATGTACTATAATTGACAATCTGTAAGGTACAAAAAAGCATAGCAGATATGTGATGCTTCTGAAATCAATTAACGCCGGAATACATCCATTTAACCACTATTACACATAGACATACAATTAATAAACAAATAATGAACAAACTATTGTGCGAACAAACTACTCAACGTACACTGGATAATTGTAATCATGATGATCCATGTTATCTAAGGCCACATACACACTGCTTTTGTGAGTTACACCTGCACATAAAGGAACAGTTATTTTGCTCCTTAACTTACTTATGTTTGCACTTAATAAGACTGTGTTAAGAAAACTGTTATTCATTTTTTATACTGTTTTTATTTCTATGATCAATTTGAGGTCAAAGGTTGTTGAAGTTCATAAATCATGTGCAGGTCTGAAGCGACAATCATACAGGAGAGAAGCCAGTCAGTTGAGTTTGCGGCAAAACGGCAAAAGCTTTTACAGTGCTAGTATATTGTCTTTTACTGTATATGATAATTCATAGTTCAATTAATATGACATTCATTACAAGACGATGAGTTAAAACATTTCAAATGCACCTGCAGTCATGTATTTCGTCATTTATGACGTCTTAAAAATACTGTGTAAAAATCTTGTCTCGTTCTCGTAAATCCAATATCGTCTCATGAGCTGTCTCGACACACACCTATTACTCACCCTTATGCTTTTTTGTATGAATTTCTATCTTTCTATCTACTGGTCATTTACATAAAAACATCAATGCACAGTGACCAAGTCTCTTTTAAGTATGATGAAAGATGATGTGAGGAACAGACCACAATTTAAGCATAGGTCATAATCAATGAGTTGGATAAATCGTGATCAAATAGTTCAGTGCGGATTGTGAACCAGAACAAAAATAATCAGCTCATAACAATGATTTGTTCACTGATTGGCTACTCAAGTCCACCTGACTAGTTAGTGACAAGTGAAAGTGAAAATATGGTTCTGTTCACACTATGGAGATTAAATAAAAATTGTGTTGTCACCACTTGCATACTCTGTGTGTGAACAGGATTAAGCACTCAGAAGAGTGACAACTGTATATCAGCAGTGTGTATGTGAACGGTTACTAGTCTGACATCTTATCTCTGGGCATTACTGTTCTCATATGATCATTTTCTTGCTCATGGTACCGTGCCAGTTTTGAACAGCCCGAGAGTTCAAGATGACAAACAGAGCGAGAGCGACGTGAGAAGTCTTGTGTATTTCTTTCAACATCTCCTCTGAGTCCTCCAGGCTGATCATATCAAGAGTGAAGACCTCCCTCTGATCACATCTGACAATCACTGGACAGGGGCCAGAGCTGCACTGGAACGGCTCTCCATTATAACCTCTCAGACATCACAACAGTGTTATGATTGTGCTTTCATTGTTTTGATTTGAACACAAGCCCTCTAGGGAAGTATTCAAATGTGCTGTTTTTTGCACACACTGTTTATCAAATATAAATTACGCATATATTTTTTTACCTCCCCAAAAGCCAAAGCAGACGAAAAAAGGAGTACTGGTTCGGGAGGATGAACAATATTTATTGAAAACTAGAAGTTTCCTTTTTTCTTCTGACACACAGGGAGAGAAAATGAGGGTTTAAAAATGCCGCTGGGTTAGAGGAGACGGAAAAACCGCATGGTGACAATTCACTTATTTTGTATAGAGAATTTCCAGCCGGTCTATATTTAGCTCTTAAGCACTCTATAATCACTAAGGAGGTTTTCAACCACATAAAGGAGGATAAGTTCCTGAAAGAAACCAGCATTGGTAAGGCCTCCTGCCTCACTTCTGTTTAACCTTTGACCCCTGCACTCACCTCATGCCAGTATGCTTCTACCACAAACAAAAACAACACCGTATGTTCTTTTTATAGCAAGGATAAGTATGCTTTTCACTGCCTCATTCACAGAAGCAAGGACCTTTCCTCCGGATATTCCTGCATTTCAGAAAATACACAACCACACCTTATGAAAAAGTCCGGAATGGGGTCAACGATGTACTGAGCCACATTCAAGCAAAATGACAGACATGTCTCACAATGACTTCATATTCTATATACAGGTCCCTGGTCTCACCATGACATCTCAACCATGACTTCTGCCAGTGTTTGGACTGACTAAATGATGTAGTAGTATGACAGTAGCTTTGGTAGCTTTTCAGGTCAAGACTATATACATATATATATATATATATAATATTAGGGATGCCACAATACTCAATATAATATTGAAGCGTTTGGTACGGCATTCACGGTTCAATACATGCTGGTGAATTTAGTTTTTTCCGGTTTTGCATTTAATTAATTATTTCCATTTCTCTCTGTTTGAAATATTTCTCTCAGTTTATTTCGGCTCTTTTTGAGTGTGCCTGTGAGTCTACGCGCCGATATGAGCAAATATCCAATCATATGCACTAAAGTTAAGGGGTGTTTAGTCGCGTTTTAAAGCCTTGCCGATTAAACATTTAATTTGCGTGCTATGCACTGTTTTGCATTGAGCGCGCGCAATAAACGTCTGTCAAACACACATGATTACTGGACAGTCTTACTGCGCTGATACTGTCAAATACACACATGGTTAACAAATAAACACAGTCGGGTATGTCTAAAGTGAAAGTAAAATTGCGTGCGTCTATGAGATGCGAGCAGGTTGTGAACACGCTGTCCGTAAAGGGACAGTTCACCTCTAAAATGATTTTAATAATTTAAAAAAAAACACCTTTAATACAGTAGTTTTTAATCAATGTTGTATATTGAAGGATTTGTAGTTTCATTCAAATTCATACTTAAATGATACTGTACATCTCTGAGCTGAAATCTTTATTTATTTGATATTATACAAAACACTGGGAATGTGTAGGCCTACAAGGGTTTTTTTAAGTAAAGTTTTAAGTTTAACTTAGGGGTTTTCAAGTCTTTTAAGTGAAATAAAGAAAGAGAATTGCAATAAAAACATTTTCTCCTTAACCCTTTTCTGTTCCTGTCGCCTAAGAATAGAATACTAAAAAAACCGAGCCGAAAAAAACGTGGTTAAAAACTGAGGTATGTATTGAACCGTGGACTAACTGTGTATATATATATATATATATATATATATATATATATATATATATATACAGACACACACACAGTATAGAATATATAATGTAGATCATTTTATAAATGTTAAGTAGCTTCAAAGCTTATATACTGTATATATATAAAATATATATACTGTGTATATGGCTTTACCCAAAAACCTTTTTTCAAAGATCAGGCAGTGTCAACTGTTCTGGAACCAGCATGGATCCCACAAACGGCAAGTCCTTTTTTATTTTTTATTGCTGAATCTGTCGATCACGCAGTGCAAGTTTATCTGGACACTTGCCAAAACTCCCGTTATAGTGATGGTATTACTCTACAAAATGAATTTCTTACTATATTCACATACAAGATTATCCTGAAAAAAAACATGCTTCATTCTGCACTGACAATGTTCCCCAACCTGAAGGATTGTTTGTTGACGCAGGACAATGCTCCAGTCTACACCGCCAGGCCAATCAAGGTGTGGATGGAGGACCACCAGATCAAGACCCTGTCATGGCATCACAATCTCCAGACATGAAGCCCACCAAAAACCACTGAAATGTAAGTAAGAAGGTCCCCAGTGATTAAATAAAGCCAAGCTGCTAACATTTTTTCGCCAGGAGTGGCATAAAGTTGCCAACAGCAATGCGAGTGACTGATAGGATGCATGCTAAGGATGCTGAACTCTTTAAGTTAAAACATTAGTATTTTGTTGTTTTAAAAATTGATATAAAATATATAAAATATAAAAATCTTTTCTTTGCATTATTTGAGTTCTGAAAACATTTTAATTACTAAATTACTATTTCTATTTGTGCATTATTTTTTTAAATAACTTAACACCCCAGATTCAATTATTCCGCTTATACTTACAGTATGTATATTGGTTACCATAACCCAAAAGGTACAACTCTGTACCTAAATAGTGCATATTAGTCTCTCAAAGGTAAATATTGGTAACAAACTGCACATAATTAGTATCTAAATGGTACATATTAGAACCTTTTTTGAAGAGTACCGTACCAGCGACAGCTTTTGTACCTTTTTTTCTGAGAGCGGGTTTCCGCACTATTTGAGTGGGAGAGCAGAGAGAGTGGGAGAAAGAAAGTATGTGCTTTCGGTACATAATAAAATGTAATTTTGTCATAAATCAAATCGAAATAATTTGACGTTTTTATCTTGTTGTTTACTATGTTTATTTGCATTGTCGTTGTGGGTTTTGGTTCTTTTGCTGTTGTAAGCTATAAAGATTTGAAGATTTGATTTAAAGACATTTGGCGAAAGTGATATGGAACCATAATTCGGTCAAGACCTGCCTGGAACTAGTTTAGCTGTGCATTTCCCGAAAAATAATTGCACACCTTAGAACGTTCGCCAACCAAATAGATTCAAGCATTCAACAGCCCATATATATATATATATATATATATATTTATTTGTGTGTGTGTGTGTGTGTGTGTGTGTGTGTGTGTGTGTGTGTGTGTGTGTGTGTGTGTGTGTGTGTGTGTGTGTGTGTGTGTGTGTGTGTGTGTGTGTGTAAACAAAGATACATAACCTATACATTTTATTCATAGTGGATAATAATGAGGGTCGTTGCCATCAAAAACACTGAAAGCCAACTCAGAGACCTGGCTATTCCTTTCATAAAACCACAGTTGAATTATTTTAAAATAAAGCTACCTAAGCAGCTTTAGTTGGGAGGGCTACAGTTTCACAACAGCTTCTCAAACACTCATTTTGCGAGTGTGAAACCAAATGCAATGCATGCGAAAACGTGTTTATAACCCTGGCGTGTCTTTATGAGCGCAATTCAGGGAACACAAAGAGTTCCCATACTAAAGAATGCTCAGATTCAGTACACACTTGTTTCCAGGCCTGTTCACCTCAGCCAGTGACATTATACCACTGCAGTGGGTGTGGGAACAGTATGGGTGACTTAGCATAAAACAACAAGATGGTCTTTTGACAGAGTACGGCGAAATAAACATCACAGCAAGGCCGATGTTTTAACTCGCCATATTGACTTTTGCCATGTAAAGCAACAGTATACCCAAAGGAACTTCAAAGAAACGCTGACACTCTATATTGTTCGGCCACAGCATGATGTAAATCATGGGGTGCATATTCCCTATTATGCTGGGATACGGTCCAGAAACAACCAGGCTACAGTGAAGAGGGCTCCACTAATCAAAAGTGCATGAAAATAAACAGTGTGTCTAAGTAACAAATACTGGATCGGCAACGATCCCCTGATAAAATCTCAGGGTCGTGTATTTCCAGAGGAAGCGCAACTGACAAATGTTGATCTTGCAGCTTGAAAGTTTCATCAGTGACTGTTGTCTTAGGCCAGCATCCCATCTTATTTATTTTCTTATTGTTTGGAATCCAAACTTTCCGCCTGCTCTGGTTTTATTGTCCTCAGCAATTTTTATACAAGTATTCAATGTCACCGAATTGGCACAGCCCAAGACAAGTGAGTCTCAAGAGTGTTTAGTGTTAAATGGGAGTTTGTTGACTGATGCCTTTTATCTTTTCTTTTCTTGGAAGCACAGATGACATGCCCTCAGCAGAACCACAGCCCCAAACGTTCTTCTCCATCTTACAAAATCAGCCCTTTTTCCCGCATAAGTTCCTGACAACCGTATCAACGATCTCAGCAGATAAAATCTCGCTTGGAGCAGCAATATTTATTTTTCTTTTCCTCGAGAGTCACTAAATTTTTTCTTCCTGTCTTCATTATGTTCTGTCGCTCTCTTCCAAAACGATGTGTGCTTTCAACAAGTGTGGAGTCAGCTGGGCGGGCTGGATGTGCCCAGAGTTTTTATAGGTCGACAGTGAAATGAGCGAGGAGAAAACGAAAGCTATTATTGCAAAAGAGCGGTCAAACTGCTGTTGATGGTGGTTTCACTTCAACTCTACAGTGAGAAGAAACGGAGACAGGCTGACTCATACTGCTGCTAATTTAAAGATTTACACACTGATGACTATCAAAAATGTTTCCGAATTATCTATAATCTGCATGATCATCACTTTATGTGGGTTCTCTCGCATGAACTGCCATTTGAGCAACAGAAAACAATCTATCAATCAATCAATCAATCAATCAATCAATCTATCTATCTATCTATCTATCTATCTATCTATCTATCTATCTATCTATCTATCTATCTATCTATCTATCTATCTATCTATCTATCTATCTATCTATCTATCTATCTATCTATCTATCATACATACTCTTACTGTTCAAAAGTGTGTGGTCTGTAAGGTTTTATTTTTTATTTTTAAGGCTCACCAAGGCTGCATTTATTAACTCTTTAGGTTTTTGACAATTTTCACAAAAATGTAATAGTCCACAGAATATTTTTTTTAATGAATATCTGAGCACGCCATATATATAAAGAAAGAGCTGACAATATTCTTAAAATAAAAAATAAAAATATTTATTCTAGCTTCATGCATTCCTTTTTTTATCAACACTTGAATATGGATAAGTTTAATTCAAAAAAGCAACATTTTGAACAAAAAGCTGAGAAAAATCACGTCTTTGTGAAAGACTGCAACCAGATCAGATTCAGATGGAGTAGATCGAGTCCATCAACACTCCTAATGCTTGCACAGTCCTGTAATGCTTGCACAGTCCTGTACCTCGTTCGGGGTCCACATTTCATTCAGTAGCATTGATAATCTTGATTCATATGCTGTTTAATGTTGATGATTACATTATTTTGCATATGCATCTGTTTACATACGATCGCTTGTTTTCCTGCATCTTCCTCGTGTTTTGATCAGGAGATTCTGGACTCATTCAGAAGACGCGTAATAGCTCACCCTAGCCTAGCGTCTAACAGTGAAAACACGGAAAATGCTGTGTTTGGCGGGGAAAGAGTTAAATGAATTGGGTGATGAATTGAGAAATCAACTTTCCCTTGAGCCTTTGATATATAAAAGGTCATGGTAATATAACAGGATATATGCAGTAATCCTGAATGCTAATTTCAATACCTTTTAAAGACTTTTTGAAGACCTTCTCAAAATATTTTAAGACCTCATCACACTTCAATTTCTAATCAGCAACAAACCTTTTACTTAATAAACATTTGTAGTAAAATGTAGAATTAAAATCTCTATCGTAGGCCAATTTTGTATCATTTACAACACATTAACCTGCTTTCTGTCTGCTTATTAAACTACGCATGTGTAATAGGTGGCAAAAACGCAAACTTAGAGCAGATTTAAATACATCCAGACAGAGCGAGCTAGCTTTTTGCATGAAATAAGGACATATATTACAAACGCAGACTCTTTTAAGACCCAGAAAATTGTAAAGATGTTCTCATCTCATGCAGCAGAAGTAGAGGTTCAGTCAAAACACTGCATCTGTAACTGCATGAGGGATAATATGAGCCGTAAATCTCCCGCTTTATTTAAATCACAACTGACGTAACATTTGAAAAACTCAGAATCAGATACAAACATTCTTATTTTTGACATCACTACAAGGAAATAACACGGTTTATTAATAGTCATGTAAACGCGGTTTAGTTGCATTGTCAGTTTACTGGTTTGCATGTAAACGGGGAAAACTGATTATTTCAATAAACTGATTTTTTTGAGTTATCAGCTTACTGGTGTGCATGTAAATGCACCCAGTGACGCGTTTATCAGTGACTCACATTTTATTCAACGAATCTCTTAACTATAATCACGTTTGCACTGTTAATAAAGGTGAAAGTACTCGTTAGTGTACAGAAACTGAGTTGCAATGACGAGATCACTGCTTTCACACGCTCAGCATTTGTGTGACTGGCTACAATGATAATCACTGTAACCTTTCATGCAAAGTCGTTAGCCAATCACAGCAGTGGGTGTTTACACTGTAGTGTCCCAGCGGGCAAACCCCTTAAAACGGAGCGTTCAGAGCAGAGGGCTAAAATCAGGGTAGTTTCCAGGGTACCCCAGGAAACATCATAAAACTATTTTAAAAAATACAGTTCATGACCCCTTTAACAATAAATCAATAATAATAAATAATAAACAAATAAAAACAGTGATATTGTAAAATATAATTTACAAAACTACAAATATATATTTAATATATTTTTTACAATGTAAACAATTCATGTGATGGCTAAGCTGAAGCAGTTACTCTATGCTTCAGTGTTCATTACTCTAGTCTTTAAAGTCCATAAATTGTACTAATATGTTATGTTCTATAATTCTTTAATTGGTGCTCAAGAATAATTTCTCATTATTATCACAGTTGTAAACTGTTGTGCTGCATAATATTTTTGTGACAACTGTTAAAACACTTTTTTTATTTGATTAAAATAAATTTCCAAAAGAACAGCATTTTTTTTTAAATAGAAATATTCTGTAACATTATAAATGTCTATACTGTCACTTTTGAACTATTTAATGCATTTTTGCTGCACAAAAGTATTAATGTCTCCAAACTTTTGAAGAGTAGGTAGTGTGAAAACAGAGCTTACAACCCAAGTGTAGTCGAAAATCTTAAAAAGATAAGACATTAGTTCAAATTTGAGAGCAATTGTTTTTTGTTTTGTTTTTTTATTGAGATGAAAATAATGCCTACCCATTCATGATCTTTACTTACTTAGGCTCTTTTTTCATGCCCCTATTTTTGCAAGTAGACAGTAACAGAAACAACAGTCTACCCAGTAGGCTGGCCAACTTCCTGTGCTGTGTGGTGAGGCACTTCAAGGGCTGGGTATCACAGGCAGGTAGAGAAGGTTGTTTTTTTGTAGGTTTTTTTTTTTTTTTTTTACAACTTACATGAAAGCTTAGCAGAGGCAAAGGTGAACAGAAGGGGCTTTGGCACAGGCACAAAACACAAGAAGCAACTTCAAGAAAGTTTAAAAGCAAGCAGGTGGTTTCCACAAACTAGGGCCGACCTGTTTAACTTTCTTCCCCCATACACGGTCTATTCACGCTCTCTCCTCCATCAATACACTCTTTTTTATTTGCCACCCTCTGAGCCAGACACAAGATTCGGTTGGACAGAGACAGCGAGAGTCTGGGCCTGCTGTCTCTTCTTCTGTATAGGAATCAAAGAGGCGCAGACATGAAAAATTCTTCTTTCCATGCACGGTCACATTCGGTTGTGCCAGTGACAATTCTCGGCAGCCTCGCTCGTTTCCTATCTGATGTTGTCTACCCGCCCTTCTGCCTGCCACAGAACCTACAGCTGTATCTACGACGAACTTTCTACCTCTCTACATTTTAAGCAGCATGAATATTTATGATAATGAATGATGTGCTATCAAACATTTCCTGACCATATGTCCAGAATATGTAAATAATTCACCAGCATCCTGTGCAAACATGGAAGAAAAAAAACAGAAAGACGCATACAAACAGAAGTTGCATGATTTATGCTGAAGACCTACGCATGAGAAAATTTTTTTGCTTGTGTTTTCTTTTATATTCATTATTAGGCTATTTATCTGTAGCAAAAGTGCTTTTTTTGACAATTATTTTTCTTTTGCTAATGTTCGAAATACCACCGTCTATAAGGTCGTCGCTGTTGTCAGCACTGTTGTGGTACAGTATACAAACGTTGTTTTTTCCATTGAACTTTACAAGAAGTTGTGCCACTTCCTGATTTGTAATTATAGCAATCGAGATATAGGTGGAAAGCGCATGCATCAATATTTTAAGAGTGTCCGCTATGAGTGGTTTTTCAACCACACTCCTGCTGCCAATGTGTTACGTGCGTATCATTATAAAATATAAAGTCGTCTAAACCCTCCCATATTCCTCTGAACAAACCGAAACCCATCTAGGATACCGAGAGGGAAAATAAATTAGAGCAACTGCCTTTGGGACAAAAAAAGGAGTGAATTTATCACAGCAGGTGTGATGGAGTGCATGGAAAGTGACAGGTGCTAAAGAGAACGAACTAGAAGGATAGCTCAGTGCCATCACAGTCAATACGGATGTCACAGCCTGGTGACAACATGACAGCCTGATTATTGTACAAAGTCAGTCCCCACTCAGCTCCGAGACACAAACCCAATGCATTCATGACTAAGGATCTTGTCTGTAACTGAATAACTGCTCCCTGCTGTTCAATACAGTGTGGATTTACAAAGTATATAAAGAAGAAAGTCCACAGAAGCCTACAGAAATATCAGTATCTTTATATCAAAATACCTGGAAATAAAAAAATGTGGTTACACTTTATTTTAAGGTGACATAAACACACATGACTACAAGTATTTATTATAGTAATAACAGTAAATTATACGTAATTACACATAACTGACCCTTATTCAAACTCTAATCCTACACTAACCCTACAGTTCACTCAGTACTTAAAGGGATAGGTCACTCAAAAAAAAAAAAAAAACTCATTCAATTCTGTCATTAATTACATTACTTTCATCAATTCTGCCATATCGTATGAGATATTGTTAATGAAATCTGAGAGCTTTCTGTCCCACAAAGACTGCAACATTTGTACCTTTCAAGGCCCAGAAAGGTAGTAAAGATATCGTTAAAACAGTCCATGTGACTACAGTGTTTCAACCTAAATGTTATCAGTGTGTTTGCTATGTAACAAGTATAGGAGACTGACACAGAGGAGAAGAAACTGTTCAATAAATTAGTTTTTTTTTTTGTGGGTTTTATGCACACAAAAAGTATTATTGTCACTTCATAACATTAAGATTGAACCATTGTAATTACATGGACTATTTTAATTATGTCTTTACTACCTTTCTGGGCTTTGAAAGAGGCAATTATGTTGCTGTCTATAGGGTGTCAAAGTTTTCAGATTTCATTAAAAGTCTTAATTTGTGTTCCGAGGATGAACAAAGGCCTTACGGGTTTGAAACGACACGAGGGAGAGTAATTAAGGACAGAATTTTCATCTTTGGGTGAACTAACCCTTTAAATATATTACATTGTAAAAATGTATAGTAAGTACATAGTTCATTAATATTACTCAGTACTTATGAACTATGTCACCTTAAAATAAAGTGTAACCAAAATGTTTTAGGATTTTAAACAGAAATAAAAGTTATGATGTAAATTCGGTAATACTTTATTTTACAGTTTCCTTATGTTACATATATGTTACATGTACTTACCATAGTATTGACAGTAAATTATGCATAATTACATGCAACTAACCCTAAACTCTAATCCCAAACCTATAGTAAGTACGTGTTTTTAATTCATATAACTCAGTACTTAAATGTATAACTACAGTGTAACAAAGACACCTAAAGATTAAGTGTAACCATAAACTGAATAAAGCCCTATTCGCACGGGACTAGTATTATCTAGGGACCTCTGGTGATTTGTAATAATTGCAGAGAATATCTGTGATCTTAATCCCGTGCGAATCGGCTATGTCTGTAATTTGTAAAGTAAAAATTCCCCCGCAAATTACCTACCATATTTCGCCGAACACCGAGGTCCTGTGATAATATTAGTCCCGTGCGAATCGACATCTCTGTGATTTGGCCAGGATTAGGCAGATTGTATATCATTTTTGCAAAGTTTTTCTTTCCTGTGAACATTTCTATCTTTATCTTTCACGAAGAATGGAGTCTGCATTCATAATGCGCACCGTTATGAATTCCTGTGTGGCCGCACGGATATACTTTCACTTTAGAATGAGTATCAATTTGGGAGTAAACTGATTGAATGGTGTGTTTAACATTAACATCAATACTATTCTTAATGAAAAACAGAACAGAACAGGACAAGATCGTTTAAATGGGCGCTTTTACTTTAGCACTGAATCCGTGTGTCAGCTTCTCACTCGTGAGTCGTGATAAATGAAATCTGACTCCTGCCGCCAGTCTGTGCTCAGTTCATGGCGTCTGTTATCTAACTGAACGAAATTATGTTTATTTATTACTATAAAATAATCAAAACGATATTGATTGCTGTTCATGATTTCATACAGCTATAGGCTATCTATAACAAAGTCTTGACATCATATCCGGGAGAAGTAAATTTGAGTAAAATCACAGGCTTTGCTTATCCCGTGCGAATGCGCCACACAAAACTCAGATGTGGGGGAGTAATTTCTAAATGACAGAGGTCCCTAGATAATACTAATCCCGTGCGAATAGTGCTTAAGAAAACTATCCTTGCCATCATCTCACGCTCAGTTGATCTTTAAAAACTCCAATAATTGAAAAACTTAATAAATGCAAATCTTAAAATGAATATCCATTTTCATACTGTACATTATAATTGTGTGATGCATAAATACACTTTTAAAATGAGTGATTTTAGTTTACTATAATGAAGTGATGCTTTAGTTTTTAATGAGTAATTATGATGATGTGATGCTTAAAATCACTTTAAATGATTGTGTGTAGTTTTTAGCCATTTATTTTTTAGCTGTTTTTAGACTTTAAACTAAACTTTTCATTCAAATTGTTATGCTGATTATATCATTTGTAATGACATACATAGCATTTAGAGAAAGAAAGAAAGAAAGAAAGAAAGAAAGAAAGAAAGAAAGAAAGAAAGAAAGAAAGAAAGAAAGAAAGAAAGAAAGAAAGAAAGAAAGAAAGAAAGAAAGAAAGAAAGAAAGAAAGAAAGAAAGAAATCTATACGACTATAATGCTTCCTTTTTTCTCAGTAACGGCCTTAAAGAAAACTCACTCGCCAGAAAGCCCTACAATGGAAAGTTATTTAGTAAATGGGTCTTCACTTTTGTGTATTCAATAGGCAGACAGGAACAGTCTCTCTTATCTGGCTCAGATCACATGCAGAAGCACAAGCAGGACAGATGGGGCTTGGAACTCATTTCAATATTCGATTTGGTCCATCTACCAGATTCAAAACAAGTTACAATGGGCAAAACAGGGAGCTGTAACAAAAATAGATGTGCATTAGGATTGCACACAGACATATGGTTTGTTGCAAACTCTTTCCACACCCCGTCTGTCCTCTGGTTTTGGAAGCATAAATCCTGCAATGATATGATGTTGCTTAATCTGACTGCCACTAAATGTTTTGCTCATACCTGTTACTGGTGTGAAATGACTGTGTGTCTGCGTGAATCATACCTTATTCACCCAGATATAACCCTCAGACTGGCCCCTAAACATCTGCCACCCACATGTCTGCTCCACCTACTGACTCCACATGGCCATTTTGACTCACTGTTTTGATTTTTTTTTTTTTTATAACGAACCAATAAATCATGAGCAATTTTAAGGTACATTTTAATCACATACTGATAAAAACATCAATCTGACATCAACCTCAAGCAGTGTCTTTTATCATTTATTTCTGTAGCCTCTTCCTTCTCAAATTGAATATTTTTAGTGACAGGACCTAAATCCCCTTCACAAAATGTGAGATACAGAGTGTCTGTTAAATTTAGAATTTGATTTAAGGTCCTTGAGATATTCGTCAGGCCTGTGCTTCGCTGACTTTGGTCACTGATTTTGTGTGACGGTCCTCTCTGTACATGTGGACCTGGGACTAAGAGTCAGATGGGAGTAGAGAAAATATGCACTTACATATATATCCAATATTCATGCCCTGAGTGGCTAGGCTGCTCACAGTCATTAGTGCACTTACACTCTCTCTGACAGGCCTGTCTCAGACTCATCAGACAGGCCTTCTGAAGTCATGTTCCTCTGCAAAAATCATGAGCCTGTCACCAGCCGCCAGCCTCCCACACTTAGAAATGTCTCCATTTCTTCGCAGACATTTACAAAAAAACAAAGCAAAAAAAAATGTTGTTGTTGTTGCTTATGACTGTAACCATATTCAAAATATGAAAGTCTACCAAGGCAAAGTTGATGTTAACAGACAGATGGTATTATTCTATCATAAATAAAATAAAGATTGAATAAAATATTAGGGTTGGTCTATAAGCTAGGTAACTTTTTTATACTTTATGTGGATATAATAGTCCAAAGAGTCCAAAATAGATTTCATTATACACATTATTTATTAAAATGATGTATTTATGCATATAATGTTTAAAATATATATCATATTTAAAACTGTAATGCATTGTGTTTTTTGTCTTGTTTCAAAATGTTTACTACTATAGGAGCATATAGCTGTAAACAGACTAAGTAAATATAATAAATATATATATATATATATATATATATATATATATATATATATATATATATATATATATATATATATAATAAATATATGTAATCTCAATCCTCAAATCAATTATTCACTCTGACTGAAAGAACTAGGAGAAATCTAAAGCTAAAGCTAAATATAGTAAATATATTGCGATGGCTTTTTATATATATTGGGTACGGAAAGTTAGCCTGGTCTTACCAGACTCTCGTATGTTTCATTTGTACAGAGAGTCTGGCCACTCTCCATTGACAAGTGTTTACTTCCGCGAAGGCGGGAACTCTTGTTGAAGTTTAAAACTATTGGATCTGCCATAACCAATCGCTCAAGTTTGGTCGTGACGTATGTCATGCGCCCTTCGTCTGTTTCACACAAATACGTCAAAATAAATGTACAGGCCACCTCAGTGATAAAATCATAGAATAAAACCTAAAACTCGTGCATTGGGATTGTGATTTATTCACACCAAATGGAGGGTATAGTTTTGTGATCGGGAACGCGCCGCTCACGTGGTCCGTAACATGACTGTATGCTGTTAATAAAATGTCATATGCTTGGTATGATAATAAATGCTGCTATAAATAACGGACTAATTCAAATGCTTACGTGATTTTATTTTAATTTGTTTGAGTGATAAAAGATATTGCTCTTGTAAATACTTGCCAGCATTATAAAGAAATAAAATTCTATAAATGCATCTAAATAACAGCAAAACGCAACCATATGGTGCTCTGCAGTGGTCAAAAAGGATATAAAGAGTGAATTTTGAAGTGGTATATTCTTGAAAACTCAGAGATGTGGATTCGGACAGCTATTATCACCACACGTCCTTGGGGTTTGTCAAAACCAGTAACTTGGGTAACTCGGCCGGGGATTTTTACGCGGGTGGTGGGAGACGGACGGCAATAAAATAACTGACTAGCCCGGCCACTGTAACTTAAATGATGGCAATACGTTCCGACCCCACGAGAAACAATTACCGCCCGAATAGGGATGTGCTTCGTCAGCCAACTCCTTCACCACTAATGGAGTGAGCTGGAAAATCAAACTTTTCCTTAATTCACCCTGTTGGGGAGGAGGGCCACAACATCATGGCCACCAACAAACCCCAGCAAAGATTGTTCTTGCTCCATACATTTAAGGGGGGCTGAATACTTTCTGTACCCACTGTACAGTGCAAATAACCACCAGCGCAATGCCTCATTTAATGTTTGGAAGAACATGGAATACATAAAAGATACTATTAAAAGACAAGGAACAAGCTCACAAAATGAACTGGAAATGTAGAATTAAGGTCAACTATTTGTAAAGTAAATGTAGAATGAAGGTACAAACTATTTACAAATTATATATATATATATATATATATATATATATATATATATATATATATATATATATATACACACACACACGTTTGAAATGTTTGATTTGCATAATGTCATATTTCCGATTTGAAACATTTGATATATGTTAAGCTACTTGCATCTTATAACACACTCTTTCACTATAATAACTAAAATGTCGAGTTGATATTCACACTAACATTAAGCCCCGCCTTCTTTGATTTGATTGGTAATCTCACTTATTTTGACAGTGATGAGTTCTGACCTACAATTTGGCCATTTCCAATTATTCAGGGGGACTTGTCCCCCTCAATGTCTATAGTGGTTACAGCCCTGCTCAAATAAACAGAGCAAAAGCACTACAGAGCTCACATTTTAGTGGGAAGTCAAACCATAACTGCCTCTACATATTCAACAGGATATGAGAACATTTTTCATATAAAAAAAATAACACACGCTCTGTAAAGTGTATTTCATAAATAAAATAAAAAAAGTATGGTTTTCTTGGCCTAGATAGATGATTTGTAATAACCTTGAAAATAAGGCAGGTTGGGACACTCACTTTCTACCCTGAAATTTTCCCTGCCTGAAGCATTTTTTCTGATAATTTTGTGACTCCACCTTCTCTGGTCTTCACAGAAAACTGTGAAGTGAAAAACGTTGTTGGGTCTTTTCATGCCAGTAACCAAATGAGTTACAAAATGCATTTCTCAAAATCAAAAAGTCTGAAAGTCAAAAAACAAAAAACAAAACAAAGAAATGCTGGTAAATGTATTCCTCACCCAGACAGCACTCAACATTGTCTTTTCATCAGAAAAGTTCACATTAAACACATTTCATTATAAATATATTCTTAAACCTGGAAGCCATGATGTGGATCCCGCTTCTCAACAATGACCATGAAGGCCAAGGTGAGGTGCAACAGCTCGGTTTATGACCCGAAAGGGGAAGTTTCCCTCTGATCTGTGTGTGTTCTCCAGGCCAAAAGGAGTCTGGGGGCACCATTTGTCTCTATAACCTACAGACGTAAACAATACGTTGGTCCACCTGCTCCAGCCATTATCAGGCCCAGAGAGGGAAGACAATCTCATCGGCCCTAACAGGACTACCCACTGGGGAGGAGGCAATTAGGGCCTGGGGGAGACCAATAAATCTCCATAAACATCACCCAGATGCTCTGCCTCAGTACTGAGTTAATGCACAACAGCTTCCCTGCTCTGCTCTCTAGGGAGTGTGCGGCACTACAAGGAAAACTTGCCTTTTATCACAAATCCCGCTAGAAAGAGTCGGATTGGAGTTGAAACGCCTGGAGAGAACAGACGAGGAAACCTCAAAGAGAGGAGAAACTTCCCTGCGGTCCGCAAAAGAATAACTAGCCAAGCCCTGCGCCTGAAGAACCAAGGGTTATCTCGCTAGTGTGTTTGCACTGACATAGAATTGGATTAGTCCTTGATCAAACAGCGATTGTGGCAATGGACTCTCCATTCAAACAGGTTTCTTCAGCCCAACTGTGTCGGATCGAGCACAGAATCCAGCCAAGTACGCATCACATGCCGCCGTGTCTTTTGTTATGACCATCAATTCCATGAATGAATCTCACGACCTCATTAGTTAAACTGCTACCAGTGTCGTTTGGCTGCGGGCCTGGTTCCCCTTTCTCACACATCACAGGGGACGTTCACCAGGCACATCCTTCCTGTTGAGGAAACGCCTGTTTCCTTTTTTATCAGATGTTAAATAACACAAATGCCTCTGTCAGCTTGACGAAAACTAAAAGAACATTTCTGGACAAAAAAAAAAGGAATTTTCTGCCGCCTTCAAGCGATCACCAAGTTCCAGATGCATTTGAAATGCAGATCACAATGACAAATACAGGTCATTAGACAGGTACATTAAACCTGTCACAAATTCCAGTCATATGACTGCAAGGCTTTGTATAGCTTCAGGGTGTCTGCCACTGTTGCCTCATGCGTACACACCTCCTACTCACACTGGAAAGGAAGTTCCCCCGTCCTTCACTGCATCGCTGACACACACCTTCCCATCTTTTACCAGTTTAGCCACATGAAGAGGTGGCGAACACCTTTTTTTTAGTGTTCCCTTACCTCTTTGGCGTGATATCACTTTACTGGGTCACCAGATTTCTTAGTGTCACTGTGGGGACACATTGCTCACCTCATGACTTCTTTACCTCTTGAACCAGCAGAAATTTTCCCTTGATACCAGCGAGCTAGCGAGACAGCCAGCTGTCATTTTCTCCTCCTTAATAAGAAAGCGAGGAAAAAGTGAGCCGCAGAAAGGGCCTGCATTGGTGAAAGCGAGAGTTGGAAAGCGATAAGCATCTAGGCTTATTTGTTGAGTCCCTCATCAAAGTTGAATGAGTGAGTAATTGGTTTGTAACAGTAACACTTACTTGGCCATCAATAATGGCCACGCAAGCTTGGGTAGAATTACTTCGCTGGGGGGGACCGTTGTCGGGTTTCAGCATCATTATGATCTGAAGGGACACGGTTATGTTGGACAAATATTTATGCAGTGTTGGGTTACTTGGAACATCCTAACGAGAGAGCACAAGAATAGGCAAGGTGATTGAGAAGTCAAATACACATGTCCAACATTATTATCTAATCTAAAGATCTCAAAGTAATGATAAGACTGTAAGCATCAGCTTTAAGATTAGAAATGATAATGGTCAAGGTTTCAGGTTCCTATTCTTTAATGATACTGATTCTTTAGTAGTTACATTAACAATTATTTTAGTAGAAGAAAGTCTGGAAAAAAGAGATGCAATTCATGCAATTTAGGTGTGAATCTAATTCAACAAATTGCCTTAAAGAGTAATTTGTTCAGAAATCAGACTACACAGATCACACTATGCTTTTGATTCATTAGAAGAATGGGTTCAAAAGAGTCATTCATTTGGGTATCAGACTTCACAGGAAAGCAAGTATTTCAACATCGAATACTCAAAAGAGTCCTTCGTTTGGTAATCAAACAACATGAGCTTGATTCTGGATGATGAATGCACTGCATGTTCTTCAGACTTGCGTAATATATTTCATACATGATCCAGAGAGACCTTTTCAAATGCTTAGCAGTCAGAAACAGAATATTAAGCAAAATACAAGGTCACCCTCAAATTGCACAGCCTAAATCAAACTTTTTGATGAAAATTCAACTCAATCTAAACCCCACTGCTACTCAAAAACACCTTGAGATTATGATCCCAGACTGTGCTAGTTTGTTTCCTGTGATTCAGCTTTTGCTCTTTTTCTCTGTGCAACAGAACACTAGAGATGACGTTACAATGTCGTTCCATATGTTAATACCCCACAGTATCACGTCAAAACATCAGACAAAACACATCTGCGGATCTCTGGGATCACACACAAAAGCTCTGAATTGAGATATACTTTGACATTAGCAATGGGAAAAAGTTGCCGTGGCACAAAAAAAAAACAAGGTGGAGAGAAAATGGAGCTTTATTTCTTAGACGAAGGAACGCTGGTGTGGCCATATGTCATTCTCTCTGGTTTCCTATAAGTCCCTCGTTACCTCCCCAGAGATGCACAGCTGTGGGACCTCTGTTTGAACTCCCAGCTGGGGGTTGAACAATGCTTCCCTCCAAAACAGACACACTCAAACACACACACTTTTGCAAGTAATCATAGCCTCATCCGGGGCCAAACTTTAAAGCTGGGGATCACTTCCCTGTGGTCGCTGCCCAGGCAGTAAACAGATCCAGTGGGCAGCTCACCTGAGAGAGCTAATGCGGAACCCAATCAGGCCTTCTCAGATGTCCGGCCCTTTCCACTGCCACTCGGGCAAGGCTACGAGGGCAAAGACAGGGGCCTGTGGAGAGGGATCATGGTGATACCTTATCAAACATTGTAAATCCTCTTTGCAGACAGGCTCAGTGATATTGTATCATTCAATAATGGCGTGAAACCAACTCACCGCCACTTTGCATATGAAGTAGGTGACAAATATAAGTCCAATGATTCACTGAAACCAATAACACATGCTCCGCACAGGGAGATCACACTACCTCTTGAAGCATAATATCAAAACAAACAATGAGAGTTTGGGATCCGTCTGGGACCAGACACAAGGGAGTCTTGGGATTAATTACCTAGCGGTGACTAATCATTCCTGTGTAACTTTGAATGGGAAACTTTTTTCAGAAGCATGAATCCGCTCCACTCTATACTTTTCTATTAGCACAAATGTTTCTCGGTATCTGTAAAAAAAATTTTTTTTTTGTTTTTTTTACATAATAGAAAAGTTGCAAGGCAGAAAAATAAAGTAGAAAAAGCTCAAAAGTAAAAAAAAAAATAGATTAAAAAAAAAAGATACAGACAAAGAAGTCTGTGTCCATGTCAATGGCAAGCATGGCAAGCAGTGGAGCAGAAGACTTATAAAGCCTTCTGCATCATACAAAACAGTGTTGCATCTTCATGAAAGCTTATCATTTTTTTCATGTGCTGCCAATTTAGACATTTAAGCAAACCATTCAAGCACAAGACGACGTGAAAGAGTTCAATTTCAAAACGTTTTTAAAGCACTTAGAAATCGGATTTAAAAACTTCAATATGAAGAAGTTTTGTGATCTGTAGCACCCCAGTAGGCCTATATGTGTGTGTTTGTGTATAAAATATAATAATATATAATATAATAACATATAATATAATAACACTATAACACTATTATATAACATATAATATAATAACAATATAATAATATATAATATAATAACACTTTAGATTAGTATCCAATTCTGACATTTAAGTTAACTATTAACTTTGACTTTTGCCTCAATAAATTGCTCCCAATTACTGATTATTAATAGTACAGTATGGTAGTTTTTAAGTTTAGGTATTTGGTAGAATTAAGAGATGTAGAATATGATCATGCAGAATAAGGCATTAATATGTGCTTATAAGTATTAATAAGTACTAATAAACCTCATAGTAATAAAAAAAAATCATAGTAATCATTGTAATATGCATAGTAATATGCATGCTAATAAGCAACTTGATAACCGTGTTAAGTGGACCCTAACTAAAGTGTTCCACATTATTAAACCCATTATTACAACACCACTTATTTTAAACAGAAGTCAACATGAACTAATTTTACTTTCACATTCTGATGTATTTCTGAGAAAAAATATAGGCCAGGACTAGATGTTATCCACTAGGAATGGATTGGATCATGGAAATTGGCTGTTTTATCACAATGGTTGAAATGTAAGAGGGGTTTGTAACATCAAAAAATAAATAATTAGAAAAACAAAGATCTGTAGTTTTAGAGGTGTTTAACTTTTAGTAAAAAAAAAAAAAAATGTTTGCAATGTGATAAGCATTAATGAACCATCCAGAAAACGCCTAGAATTGTGTATTAAGAAAATATATGCTGACTTTTGAGTAAAGAAATAAAACTGTATGCAATAATTGTAACATCAAACTTTAATTTTATTAAAAGTGCTTGCTAAATAAATGTATGATAATAAAATTGTGAAAACTGTTGTTGAAATTTTGACTAGACAGCACCTAAACTTATACATACACATATTGCCTTAAAATGCTCTCTGTGGATAAGCCCCAGTGGTCAAAGCTCACCTCCAGTGGAGATAAATAGCATTGCACTGCTTATTGTCTCAGCAAACAATAGCATTCAAAATTCCTCAAGTTTTCTTTTTTAATGAAAATGTACAACTAGAAGCTGACATTTTTATTTAGCTAAATCTTTATTTATTGGTTATATACATTTAATTACACCCTGAACTGCTCTGAACTGACAGCTTCTGGTCAGCAGGGCTGTGTGTGAAGAGACGGCCTTTCGAAACAAACCTCCTTAGGTTTCCATTCCTTGTCTTAGCTCATTTGTCTCTGTTAGGTCAGGGACAGACAACAGCATCACCATTATTAATATTGATCTAAGGCAGTTACGATTGATTTTCTCTCACCCATCATCCTCAGGTCATCTTTGTTGGTCACAGAACCTGGGGTTTTCCAAACTTGTGGAAAGCAAAGCGTTTATTTATTGTATTTATTTATGAAAGACACACTTTTTGTATGGCTTTTTTATATGATGATTGGAGACAATAAATAGGTGGGGCTTTGCCACAAACAACCAATAATTGAAAATAACTGGCAGCATTTGGCATTCTGTTTGATGTTCATAATCTTGTTTCTTGCGTATAACCATTTGTAAATATTGTACAAATACTATTGAGCATGGTTGATGAGCATGGTTGATTAATTTAGTTGAGAAATTGAACATTTCAATACATGCATTGCCAATGATAAGTGACAAGAGTGGACAGATGTAAGTCTAATCAGTGACCGTGGTTTCCTATTGCTACCTATGTCTCCAGACTCTGTACTCTGTACTTCATAAAACGAGATTAATACATAACTTTATGCCTAAATCTCCACAAGTAATAAATTGATAAGTGAGCCAGAAAATTACCACATGAGTTCAGGCAATGTCTCTCTATGAGCTTATTCAGGTTCATGAACCACTCTGTAGTCTTCACTGGGTGCCAGGCCTAACAGACACCCTGCTTTTTACATTAACCAGGCTTACCAGCTCATTGTAAATACACACAATACATTACTTCACAACAGATAAAATCTTCCAACAATCCTATAATGAGAGCACAATGTAGAAATGCACGTCTTTATTAAAGGGGTGGTAAAACACAATTTCACTTTTCTAACTTTAGCTAGTGTGTAATGTTGCTGTTTGAGCAAAACAACATCTGCAAAGTTACAACATTCAAAGTTTAAAGCAAAGGGAGATATTTGCTTTTAAAGATATCGATTTCTAAGGACTACAGCAAATGGCCGTTAGGAAACTACAGCCTTTTCCTACAGGGTTGGTGACATCAGCAACCCCAATATTTACATAAACCCCTCCTCCGAGATTATTAAATAAGGTGGGCGAGGCTATTTTTATTGCTGTGAAATAGTAAGCTGGAGTGGCGTTGGTCGTGCAATGCAGACAAAACGATGTTATTTTCATCAGGTTTGCAGGTTCACTGCAGGTTAAAATTTAAATCTCGCTCTGTGTGCCTGAAAGATGGAGCAGTTCCAACTTTAAAAACAGAAGCTGTTTACGGGCCACAAACCTATAAGTATGATTTATTTTTCGTCAATGTGTTTTCCAATCCTGTAATAGTTCGTATTGTTAATTGTATGTTGTAGCAAGGAAGTAAACAAATGACAACGCTGTTTGGCTCTGCAAATCAGTTTGTTAACCCTTTGACACGTGCGATCACATTCTAGGCTGGTCCCTGGAGCATCCGATCACATGTGATTAGAATGTTCAGTGATCCACTGCCAAAGGCGCTGAGCCAGAGACTGAGTGCGTGAGAGACTGCCTGGACTGAGCTCAGTGTCTTTTAATGTTTATTTTAGGTTACATACACTTCAAATTACATTACATAATCATAAAATTGCCACATATATCAGGAGAAGTGGATAATCTTAGGTTGTATCAAGCAGACCCCATCTATGTCAGTGTTGTCAACATATAACTTACCGGCGGACGCTCACAGCCCGTGATAACTTTACCGATCAACTAACACAATTTTCTACCCAGTTCCCAAACATAATGTCACATAAGGTGAATTCAGGGTGATTGGGACACTTTTCCCAAATCATCTCAATGCCAAAAAGTGTCCCAATCACCTTGAATTCACCCTATATCAGGAGAAGTGGATGATCTTGTGTTGTAAATCCAGCAGGCCCCATCTCTGTCAAAGTTTTCAGCATATAACTTAATGTTAACGCAGACGCCCACAGCCTAACACAATCAAACCGATCAACTAACACAACCATTTTCTACCCTGTTCCCTCGCGTAATGTCACATTACATATATCAGGTGAAGTGGATGATCTTGTGTTGTAAATCCAGCAGGCTCCGACTCCCTGTCAGTGTTGAAAAAATGTAATTTGGCCACCCCGCCCACAGCTCGTGATAACCTACCGATCAACTAACACATGCACTAGGCAGTTAGCGAAACAGAACACAGCTAGGCCAGCTAACAAATCTAAGCCCTTTATGTATTTTTGAGGGACCGGCTTCATAGAACCGGGAACCAACAGACCGTTTTTACAAGGATAGACAGAGCAGTGTACTATAAAGGTAAAATATATGAAGAATAATGCAATTTTAAAAAAATGAAGCAATAACACGTTACAAGAGCCCACAAAAACAATCAAGCCTTCGTAATAATGTGTTTTACCACCCCTTTAATTTCAAAGCCATTTAGGCCTAATCGGCAACTGAAACGGGTTAAGTAATAATAGTGTAGACATTTGTTGGAAAAGAAATGTAGAGAAAATAAACACCCCTAAATGCAAATAAAGCTAAACATCAACATATACACATAAATGAAAAATCTAAAACACATTTTTCCACATTGGGCTACAAATAAGAAAACCTACAGAGTCTAAAGTTGTAAACATAATTGGAGGCACTTATGGGCTGGAAGTGCATTATGGAAGGAGAATACACATTCAGTCATTTACAAAGGAACATTACAGATCAATATATCGAATAATGTCAAAGCATTACAACTGTGGACAAACAAGCATCTGAAAACTACAACAGGCACTGAAGACTACAAAGAGCAATAATGATTATAGATTGCTTACAGCATACTGCTCAGCACTTAAACTGGGTTAAATTGGGGATTTTTTTAAAGCTGCCTAAGATGTTTTGCTAGTCTTAAAGTATGTAAGTAAGTAAAAAATATTTTTTTTTAAACTGGGTTAAAGATCACAGATCTACTTGACCTAAAAAGCCTCGACATCAATCTAAAAATCTGAAGTACATTAAAACTAGGGCTGTGTAATATATCGAAATTATCAAAATATCGCAAATGTACATATCACAATATGCATATCGCAACAGCACGCAATACCTGAATGATTTTAATAGGCTACTTTGGGTTACATTTTGAAAAGTGTACGTTTTAGGTCGACACATATAGGAGAGAATAGACTATGCACACGACTATTACTTATGTGATTTGCTTGATGTTAAAAAAAGTTATCAAAACAACTCCTTGCAGTCTTGCACTGTCTGCTGTCTGACACACACAGCGAAACATGCGCACAAGCCGCCTCTCAGAAAGCGTGTGATCCCTTCAGTTCTGTTTCATTTCGTCTTGATGAGCATTCATGTGTAAACACAGTCAGTTATGCTTTAAGTGAACGATATCAGTTGGGGAACGAAACCAAATGTGTGTCAATGGGATCCGTACATTATGTCTTAAAGTGACAGTCTGCTAATAAACCTGCCGCTGTCTGTCAAACAACAGAAGAACAAGAGAAACTCACTCAGTGCTTTTGGCTGAATAACCTTTGTAGCTTTATCATGTATCAGTGTATATTTATATAAAGACTACTGTTTTTAGTTCTTATTTTTTTAATAAAACAACAAAAATAATCGTCTACCCCTAGTTCAGGAGTCTATGTTTACCTGGATGTTCTTGAGTTCTTAAGTTTTAGGCTGAAATTACTATATATTACCAAGTCAAGCAAAGAGTTTTTGGTATTTAAATATTTGCATTACATTTTTTGTTTGTTTACATTGATGTTAAAATTATATTGTCAGATTTATACATACATTTTTGCTAAAACACTGCCGGTCAATTTCTGAAGTTGTAGCGATGCTTTCTTTTCCCAGAAAGAATGTGAAACAGATAAATAATATCATTCTTGGTTTTTAAATACTTTTTTTAAATATTATTTAAAAAGATTTTACACACTAATAGCAATATTGCATCGCATATCGAATATCGCATTATTTAAGAATATATCGTATTTTTCTTTAATATTGCACAGCTAATTAAAATTAAAAACGCAGACAAATCAACTCATCAACTTACAGTGTTCACGTTTCCTCGCCTTTCATTGTCAGTAGGGCTGGGAAAAAAATCGATTTGATTTTAAAATCGAGTTGGTAGGTCAAATCGAATCATATTTTCAAAAAAATCAATTTTTTTAGATTTTTTTCTCCCCCTCGGCAGTAAAGCGCAATACATACATTTTGTAATCGCCAAATCTTTCCGTAGCACGCTCCCTGCGTCGCATCCCTCTGCCCCTCCCCTCTCCAGAGGGCAGCGCATGCATACACAAACAACATAGCAGAAACAGCCGTCGAAAGAGAGCAGCTCCTTCCAAAAAAAATGCTCTTCGACTTCAGTCGTGTGGAGTTGCAACTAGCACCCCATCGAAAAGGGTCTTTAGTGTGGGTTGTGGTATTGTCACCTGTAACCGAGCCATAGCTGTCAACCCTCCCGTTTTTCGGGGTTTCTCCCGTATTTTAGCTTTTTCCCCGCCGTCTTCCCGTTTTAGTATTTTCCCGTGAAATATCCCGTATTTTTGCGTTCTGATTGTGTTAACAGAACACTCAACTATCTATGTCTGTGAAGTGGCTTGCACTTGTTGCTAGACCAATGCATCTGCTGATAGTGTATGTGAATATTGAACAGCAAAAGACTATTTAGGCTACGAATCCTGAGTGTCCTGCGTGTGTGTGTGTGTGTGTGTGTGTGTGTGTGTGTGTGTGTGTGACCCGCAGTTTACCTCAAACACATAGGCCTACATAGAATTGTCAGTTTTACTTGAGAAATATATCACTGTTGTACAAATACTAATACACTAATGTTATAATTATTATTTTAGTTAGGATTTTTTGTTGTTTATTAGCTCAATCCAAATACACTATAATAAAATGTTTAACAATCTGCACAGTGACTTTTCAGTTAGATAAAGGGTTTGCCTTTGGAATTTTTTTGTTGATGCACTTTAATTAAATATAATAAATATATATATATATATATATATATATATATATATATATATATATATATATATATATATATATATATATATATATATATATATATATATATATATATGTACAGTTTGCAATTATTTTGTTTTAAATGGGGGGCGGGAAAAAAAATCATATCGAATCGTAAATCGAGTTTTTTAAAGCTACACTGTGTAATATTTTCCCCCATCTAGTGGTGTAAAGGTATATGACAATCCCCTGAATATTAGTTTCGGTTCCTCTCAATTCTAATTTCGTTTTAAATTCTACGGTGGCCGATTTAGTCGAAGATTAACATGACTTCCAGTTCGACCTCGTTCATGACTGCCATCGAGTGTTAAAACGCGAAAAGCGAAGCTTGAATTTATGGGTCCCTCTTTGGCTAATGTACTTTCAAGATGGAGGGGCAACATAGCGACCGGCATTCGAACCCTCACCCGTATGTATTTTCAATGGCATATTATAAACTTACGAGAATACTTTATTACTTGAAAGAAGTAAATATACATTAATGAGCACATATATTTTTGAAAGAACTAAGTGTTTTTAGCTAAGAATAAACTAAAAAAGTTACACAGTGAAGCTTTAAAGGGAGGGAAAAAAAATTGCCCAGCCCTAATTGTTAGTTTCGCTCATTCCGGTTGCGTGTTCTCAAAACGGCAACCTGCGTGAGCATCGAGTCTGAGGAGGAGTATTTTGAATAATATTTTGAATTTGGACTGCAGTACCCATTTCAACCACTAGTTGTCATTCTTACATTCAGCACCTTTAACTTCAGACAGCTGCCAACTAGACCAGCTGAAGACCAGCTTTAACTAATTAAATACTAGTTTGGTCAGATTGGAGGACCATACAAGACTAGAAAACATACTGTAATTAGGTGACTGTAATTTTGAGTAAAAGTCGAAGAGCATTGCGGGCTTACAGTGTACTCTCTGGTATTCCATGCATACAAAAACAGTACATACTATGTTTAATTTACATACTATGCTATACATAGGTTGTATGCTATTTCGAGCACAGTGACTGTGTCTACTGCACAGGAGAAGACCATGGAGAGTGTCAGAAATGCACTTCCCTGACTGTAGAGCACTGCATGTACTATTACGTCCTTTTCATTCAGTGGTTTCTCTCCTTACCATATCCATTTTCATCACTACTCAGCCAGCTAACCTTCCCAGAGACTAGCCGCCCTTGCCGTCATGGCACTTGGCGAGTGCTGAGTGTGAATTAGACATGACAGGGTCACTGCCGCCCAGAGTCTTATCCCTCAAGAGAGAAAAGACAGACTACAGAATAAAATTTGATACACACATAAACACAAATACCAATTTGTCCATCAGTGACTTGTTTCCTTCCTCTTGTGTCTATATGTTGATAATGTTTAAGGCAGAAAACCTAACCACATTAGTCTAAACAAGAGCCATCTGTTCTATCTTTCCCTTAAGTCAAGGTACTGCACCTGACAACACAAAGAAATAAGTTGATGACGACTACACAGACAACTTTTACAGCTCAAGAAATGCGAGTGCGAGTCCTTGAAAAGTCAACATGGGATCAGAATTGACAATAAGTGTGACAATATAACAATTAAGCAAACTCGTATTTGGTCTGACCCCCATTCTGCCATGTAACGCCCACTTTTCATAACCCAGTCAAGATCCTCCCTACATTTGTTTTCATTAATATCCCATCTGAACTATATCACATTACCGAAGTAAAATATTTTGCACATTTCATGTTGAATTATGTTGATCCATGGGCTCCAAACTCTTTGTACAATGGTATTGTTTCCTATTTATTGTACTTTAACTGTGATGAAAAATATTTTGTGGTAATCAACATTATGCAACAAATGTTGTCAATTGAGCTTAACGTTTATTGAATGCAAAACGCTCCTTTAATGTTTGTATTTCAAGTAATTTGAATGGAATAGACTACATAATCAGCAGATAACTACATGTGCATAAACATATTACTGAATTCAAATGAAGCGGCCTCTCAGTCTGCAGTCTATTTCAAAACAGACCACATAATAAATATGGCATTAAGCACTGGTCTCTAATTTAATTTCCTCTCAAATTTGGCAGCACAGCTGCATTAGTTCACTATGATCAATATGAAGATGTCTGCACTGCAAAAAAAAATCATTTTACCGTCTTTATTTCAAATTACATCATGCAGGAACATTAAAAAAAAAAAAAATTGTAGATAGATCCTGTTCCATTATTTATTGTTTCATAGACAGTAATTACTGTCAGACGACTTTGATGTGGTGAAAGCACTGCTCCTTCCCTTCCTGTTTCCCTTCCCTGCTAGCCGCCATTCTATAATTATTCAAAGGATAACTGTGATTAATTTGATTAAACAGTGCATGCTATGAATTAAAAAGAGAAAAATATACATTTTCAGTCATTTGGTTTGGTCTCATAGTAGTTCATTTTTGACCACAGTGGTTAAACTCCAGTCTTCACTTCTTCTCCTTGAATAATATTATGTCTTGTCTTTAAATAGGACATTTTTGCGGTATGCCACATACCTATTCAACTCTGGTAGACCCCATGAGTGCATTCAAACAAAGCACATTTGGAAATCATTATGATTTAGCCTCTGAATGGAGCTAATGGATGGGAAACAGGATTTAGGGGGTTTACAGAGAAGCTGATGAACATATTCAGAGAATTCAGTTCATTAGTCTTGGCTGAAAGCAGCAAGCACACTCGTGCAATCATAGTTCACTGTAGGCGCACATCCTAAGTGCTCACTGAGTGTGGTATCCCGAGCCAAACCAGAGAGTTTACACAACCTTAAACGAGCAATCTACAGAGTGCTAAACACCACCTCTCTGAATTTAAAGCATGTTCTGATGATAGTAAAGACAACCACAATGTACACACACAGGAGGAGTTTCACTTTGAGTTTGTGGGGGACAAAAGCCACATCTGAAGAGGGAATGTATTCCACTGGAAGGTGTATTCACACCACGGGATCAAGGTTTGGTTGGTTAGCATAGCTGCTGGAAGTTGCTGATGTTGTGCAAGATGAAAAAAACAACCACCCCCAGTTTCTGTTGAAGCCAATATGGAAGGGACTTAAACTGCAGTTCATTCAACTGGCCACTAGGGACAGGCTCCAGAAGGGAGCAGAACCTCATTGAGCCCCATGTTAATGCCCAACTTAACAGCAGAAAAAAACTTGTTCACAGACTGGAACAATTTGTGGTTTTGGTCTATACGGCTAATTTTGCCCTTCATGACAACTCTGAGGGGAGTGAATTTTTTTATAACTCATTTGTTTACATTATATTAAGCCTTAAAATTCTGCATAATTAAGTAGTGGCCACTTTGATTGACTGGTGGATAGCCACTTATCCGCTGTCTGTTAGTCATCGCATCACCTCAGCTGCGTCCACGTCCCGCCTCTTTGCCCATTTTCTGTTATCCGGGAATGACATGTCATGACAACTTGCTAAGATGGCAATGGCCAGCTCGTCTCTACTTTACGCTTCAAACCTGCTCTGCAGAATCCTATAGGTGACGTCATGGCTTCTAGCTAATCAAACATAGTTCATGCTTGCAGTGGCCAGATTTCAATAATTAAATCCCCCAAATCCGAGCTTTTCTGTTAAAAGAACTATTCGATTCCAGTGTTTTATATGTTGTTCCAAACCTGTATGAGTTTCTTTGTTCTGCTGAACACAAAAGAAGATATTTTGAAGATTGTTTGTAACAAAGCAGATAGAGCAACCATTGACTACCATAGTATACCATACCATTTTCCCCCACTATGGTAATGATTGCTCTATCTCCTTTTTTACAAACATTCTTCAAAATATCTTCTTTTGTTTGTCATACAGGTTTGGAACAACTTGAAAGAGAGTAAATTATGACAGAGTTTTCATTTTTGGGTGAACTATGCCTTTAAAAATGTATTTTAAATGAGTGTAAGATGATGAAAAATGGGAGGAATAAGCATGCATAATTGAAAATGCAATTTTTAAATCCAATCTAATTAAATAATACTAATAAATGGAGTAAATCATCCATGGATAAATATCTCTAATATCGGTATAAACATTGCATTCGGTTGTAAAGTTACTTAAAGCTACTTAAAGCTACTGATACTAATGTAGCATTTTTAGATTATTTTAAACCTTCTATTATTGAGTATCCAACAAATCAAAGCAATGTATCCACAACAGAAACGGACTCTAAAACAAGTTTTTCATATCTTCACTATGCAATAGCCATCTACTCTCTTAGCCCAAGTTCAGGTGATGTCAGAGTATGCATCCCGCAGTATGGTAAGATTGCGTGGAGGGTGGGCACTCATGCATGAAGGATAGTTCGGGCTTTCTGGCGTGATCTTCTGCCTCATGGATTGGCCGCATGATTCTCTCCCTCCCATCTCAGTGCAAGCCTGCATGGTGAGCTGTCAAAGTTTATTACAGTCACACACTTTCACGATCAATAGATCGTCCCGAGACATATGAGGAAGGATGGTGAGAGTGGAAGAGAAGTACACAGAAAAAGGACACATGGGGCAGAGAGATCAAGGGTAGAGGATGTAGTGATAATTTGTTTGAGCCCCTTTTGCAGCATGAATTACAAGACATGCAATCTCTGAGCGTATAGAATAGAAGTGCATAGTCAGCCACACTCTCAAAGTTTTAGAGACACATTAATGAGCCATTAAAAACATCGCTCCAATGTGCTGCAGACAAATCAACCGGTTAATGTTGGATTGGGCTAGTGAACCCCTAAATGACTCCTTTCAAAAAAGGGCATAGATTACACCCGATGGCATAAACATGGGGACAAAATCTGCTCTGTATTTATGACAAATATCATAAGCTTTTGATTCCAAACAGAGCAACAATCTTTTCTACAAGCACTGGCAGAGAGTCAAACGTTCTTTCTAAACCATGAAAAGGTCCAAGGGTGTGCCAAAGCTTCCACACGCCTTCATCTGGGGTTTTGTTTAGTTGCCAATCTGATTCTTTTGGCAGATGACTGTGTCACTTATGAGACAGCAGGATTTGTGTGGCTATGAGGCAGATGGAGAGATTCAGAGAGCTGCTAAACAGGAAAATGAGCTGACAAAGCACGTTGAAGTCAAGCCCGGTCTAGACTGCAATCAACAAATCTTTGTGAAATTATAGCCTGCTAAGTCTTCAGCACATGGCATGAGACAGCCAATGAGGATGATGAAAAGATCAGCTAATTATATGAATGGATATATACATTCCCTCATTTAGAGTGTATGTAGACTGTGCCAGTTAAGATTGTGACACTGAAGAAGAGTAACGGCTGATTTTCAATCATAGGGAAAAAAATACATTATAACATCTATTAAAATAGAAAAGTGTATTTTTTGTATTTTTAATAATATTGCACATTATTACTGTTTTACCATATTTTTTAATAAATGAATGCAGCCTTGGTGAGCATAAGAGACTTCATCCTTCCAAAAACAAAATCGTAATCATTCCAAACTTGGTAAGACAATTAGCTTTTTTCTGTATTATATATACATATATAATATAAAAATCAGATTTTCCTTTGGATTTCAGATTTTGTCCCCAAAGTACAGCAAAAACCCACACACACCCACACTCTTCATCTGGGCTTTGGCATAAATTGACATGTATATCTATAGGCCACAAATAATTGTTTCCCCTATTGGATCACTGCACCCACAACATGTATGTCTGGTCAATTATTCAGTGAGGGACTAGTGGTTTTTTCCAGCACCTGAGAGATTGCAAGACAACTCAAATCTATCTGCTTCAGCAGTCTGACAGTCTGCATCTCGTCGTAAACTGTAGCCCCCTCAACAAATCCCCCCATGTTTAAAAAAAAATATTTAGAACGCAAAAAACAGCCTCTCAATAAAAGGATGTTATTACATTTAATATAGTGCACGAATCGTTGATGATGCTTTATGTTTATGTGCCTTTTGTGGGGCACTGGGGCTTAACAATAACACAGAATATTATACGCACAGTATCGAATTTGGATCGCCCTGTGGCCCTGTCTAACCAATACTCGATCCGGCAAATAATGGCGGATTGGAGTCGATACCGATATTGAGTATCGGATTAGTGCATCCCTACTCAAAACCACAGACCACATGTAACCACACCAGTCCAGGACCTCCACATCCAGCATATTCACATCCAATATCATCTGAGACCAGCCAATCGGCTGCTGCTGAAACAATTGGTTTGCATAACCAAAGAATTTCAGCACAAAACATCAGAAACCGTCTCAGGGAAGCTCATCTACATGCTTGTCGTCCTCATCTAGGTCTCGACCTGACTGCAGTTTGTCGTCGTTACCAACTTGAGTGGGCAAATGCACAAATTTGATGCCGTCTGGCACTTTGGAGAGGTGTTCTCCTGGTTTTCACTGAACATGGCAGATGGCAGACAGCGTGTATGGTATTGTGTGGGTGAGCGGTTTGCTGTTGTCACCGTTATGGATCAAGTGGCCCACAGTGGTGGTGGGGTGATGGTTTGGGCAGGCGTATGTTAAAGACAACGAACACAGGTGATACCGTGACAAGATCCTGAGGCCCATTGTGTGTTTAATGGATGAATACACTTTTTGGGGCTTCAAATTTTGGGCTGTCACTCACTGCTGTTATAAAGCTTGGAAGAGCCAGGACAAAAACTCAGATTGTATTCATCTGAAAGAAGAATGTCATATACACCTAGGATGGCTTAAGGGTAAGTAAACCATTAGGGTAATTTTAAATTTTGGGTGAACTATCCCTTTATTACACTAACAATACACCCTTAAAATACTGATATGTACTCTTTAGAGATAGGTAAGGAAGTCTTCCTCTGTCTAAGGGTGCCTTCGGTTAGTGGAGCTAGATTGTTTATTATGTATTTTGGGAAATTTTGAAAAGATAAGTTTAAATTTAAGCAGGAAACCAGCTAATTCGATTTCCGAAAACTATCAAAGCCTCACGATTTTACCTCTGTTATTGCAAGGCACTATCCCCATTAAAATCAATGGATTCATATCATCCCCTCTAAAGACTCTAAAAGGTCTGAACGTCGTGTCCATCTGACATACAGCAGCTCAGGGTGGAGCGTGAAGCTACTAATGCCTCACAGAAAACACTCTCTGGCTTTTGCAACAGCAGTGGCCTACATTCCAAAGCCCTGTGCCAGCCCTGTTGCAAAATCAATACTCAACAGCCTCTCTTAACAAACACTCCGGCTCTTCCCAGTGGTATGAGAGCTCCTCAGCCTGCCAAACCTCTGTCAGACTCATATTTATGCGTTGAGATTGAATTCAGCATTTTCCCTGCTCTCTATTTTCTCTTTCCTTTTTGTCCTGATGGATAAAATCCGTGGCTGTAGTTTGGTAGTCGAGCCAAACATCTCTGCCTGCGGTCCAGCATTTACAAAAAAAAAACCCAGTGAGGATCAGCCTGTCCACCCTTGAAATGTTAAACCTGTGGTTAGTTAGGTGGCTACACACAAAACACAGCTATATTAGAAAAAAACAGCTCATTTCAGGGCACATAAATGAATAAGAGCATATATTTATTGCTCAAAAGAGCAACAGCGGTTCGCCAACTTATATTTGCTATTCAGCCGAGTCCAAGATAGTGCATTTACGGTTCCTACCGGGAGTGAAACCTGCACAGAAAGATTTAGTATACCAGAAGAATGACCTTTACAAAGTCCAAGTAAAAACCAGCTCAGTCACCGTCCAGTGGCACAAACCAACTTTAAAATGCCAACAATCACTTGCTGGAAAATACATCATTGCTTATGACATAGCTTCATGCATGAATGCTCAAGTACTGTACCATTTATCAAATGGTTTAGAACATTTCCAAGAAGCACTTTAATCCAGCTGCAATTATCACAAACATTCGCACATTTAGAGTGCAACAAAGTGCTTAATTATATAATTAAATGCAGATGTTATAATTGTAATGGAGTTATGCAATATGACTGCAGCATTAACCAATATTTTTTATTAATTCTCATTTTCTTCAAGTAAAATCCTACCATTGGATGAATATTCTGGGTTAAATACAAGTTATGGTCTAACGAAAGCATAAAGTTGGCACAACTACCTCATTTCCTTCATATTTTTTTCTTTTTTCCGAGGTTACAGTACACTACAGTACACAAGAAAAGAGAATGGCGCCAACAATTGGATCGTTTAAAAGCAAAAATGTGAAGCTTATAATAATAAACAAACATTATTATTCTGTTAAAACCTGAAATGTAAAGCTGTTTAAATAATTTTTACAGTAGGTATGTTGCCATAGTAATAATAGATATAAAACTTTACCTATAAAAGGTTAGCAAGTTAGCAAAAAAAATGTCAATCTAAATTGCACTAGTCAGAATATGAGTCTGATACTGCTCTATTGGGCTGTGATTATTGGCCGTGTTTTCACCAAACCAGGAAAGACCTCAATAGGATAGACCTACAACCAATCAGAGCAATGGAGTATAGACCTACAACCAAGGAGTAATGTGTAAGTGGAGTAAGTGACATGTTGAGCAACGCACAGTTGTCAATAGAACTCAACTGCACGCACGCTGGAAGAAGTAGAACAGGAAGATAAGCATAAACGATCTTTAAACGATTTTACCAACACGATCATAATTTTTTTGAGAAATAGTAAAGGTGAATGCATATACGAACAAGTTCTCCATTTAGTATACGAGTTCAACTCAAGCGCTCTTTGGTGACGTGGATTAAATTACTGTTGATCATCAGTCCATCATCATATAAAGCCCGCCCTGAAAATTTGATTGGTCCGAACAGCTCTGGTTCGAACATAGTTACTCCACAACGGATCAAGTCCAGACCGAATTTCCCGACCTGTTAAGGACAGAGCTAAGTTTGGCTGGCATCCAGGCTAGTTAACATTATATTTTTAAAAATATTTAGTATTATAACATTTAAGGGCCCATTCATTTCCATTGTTAATTTTGGCTTAGTAGAAATTCTTGTTCGGTAATCAACATCGTGCCACAAAATGCTATCAACTCTGCTTAACTCCTGGACTGGGAATATTCCTTTATGCCCTGAATGCTCTAGGCAGGATAATTAAGTGCAATAAAAAACCCATTGAAAACCAATCTAACATATCACAGCATTTAAGACTTACCCATGTGTATATCAAGGCAGAAGGGATCCATGAGGAACAGCTACAGCTGATAGATGGTATGTCTGAGAGATGAAGGGAGCTACGCCAGCCTGCAGTGATCTCTTTAGAGAGCTCTCCTCCTGACATGTACCTAGGACAAAAAAAGGTTTCTTTGAGGCTCCTCTTAGAAACTCACATCCATGAAGTACCTTTCTCCCCCCCTCCGAGCGGTCATTTAAAGAATAGACTGTCCCCTGCTGCCGATCAATCTGTTAAGAACTCTCCATTCTCTCTGAATTAGGAAATCCTGGCTTTCTTCCATTGGAAAGCTATCGAGAGTGAGCACTGCAGGATGGATTTCCAAAACAAGACTTTCTCATGCCAAGTGGCACCTCTGTGTACAATTGAATTCCAGTAAGGTTTGTTTCTCTGTTTGTTTTACAGCAATGCACTGGTGCTGCACGTCTACACCTCGCAACCTAAGATTTCAAGAGCAGGAAATCTGATTAAATCCGACATGCTCTTGCCATTCAAGCAGCATTTTTAATTACTAAGAAAACAAAAATATATATATAATGAACTACAATGATGTGAAGTCTATAGGAGTAAATATAGATTAGCCATTTAAACAACATAAATGGGAATTAGGTCTGAGAAGCTCCAGTATACTAGTACTAGTAATATATAAACTATATTTTCTATGAATAACTACTAAAATTTTGGTCTATTCCTCAAACAAAGCTATTATAAGGCTTCATAGGACAGAATTTATAATATGAATCATATGTTAAGGCCACTTTTAAGGATTTTTTTGTTTTCATATTGAACAATATTAACTTTTTGGGTGAACCATTTTGGGAGAACAACAGGACATTAATACTCTAAACAGAAGTATTCTAAATAAAATAATGCATTTAAACACAGCATATATAAAGACAGAGAGGAAAAGAAACAGATTTACTTAACATTTGAAGAACTAATAGCTAAATAGACGCGCATGAAGGACCAAAAATCAAGTTGGCCAATGCAAAAGAAAAAAATCAATTCCAAACCAACCATGAATCCAGAAAAGCACTCAAAATATCCATAAGAGAGTACATTTGCTGCATAATATTTCAACCTCCAAATGAGGCAATTAACTAAATCGTCTTGTCTTGACAACGTAATAAGGCAAGTGGGAGGAATGGCAGAGCAGGGATGCTCACAGCCGGCCTGACCCCGGTCCAGGCACTGCTCTTTACACAAGAACCCTTCAGTCACCGGCCGTGTGACCACACTCACCAATGAAGAGGGCAAACGGACCACTTTAATAACCAGAAGTTAGAGAGAGAAAAAGACATATTCAACCATCTATCATCATCACGCAGCAGAAGAAAATGGAGGAGAGAATTTGGTTTTGTGTTAGTTATCACATGACTCAGCACTCATTTTGGCAACTGCGTTTCTGGTTTACCATTCTAATTCGTTATTGTGCAACAGTGACTTTGTGGCTTATCTTCAGGTCCAGATTTTTTGAGCAATTTCATATTGATTTTGAGAGAAAATCCTGCTTATTCATAATTCACTTCCTGTGTGTCCACTAACTGGAAGGCAGTAGCGGCTCCTTACCGTAAATATACGTTGGGCAGATTCTGGGTCTTAGCGCTAGTTTATGATAAACATTTTGTAAGCTTTATATTCTAATTGCTAAATACATGCAGACACACTTTTGGCAGAATTCTAATGTCCTTTGTGTTACTCAGCATGAGGGTGGTGCTCTAATAATGAGAGACTTTACACACGGCCAATGCATAGACTGCAGTCTTAGAATTGCCTTAATGTATACATTTCCTCTGAAGTGATTCCAAGGACAAAATGGCGCGAATTTCGTCACAGGAGTACGCGCATACTGAACCCAGATTTCTGTAACAAGCTGAACATGCACATTACATTTTTTGCCTGTATTTACATTGGTTGTAACTTGTGGCGAAAGATTGTATGTGTACGTGATGCATATGTACATGTATGAGTCCAAAGAAGTAGACTTTGCATGGCTGTGCATTCGACTGTGAATGTAGTATTCTTCTAGCTTTAGAGGTGACCTAGCCTGAGGTCGTCATACTCAGATTCTAGTCAGAATAGGAGTCTGATACTTCTCCGTTGGGCTGTGATTATTGGGGTGCGTTTCAACAGAACCAGGAAAGAAAATGCCTCCGTACTCAATTGGATAGGCCTATACAACAAATCAGAGCAATGGAGTAAATGAAGCATGTTGAGCGATGCATAGTAGTAGTGGGAGTTTGGATCATTTTACGGACTCAGATCATTGAATCTTATTCAGCACAATGAACTAGCGTTACGAATCAGCGTATTGATTCATAATTCGGATCGCGTGTCAAACTGCCAAACTGTTGAAATCACGTGATATCGGTGAGCCTAATCCTGAATCGATAAGCTGATTCATAACCGAATAATTTGAATCTTTGTTTTGAAATCGGTCCATCACTATACAAGCGTTATTTCGCTTTTTATGCGCAAAAACTATTCTCGTCGCTTCTCTTGTAGCGCCACTGTAGTGAGATGGGCTTTGTAACGACGTCTTTAGTGCCTATTATGGGTCTTGAGAGAGAAAATGACACTGAGGTCAATGAAGGCCTTTTCTGAGCCATCAGATTTCAACAAAAATATCTTCATTTGTGTTCAGAAGATGAACGGAGGTCTTACGGGTGTCGAACGACATTAGGGTAAGTCATTATTGACAGAATTTTCATTTTTTGGTGAACTAACGTTTTAATATGTCACATGTTAAATTCCCAAACACATCTAGTACTTATGCAAAATTATAATTTGATAGTTGTCATATTTTTATTGTGTTTTTGCTATATAATGTATAGAACATTGGTCAGCAGTTGTCATTTTAAATGGTGATATATACATAACATCAAAATATCAACATAGCTGAAGTGGACTGATATCGTCTTGGTTTGGAGCGAGGTTTACGTAAGGTAACCTGAAAAAAATGCCTCTCAATTAGGGCACACTGCAGTTTCATTTTTCACCACAGATTTGCATCGGAAATTTTTGGGCCGCTGGAGAGGACTCAAAGACCAACAACCCAGCTTAGTGTCATGATGTACCTGCTGAATCCATGTGTTAAATTTTAATATATCCTGCTCACTTTACGACTTGAAATAGTCTAGATAATCCGAAAAAAATATTTGTTGCAGAATGTTGAACACATTTACAATTTATTATTAGTTTAGTGTATATAGAGGCCTGTGTTTGGATGAACAGTTCAGAAGGTCCAAATGTGTTTTTCTTAAATATCAAATAACCATAAGAGGTGTTCACGTGTCACCTGAAGGCTGTGTAGGTACAGTATCCATCAGTTTCATCTGCATAACATGATAACCACAATCATAAATACAATCATGTTGCTTTATATACTGCATGGTTTCAAACTTCTTCTTTACTTTAGCATTACTGCATTTTTGTCTTTGCTAAAATGTTACGTTCTGGTCTTAATTCAGTCAAAGAGGTCCATTAGAGACATTTCAGTATCTTGAGTGGTTTGTTGACATCGTTTGCTGATTTGACCTTTTATGAACGACCCACATAATATTAATTTTAATTTAATTTAAGAGTGGATGCTCCTGCATTTACAGTATGTACCCAAAAGTAATGGAAAAGGGGAAAACAACCCAAGTATCTTTGTTGACTGTTATTTGCAATAGCTCGCAATGCCCCCTGAAATTACATTATTTTTCGTCTTCGGAATTTTAAAAGGGTTGAAATTGACAAAAGACTCTCAGAGTGCTGCTGCACAGAAAGCAAATGAAAAACAAGCTAAAGCAAGAACTATTTTTATATTTTCTAAAGGAAATGTTGCTAGGGTGTTCTGACCAACTGCAGTCTGATTGATGTGTATACACGCCTGATTGATCTGTACAGTCAGAAATGTCTACAATTGCATCGTCTAGATCTGTAAGCCTGACATCCTAAAACAATTTTAGTTAGACCAAAGCATTTACATGACAAAAAAACAAACAAAAAAAAAACATCCTGCTTAATTTTTTTTTTTCTAAAGAAATTAATACTTTGAGAAAGGATGCATTAAATTAATTTAAAAAAAATGCAAAGTTACAAAAACTCACAAAACCAGTTATAAGGGTCAATTGTTTTAGATCAACTGAAATCTGAATAAATAAGCAATTGATGTATGGTTTGTTAGGATAAGACAATATTAGTCCAAGATACAACTATTTGAAAATCTAGAAATAATAATAATAATAATAATAATAATAATAATAATAATAATAATAATAATAATAATAATAATTTTTATATATATTTACGGCAGGACATTTACAAAATATCTTTATGGAACAAGATCTTTATTTTTTTATACTGTTGTCTGAGGTCAACTAATGACCTTTGTGTGTTTTTTACATTCAAAAACATCATAATGAATAAGTAATAGGCTAATTTTTACACTGGTTTTGAGGCTCTCTCCTGAACACTCGGTTTTGATAGGCTTGCCACACTGAAGACTTGGAAGTAAACGCCTACGGCTAGGATTGGATAAGATTTATAGATTTATATAGTCTTCAGCTCTCCTGTCAGTTCACATGCAGGAGGGGTTGTTTAGAAAGGGGCAACCGGAATAATTCTCTGACAGGGCTCCCAAAACGTATTTATCAAAAAAACACAATGATTTATTTCTCACCCACACACGATTGATTGGGATATTATTTTTTGTACTTGGCATGCAGTGGAATTTTAGAGCCTATACGTCAGAGTCTGATCCCGAATCGCAATGAACCCCCGAATAAAGGATTCTGTGACAGCGTGCTAAGGTATGTTCTGTTAGACACATACACATAATCAAAACGATCTATAACAATGCAATACTATCACATTAAAAAAACATGTTTTACACCATTCCTGTCGGATCCAATATAGAAGGCACATTATTGTGTTTTAATCTCTATATGTCTGAAAATCCAGTGTTGACCTGAGTTTTATTTACAAACAATTCCGCAGTGAAATGAAGCAAACGAGGCACAGCGCAATATCTTGCTATTTTTGGCATGTTTATTGCTAGCGCAATCCGTTTAGTTCCACGAGTCGGTGGGTGGGGCTACAGAAGCAGGCATACATATTTATCTTTTGAGGCAGTGTTTCCCCGTTCTATTACATCATTGATTAGTATATAGTTGAGAGCTCTCGTTTTCTCGGCCTGATGTCAATAACAGCTTTTCTTTGAATAACAAGGAAGTTTTCAGCTCCGAAACGAACAGGATATTCTTATATCCCAATTAACTTTTATATATATGAAATGCTCCAGGGAAAGTTGATTTCTCAATTCATCAATCCTTTAATGTCTTAATGATTTTTGGCATAAAAAGAAAAATCGATAATTTTGACCCATACAGTGTAATATATAGCAGCACAACTGTTTATAAGATTGATTAAACTGATTTCTGGAGCACCCAATCAGTATATTAGAAAAAAAATTGTAGGATCGTCGGACACTGAAGACTGGAGTGATGATGCTGAAAAATCATCTTTACCCTCCCAGGAATAAATGCAGCTTTGCTAAGTATAAGAGACTTCTTTCAAAAGCCTTAAAAAATCGTCCAGACTCTAAACGTATAAATCCCGAACAATATTGTAAATAAAATATACAATTTCCAAGGTCAAACCAAATTTCTGTTTTAGTTTGACTGAAACTGAACTTATAAAATGCATGATGTAAACATACTAACAAAAAAAGAACAGAAAAGTACACCCGAAAGGTGTCCTGTCTGTCACAGCAGAGGTGTGAAGTGGGAGACTGTGAAATTGTCCAACTTTAATTAAAACTCTTGGTCTGTTAGGGGCCCATCTGAGACCCCTGGCACATGTGCACTGACCCAGGATATGAGCCTGGATAAACAAATCACATAACGAAAAAATAATAATTTGCATCACTGATTTCTCTACAAGTAATGCTGTTTGCTTCTTCTCTGCTGTATAGGCATCGAGAGCCTTTGACACTGTTGAGGGGAAATAAATGTCCAGTAAAGCTTGTTTTATAACAATGCTTTAGGATTTTTCATCCATCAAAATGGGAAAGTGTGACTGATTGTCAAAGCCTGAACACGGTGGTCACTGTTCAAAGTAAAGTTTTGTGCACATTCGTGTTTGGAGATCCATCAAGCATGTTTGAACAGATCAAACTGAAGATAATCAGATGTGAATAACATGCCAGCAATGTGGCGTTGTGCGTGGGTGTGCAGATTTGCTTTGGTGTTTCGCGTTTAGTTTCTGCTACAGAACAGACATGTCGACCTCGTTGCTTTAAAGCTCTTGCTGTATCGGCCAGGAGAAAGACAAAAAAATATATTTTTTGTTTTCTACAACAAAAGTGACAGAGAAGGAGGCCTGGTCAAACGTGGCCTCCTGGAGAACCGGATGTTTGAGAAAGACAATATCGTTGGCCTTGTGATCGAAGGCTGCCTCGTCAGAGAGAAAAAGAGAGGGAGAAGTGAAGAAACCACATCTGTTTTCACTCAAAACAATCAGCATCGACACTGCAAGCAGCTTTCTAAAGCCTGCAGAGGGATGGCTCAGACCAGCAAATGTAGACATTCTTTGCTTGAGTTTCAACACAGATTGAATGTAATGCAATCGGAGTTGGAATCTCAATCAGTCAAGATGCCCAAACCAAAGGAGGCTGTTAAGTAGATTTCACCATGGGGCACATGAGAATGAATGGAGCCCAGCTTGATGGATGAGAATATGAGGATTGAATTTTACACACTCTGGATTTAGCAGCTGGATCATTTTCTGGAATAGGACAACACTGGTGATGAAACGAAAAATCTTAAACCCAATATATATGAAAAATCTTAAACCCAAAGGGTGTATGTGTGTTTTATTATAATATGTCCATTTTTACTTTATTGCAATGCAGGTTGGAGGCAACAACCCAAAATTGTCCTCATAGAATGAGAAACCTACTTTTATGCTGCTACTGTATAGACTACTGGAAGTCTGCTGAGCCACAGCCTTTTAAATTATTTGAGAAACACTCTCTCTTTAAAGCTGAATTATTTACCTCTATTTTATGAAGAATCTAGCCAGCTGGTCTTCCATTAGTCAGCTCATTACATGGACCATCATAAATGCGAGTGTGTGTTGACTTCGGTCCTAACACTGACCACCTCAATTAAGTCAGCCCTGAGCTCGTGTTCCAAATGGAATGAGGGCTGGCTGTCCTTATGCAGAGGTGGAACACTTGTCATCCGGTGCACGTGTTTGGACCCAGTGGCCTTCGCGAAGATGACAGCAATCCAGGCCTGACCATGAGGAACAGTCTGTTTTTCTGAAAACAGCACCTGGTGGGTGATGAATGAGACGGAATACTCTGCTTAAAATCTCAGATTGATTGCTACTACCACAACACACAGACTCTTACAGATATTGAATCATATTATTATATTACATAAAAACTTACAACAAAAATGACAAAATATTATAACTTATACTTATGTTACTTATTAATATACAATTATAAATATGCAATATAATTATTAAAATACTCAAACAAGGTTTAGGCCAACAAACAGCTGCCCTATTGATTTCATAGTATCGGTTTCCATACCATGGAACTCAATGGGGACCATCACTTGGTTGGTTAATGACATTCTCAAGCATCATATTTCATGTTCAGGAGAAGATAGAAATTCATACAGGTTTGGAACAATTTGAGTGAGTAAACAATTACATTTTGTTTGGGGGGGGGGGGGGGAACTAATAAATGTGATGAATATTTGAGTTATACATAAATTAAACAAGTAAAACAATATATAACATTTCTGAGAATAATTATAGGAATCACAATTAAATCTAATTTGTTTCAGTCCCAATATATTTTAACTGGTTGAATATCACTTGTTCCACAGCTAGCAATATTTAAACCGTTTTCATACACTTTAAATTATTAAAACATATCTGTTTTCACAATAAACAGATTAATGTTCATTCTTAACAATAATGAATACATTAATTTAGAAAATAAAATAGATGCAAATACTAAAACTATGACATGATTTATTTTCTGAGAGCTCTAAATAATTATATATTAAAAATATTATAAAATGATCCTACATTCATGCGTGTGCTGTTCAGAATCTCAAAAAGAATACTTAAACAGAGATGTTGCTTTGTGTGCAGAAAGCAGTGATCTAATGACTTATAATCTATCTGCCGATTTATCTTGGACTGAATTTTTTTTATAATTTTTTTTTTTATAGCACAAGGCAACGTTCTCCAGTCTCTCCACGGATACGTGCTGACTTTGAATTTTGCCTAACCGTGTTTTTCATCAAATGCTGCCAATGGAGGTATCTCACTAGGTTTTGGAACAGAGCTAAATAAACCAAAGCATTATCATCCACCTTCAGCTCAGTTTGTGCCCATGAAGCCGAATGATAGTCCCTGCCAAACAAATAGGTGCACTGTATGTTTTTCTCATTTACTGAGTATCTGGCATGTGAATGAAAGAACGTGTGTATGTGGAGCATGAGGACACTTTAGTCCCTGCTGAGAGCACCCTGTCACTGAAGCATGGCTAGTTTAGCCCCTCTCAGCTCCGCTGGCAGAAAAGCCAATGAGACGAATGGACAGAACAGATCAAAGGCGCCCTGGCTGTGGGACTGAAATCCACTTTACTGTAAGGCATCTCAGTAAAATAGGATTCATATTTTCCACAAGGCCCCAGTTCCCTCACTCTCCTCCCACATATAAGAAAAGAGGTGAAGAGCAAATGGAGAATATAAGGTGGAAATTGAAAGTGGACGAGTGTCTGTGAGAAGACTGTGCAAACACATTCTTTCACACATCATTTCTTGTAATTGATTAGCAATTCGCTCATCTGTTCTGTTTTCAATTTCACAGCAAATCTATGGGACAGCTGAACCAGTCTGAGCCATTATCATTTTCATTTTTCACTTTAATCACACCAGCGACTGCAAACTCAAAGCGAAAACGTCCACAGAAGAATTTCCACATTTACTGTACCTCCCAATCACAGGTGGAGCTCATTTGTTACTAGTCATTGCCTTGTACAAATCACTTTTGAAAATTGGTATATTGTGTCATATTTTTTTGATTAGAAACATACACAGAGAGTGGGATTCACAGTGTGGGTCAAATGGACCAAAATCTATGCTGGCTGAAAATTTACTGGCCATAAATATTTTATTAACACTTTACAATAGGATGCTTTAGTTAACTAGCATTAGCTTACAATGAGCAATACATTTGTTGCAGTTGTTTGATTTTAATAATGTATTAGTAAAGGTGAAAATTTATTAATTAATGCTTTGGAATAAATTTTCTAAACATCGGTGTCAATGAAGGCCTGTCTGAGCAATCGGATTTCAACAAAAATATCTTCATTTGTGTTCCGAAGGAAACGGAGGTCTTACAGGTGTCGAACGATAGGGTAAGTAATTAATGAGAGAATTTTCATTTTTGGGTGAACTAACCCTTTAAATCAAACAGCTAATAATGTTATTACACAAACCATGTTCCCGATCACCATCTCAGAGTCAAACAGCTGTCTTCTAAAAATCAGAATCCTTAGAAATGCTTTGAACATCATAGACAAGTCAGTGGAGAAAGAATACATAATTCATCCACTACTATATTGCTAAATGTACCCGATTTTTCATATCAACAGAAAAATATACCAGGATTACTTGGCTTCTCTTGAGACTCCTCTTAGAATGGTCAGTTTATGATATGCTAATGATATGTTTTATATTATACAGGTCCTTCTCAAAAAATTAGCATATTGTGATAAAGTTCATTATTTTCCATAATGTAATTATAAAAATTAAACTTTCATATATTTTAGATTCATTGCACACCAACAGAAATATTTCAGGTCTTTTATTGTTTTAATACTGATGACTTTGGCATACAGCTCAAAATTCCCCCAAAAATCTCAAAAAATTAGCATATTTCATCTGACCAATAAAAGAAAAGTGTTTTTAATACAAAAAAAGTCAACCTTCAAATAATTATGTTCAGTTATACACTCAAAACTTGGTCGGGAATCCTTTTGCAGAAATGACTGCTTCAATGCGGCGTGGCATGGAGGCGATCAGCCTGTGGCACTGCTGAGGTGTTATGGAGGCCCAGGATGCTTCGATAGCAGCCTTAAGCTCATTCAGAGTGTTGGGTCTTGTGTCTCTCAACTTTCTCTTCACAATATCCCACAGATTCTCTATGGGGTTCAGGTCAGGAGAGTTGGCAGGCCAATTGAGCACAGTAATACCATGGTCAGTAAACCATTTACCAGTGGTTTTGGCACTGTAAACAGGTACCAGGTCATGCTGAAAAACGAAATCTTCATCTACATAAAGCTATTCAGCAGATGGAAGCATGAAGTGCTCCATAATCTCCTGATAGCTAGCTGCATTGACCCTGCCCTTGATAAAACACAGTGGACCAACACCAGCAGCTGACATGGCACCCCAGACCATCACTGACTGTGGGTACTTGACACTGGACTTCAGGCATTTTGGCATTTCCGTCTCCCCAGTCTTCCTCCAGACTCTGGCACCTTGATTTCCGAATGACACGCAAAATTTGCTTTCATCCAAAAAAAGTACTTTGGACCACTGAGCAACAGTCCAGTGCTGCTTCTCTGTCGCCCAAAGTGGCTTGACCTGGGGAATGCGGCACCTGTAGCCCATTTCCTACACACGCCTGTGTACGGTGGCTCTGGATGTTTCTACTCCAGACTCAGTCCACTGCTTCCGCAGGTCCCCCAAGGTCTGGAATCAGTCCTTCACCACAATCTTCCTCAGGGTCCGGTCACCTCTTCTCATTGTGCAGCATTTTTTGCCACACTTTTTCCTTCTCACAGACTTCCCACTGAGGTGCCTTGATACAGCACTCTGGGAACAGCCTATTCATTCAGAAATGTCTTTCTGTGTCTTACCCTCTCGCTTGAGGGTGTCAATGATGGCCTTCTGGACAGGGTCGGGTCGGCAGTCTTACCCATGATTGCGGTTTTGAGTAATGAACCAGGCTGGGAGTTTTTAAAAGCCTCAGGAATCTTTTGCAGGTGTTTAGAGTTAATTAGTTGATTCAGATGATTAGGTTAATGAGCTGTATGCCAAAATCCTCAGTATTAAAACAATAAAAGACCTGAAATATTTCAGTTGGTGTGCAATGAATCTAAAATAAATGAAAGTTTAATTTTTATCATTACATTATGGAAAATAATGAACTATCAGAATATATATATATATATATATATATATATATATATATATATATATATATATATATATATATATATATATATATATATATATATATTGTGATATATAACAGGTTAACAGGTAAATATATATATATATAACAGGGAATTTTACTATCACAATATATATATATATATATATATATATATATATATATATATATATATATATATATATATATATATATATATATATATATATATATATATATATATATATATATATATATTGTGATAGTAAAATTCCCTGTTATATATATATTTACCTGTTATAGCTTGGCGATTGGATCAATGGTATATCCACTCCACTGAAAATCATTTTGCTTGAAACTGATTGCGCTTTACCTTGCTCTGCAATGATACTTCAAACCTGTCCCCCATTGGCTCAGTAACTCCTCTCAGAGTGACAGATGTCTCACACCCAAGGACGGACGTCTAATGACAGTGAAAACCCACCCAGGCACCTCTTCAGCCCCACTCCAACTTATCAAATTCACAGTATGAGTGATTTGGGTAGCGGTGAGTTGAATTTACAAACTAGCACTTAAAGGCTGCAGTGCGTAGTAACGCACCTTGAGTAGACCATTCATCATGCAACTGCCTCGCTGCATACTGCCTACATGGACAGCTGCCTTCTATAGCAAGTTAACTGTTATGGAACATCATATGTGACTGATTTGGAATATATATCGGCAGTAACTCATACAAATAACAAACACATAGTTCAGGGGAAAGTCGAATCACACTTAATTTGAATATGGGTGATGTGAGAGAAAAATCTAATAATCAAGAACATACAGATAAAGCCGTCAGGGTAGAACATTTTAAAAAATAATTTAGGAGATTTTTTTAAAATTATTAATATATATATATATATATATATATATATATATATATATATATATATATATATATATATATATATATATTGTTTCTACAAAGATAATGCTGTAAACTATATAGGGAGCCCTTACTTACACATTATAATATTAAAGGTAAAGCGCCTAAACTAGTAGCCTAAATTCGGTTGATATTTATTGTTAGATATAATAATCAACACTCACTTTTTAGGCTAAATCTAATTTTCATTCCCCCCCCCCCCCCCCTCCCAATTCATTGTTGAAATATAGGCTAATAATTTATACACAATGGCTGTTATTTTCATCACAGATTTATTTAAACATACAATAAATAAACAAGACATCAATAGCAGGTTCCGTTAAATATAATAAATATTGGCTAATATAGTGCATATATTTAGCAAAAGAGTTTGTTTCTCTAGTAAACTAACAGCTGTGAATGATTTGAAATGAATGTGATGCTACGTGACATTGTTTAAAAGCTGTTTTGTTGTCTTTCCACAATTGAAACAGATTGAGCGGTTACATGACATATGATACATTTCAGTAAGTTGTAATGTATCCTCAACATACCTTAAGAGATATTAATTCTTGTTTATTCTTTAGGAAGAGATGATCGCGTTAACTCCCGCGCCACCGCTTGAACTGCTTGAACTGAACTGAAGTTTTGACTGATGACAAGTCAAAACTTGTCTGGGGATCACCAGACCAAGCTTAATTTAAGATTGACATTGGTCTGGGGAGTCTGCAATGCATTTTCTACTGCACAAGAGGCGTGATCAACGAGCATTATTCAAATGACTCTGTACACAATTAGATAGTCCTACAACCAATCAGACCACAAGAGGTGTTCAACAGACATCGATCCATTCTTCCCTATCCATCGTGTTAAACCTGCCTATAGCACACAGGTGTATAAGCCAGGCTTTGATTGGTTCCTGCAAAAGTGTAACAGGAGCAGTAGAAATTAATGTACAGGTTTCCAGACTGAGTTGCAGGGCGTAATGAAATCGTCGGCAGATCAGGCTGGGTTTACCCAGTCTACGTCAAAATGGGATTTATCGTTTGAATTTCGTAGTAAAATGGACTGAATACATAATATGTTTGTGTGGGATTAAAGTATGTTCCACGCTTAAAACAAGCCGAATGTTAACTGTTAAAGATTGCATTCGGAACCGTTTGCTACAAAACAAAAGCATTGTAGCCAGGGATGGAAATTAGCACCCGCCACCAGCCAAATGCGGGTGATTTTGAGTTGTGGCGGGTAAACTCGCTTCACCTACCGGCCACCGTGGCGGGTAAATAAAAATAGCATACTGTTTCCCCTCTTTATAAACTGTGTTCAGTGCATGCGAGTGCGGCCGTATGTCCGAATATGACCAGTCGTTTTCGCCGTCATTACCCGGATGTAGTGCCAGAAGACGCGAATAATAACTCACGCTCGCGCTGAGAGAAGATCCGTCACTGTCATCCGGAAGCGCGCACCCGTCTCACAGCGCGCAAATATTGAGTTCTCTTTCAAGTCTTGTGCTTAAACGGACAAACTCACACAAAAAGTATGCCAACATGTTCATCTTGATGAGTATTCTAGCAGACATAGTCTGAATATGCCTTAAGTGAACTTTATACAGTCGTGAAAGATGACGCATATCCTTCTATTAGGTCTTAAAGGGGCAGTAGCTTTTACTGCTGTCTGTTTAATGTCAAATAAACGATAAGGACATCACTCACTGCTCTTGATTGAATAGCTTTTGTAAGTTTAATAAGGAATAATCTTTCATTTAAACAGTTAAATATGCAGTTATTTTACATTTGATTACTTTATTACATTACTGTACCTTTCTGCAGGCCAGTAGACCTGTGCATTATTATTTAATGTACACATGAGTGAGGTCAAGTTAAACATTTTACTTTGAATTTTATTTTATACAGTTTGATGTTGCAATGTGCTAAATAAATATTTGCATAATTTGTAATTGATTTATTATTTGAAACTTTAATATTAATTAATGCAATTGCAATGCCTTGATTTTTAGTAAAGTTACACAGTCATAGCATTAGCCATAAATGCAATGGATAATTGGCATAATTTCTTTTAGTGCTTCGGTTTCAGCCAATAATTTTTATTTTGGTGCATCCCTACTGACAATGTTCTGCTCGGTATGTCGTCAACACGCTTCAGGAGATGCCAAAACTAGTAGTTTCATTGTTAGTACTAAAAACCTAAAACTGGAAGCCATAAAAGACCACGAATCATCCAAATGCCACATCCAGGTTACACATTGTCGGTTAAAAACAAGAAAGTGGCTGGTAAAAACATTGAGTGGCTGTTAGATTTTGAAATCCACAGCCACAGTGGCCGGTGGACAAAAAAGTTAATTTCCATCCCTGATTGTAGCCTACCAAAACAGTTCGGTACGAATACGTGTACCATTATATATATATATATATATATATATATATATATATATATATATATATATATATATATATATATATATATATATATATATATATATATATATATATATATATATATATATATATATATATATATATATACTTTATATATATAACCAACTTTATATTAGGTGGCCTTAATTACTATGTACTTACATCAAAAAATAAGTACAATGTACTTACTGTGTTCCAATTGTATTGCAAAGCACCTTTGCTGATATTGAGGTGGGGTATGGGTAGAGTTAGGGACAGGTGTGGTGATATAGGTCAGTTTAAGGGTAGGGTTAGCTGTAAGGGAAGTGCCAACTGTGTAATTACAAATGTAACTACAGAAATTCATTACAGACGTAATTACACGCAGGTATTTTTTCAAATGTAAGTATAATGTAAAAACATGTATGTACACAATAAGTCCTTTGTATTAAATTATTATTACAATGTTAGTACATAGTAGTATAGGCCAGCTCATATAAAGTGGGTCCATATATATAATAAAATGAATAACTCTTTAGGCCTCATCCACCATCTTGGATTTTTTTTATAGTGCTTGTCGCAGTGCACTCTTGTATTGCCTTCAAAAGATGCATACTTTACAATAATAATACAAAAACTTAATTGAGATATATTACAGGTGTTCCAGAAAGTTGTAAAACAATACAATATTTGCATGCACTATCATTCAAATGTTTACATTTTTCTTTTCTTTTTTTAAAGAAAATAATCAATCCACAAAGATCAGAAATTATAAACTTTTTTTTTTTATTTTTTTTTTTACAAAAAATAAATAAATGCTGTTCTTTTGAACTTTTTTTGAAAAAGAATCCCAGGGGAAAACATGTTCTTTACAAAACGTTAGGGTTCAAATATCTATAAGCTAGTTGCTTATTAGAATGCATATTACTAAGATATTGGCTGTTTATTAATACTTATAAAGCGCATATTAAAGCCTTATTCTGCATGACCATATTCTACATCCTTTAATCCTACTCCATACAACTACCTTACTAACTATTAATAAGCAGAAATGAGGAGTTTATTGAGGGAAAAGTCGTAGTTAAGTTAGTTAATAGTGAGAATTGGACCCTAATCTAAAGTGTGACCAAAATGTATCACGGTTTCATGAAAATAATAAGCAGCACAACTGCTTTCAGCATTGAGAATAATAAGAAATGTTTCTTGAGAAACAATTCAGCCTATTAGAATCATTTCTAAAGAATCATGTGACACTGACGATTGGAGTAATGATGCTGAAAATTCAGCTTTACCGTCACAATGAATAAAAGCAAGACAAAATAAATGAATAGAGTTCTCTTGCTTATCTTGCCATCTTTAATTTCAGCCTGGCAAAAAGCAGCATGTCTTTTTTCAACATCATGACTTTTATTAGTCATGGGCTATTTGCTGCTTAGTCACAGTTTATTAAATGAAAAAAATAAGTATTCTGCTAAGAAAAAGTACTGTCTAAAAAGGCAATAACAAGGCAATAACAAGACTTATTGCAGTATTTGTTTTATTATTAACGACTATATCATTTTAGTTCAAGAAATAACACCCATGATGCTAGTTAGAACCAGCCAAAAATTATATTTCCTAAATTATTATCCATACATAAAGTGCATGCTTTCTCTTTCATTCTCACTTTGATGAAAGAGAGAAAGTTACTAAATGAAGGGTTGTTATATCTAAACCGAGAGGAGGCAGTTAAAAGCCCAAAATGACATTGATGGGGGGAAAATGCCATAAAAGAAAACAGAATAGAGGATGAATAAATCTTTATCTATGATTACAGGTATACTGTAATATTGCTGGCTAACTGCAATATTCCTGTATACAGAGCAAAGTGCAACCTTTCTATCCATCTGCTACGTATAATAATAAACTCTCAGCACTTTTGAGGCCATGTAGTCTATTTATTGGGTCCTGATCTAACCTCAGTGCGGTAAATGTGAAGCGAACTTTGCTTTCTCTCTTGTGCCACGGGTAATGGATGTCTAGAGCCTTTTTTTCTAAAACTTTAACAGCTGACAAAGTGCAGTTAATCTTTCATTTCCCTTAGAGGCACATCACAGACAGCCTATTGGATGTCTGCTTTAGAGAAGATATAATGAGATACAAATGAGTCTCTGGACTCTCTCTTCTTTCTTGCTCTGCAGGTGTCTGCTCTTGTTTGATGGCCAAAGACTGACGCATGGGTGTGTCAACAAACAATTAATAAAAATTCAAAGGCAAAATAAGAATGCATCCCAGAGAATAGATTGTTGTATGCTGACTGTAACAATGATAAACCTATGTAAACGAAATGGAAATCAAACAATATGACTACAACAATGACATTTTTGTAATGTCTATTCAGTGATTTACTTATTTGCCACACGTCAGACTGCCAATTTCATGCAATTAATTTAAAGGGGTAGTTCACCCAAAAATGTATATCCTGTCATTATTTACTCACCTTCATGTTGTTCCAAACCTGTTTTTTTTTCTGTAGAATACAAGAAAATATTTTAAAGAATGTTGGTAAGCAGTTGATGGACAGCATTGACTTCAATAGTATTAGTTTTTCAAAGGGTTCATCCTTGTGATGTTGAATTTTAACAACATGAGTGACTAAATTATGACAAAATTTTGGGGTGAACTTGACTCTAGATAGATGGATGGATGGATGGATGGATGGATGGATGGATGGATGGATGGATGGATGGATGGATGGATGGATGGATGGATGGATGGATGGATGGATGGATGGATGGATGGATGGATGGATGGATGGATGGATGGATTATAGCGTACATTGTTGGACATGATGGAATAGTCATCAAGTCTCTTGTTGAGCATTAAAATGCTTATCCACGCAGTTTTAAATTTGCACATGGTATGGTACTCATTAAATTTTTTAATGAAATCCATCACTTTAAGAATTAATAGATCTGTTAATCTAATATATTATTACATAATTCTCTGCTATTTATTATGTAGTTGTATATCAACAGAATTACACAAAGTGATGGAAAGAAACATGACTCATGCTCTCAGGTTCCCGCCATTTGCTTTGAATGATTGAGCCATTCTCCCTGACGGAAAACTACAGAGCCTTGCAGAGTGGGGGTCTGAATTAAATTCATCTCTTTTGTGAACAGGCCTGACATTATCCCTTATTTTTGTTCATCTAAACTCCGATTTTGAATAACAGCAATAAAAACACATCTATCACTGGGTTTCCATTGTGTGAGATTATTTGTCAGAATCTTTTATCCTGAATGCAGTGCAAATTGAGCGCATACTCCCTGGATCAATCTGCCGATGGACTGAACAGGCAACTGAAAAACTGCTTCCTCATTTTATTTTGGGCAAAATGTGAAAAGATTTTACTGGTCAGAAAAAGCGTGCTTTGAATAATGAGATGTAGAAATATAGGGGAAATTGTATATTGTATTGTAGAAAATAAATACAAAGTGCAAAAAGAGATGTTTAAAAATGGGAACGTGTGAGTGTGAACACAAAAAGAGTGAGAGAATTCTAAAAAAAAAAATTAAGATGGGGAGAAAAAAAAGGGGGAGAGAGGCCCCAGACAGGCTGGAGCAGGCCAGCGCAGGAAAGGCTGTTTTTGCTGAAAGGGAGGAGAGAACTTGCCAAGAATAACCTTCTTTGCTGTCATGCAGCCATTCAAGAGAGGCACAGGGAGCGAGAGAGAGTAGAGAAAGAGTGAGAGAAACGCCTTAGGAGATATATAAAAAAAAAAACACATGGGTGCCAGCGCTCTCTCTCTTATTTTCTTCTCTATCTCCTATTGATTCACCCATTTCCATCTTTCTACACTCTGCAGTGTCATCAGACCAAAACTGAAAAAAGGACAGAATCTGTCTCTACAAGTACTAATAATTGTTATATTGCCCCACTGGAATCTATAGAAGAAGGAAAAAAAAACATGTGAAATTTGGTTAGAGTTGAGTTTGAAAGACAGACAGACAGATGTGACTTTCAGTCAAAATTTGTAATTGTCATTCCAAACTCATATTATTTTCTTTCTTAAGAGGACAAAAGAAATGTTGAAAAATGTCATGGCAATTATTTTCTATGTACTGAAAATTCTGAAGTCACGCAATAGCAATGAGCAAAGTTGAAGATGTTGTTCACTATAATCGTCCTTTTCAAAACTAATTTGCACTTCTGCATATTCAAACTTTTTTAATGAGTCACATTCGCATACAATTAGGGCTGAAACGATTCCTTGAGTAAAGGCTACAACATACTCCGCAAGAACAGAGAAAAAAGTTCCCACCAGGGCAAAATTACGTCATTTTGTTCTAGCAGTCCTGGTTTGGGAGTTCTCTGAGCCTGTTCTCGACACATCGCCTGAGCAGAACTTTTTTCTTGCGGGTGTCCGAACTATTGAGTGATTGGTCATATATTTAAAGAGGGTGTGGTTATAATGCATGTCAGTGGGGTGTTTTCTATGAGAGCCACTATGAGAGTAAAAAACACTAGACATATGAATCTTACACCCTGTGGCTCGTAGCAACACTGATGTCTTGAGACACGAAACAATCGGTTTCTGTAGGAAACTGAACAGCATTTATGGTATTTTTTTTTTTTTACCTCATATCAGACGAATCTCATCTAGTATTCCCAACGCCATTACTACCATCCAATAAGGTCAAAATCCAGGCGTGATATATATATATATATATATATATATATATATATATATATATATATATATATATATATATATATATATATATATATATATATATATATATATATATATACCCCTCCCATACCCCATGCGCGGGTTGAAAACATGCGGAAATAGCGCCCTCTGCTGGCTGTAGCATTCAGCCTTTGGCCAAAAATTCCTCTGATGATGTAAATATCGTCAATTTGCGTCATCTAAGATCTTTTTCCAGAAATAAAATGCATAAATCTCTTGTCTCAGGGGATATGAGGGGGGAAAGCACAATCATTTGAATATACTCCAGGGTTTCTACTGATACAAAGCCATATGCTAATCACTGAAGTAACCCTTTAAAGTGAAGATTTGCATTAGCCAATTATTGAAACCGAATCCAAGATAATTTGTTTTTTCATTGTAATAAAGCTGTACTATTGAACTCAATTGTATTTCAGCTAAGTGTTAGACTACTGTGATTGCATCATTCCACTTTTTCATTCTTTAAAATATTTGCTCAATGATTAAAAAACAGAACAAACACTACGCAATATAATGTCAATTCTGTTAGGCTTGTCTTTAGTCAGCCCTCATTTCATAATTTAGACAACGTGCTGTGAATTATTCTCAAAGGGAAGCAAACAGCTGGTGTGAAACATCCGCACAGAGCAGAGGAGATCAAAAGAGCTGATAGAGAGAGAGAGAGAAAAGAAAGAGAGATGTCAAGGAGACAGAGAGACTGAGCAAATCCCACAGGCCTTTAACGCAGCATGGTGTTGCACACGAACAACACGTCTGCCTTCTAAATCAGCACCTCTCACTCTCATTGCTCCATCCACCCAGCAGGCTTTGAAGAAGTTACTTTGTCATTCAGTTCCCCGACATCCAGCAGCCTACATGCTGCTTCACCAACATCCCCCCCTCCTTCTAAACATTTGATTTTTATGCAATGATCTGCAGAAGTGACATATAGTAGGTAAAAAACAGTATGTGAGCCGAGTATTATGCCCAAATTCAGAGTATTCATAAAACAGCAGGCGAAAAGTACCTGGATGACCTACAATTTCCAACAAGATTCTAAAGTGTGCATTTGATGGACACTTTACTATCCCATGAGGCCACGGGAGAGGATTTGTAAATAGTGTAGGTCACATGACCATGACAACATGGCAGATGTTGTATGTCTGAATTTCATTCATACTATATATACAGCATAATGTTTTTAACATTGCAAAGCAAGTTTCAAACCAAATATAGTACCTGCTATACCATATGCAATTTCGGACACAGCACATGTCTGTGTCCTATGCTGGAAGAGGATCATGCATGTTTTTTTTGGTGCCGCTGGTGGTTGGGGTGGGGGTTCTAATTCTATTTCATGCATTCTGACATTCAGATTTGGATTCTCATGCTAAATATGGCCAAAGTAAAAAAAAAATCAAGTTAGACATGAGACTGAACTGAGTATTTCTGTTCCAAATGCACTCCTTCCGGATTCGTATACGTTTCAGAATTTTTTTTGGTTTGAGTATGGCCCTATATGAACTTCTTCCTGAAGCGCACACGCACACATCACCCAGAGCGAGAGCAAGAGCAAGAGCACGGTCATCAACGCACTTTGTTTTTGTTTTATGGAAGCCTAAAGATATTTCTACAATGTCACCAAAAAAGTGTGTTTTTGGTTGTGAGGCAAATATAACCTTTTTCAGCTTTTCAAAAAAAAAAAAACACATTAAGGGAACAGTAGATGCAGTTCAATTTCCGAGTTCTACGAATGTTTTATAAACAAGGCCCAGTTTGACGCTAGATTTGCAGATCAGTTGAGACCGAAAGATGGAGCTCATGGTCATGAGTCGGAACTCCAGGCGATGAGTAAAACTGCATCAAATGTCTGTTTAGTTGGCATGCTCGCATGCTCATGAATCTTTAGCTTTGCCCACGGCACGCAAGTTAAATGTTTTAACTGTTTAATTTACAAATAGGGTTGGGTACTGAACTCGGTACTTGTAAGGGCACCAACCGAATTACGTCTGTATTACGGATTACTAATTCACATGAATTAAATCGTTACTACATTTCGGTGATACAGACTAGTGTCTGTGAATATTAAACAGCAAAATGGCTATTTACAAATACTGCGTGGTTGTGTGTATGAACGGTGCTAACCCGCATTTTATTTACATCACCACTCACAGAATTGCATGTGACAATGGCGTGTTTCCATCTAATATGAGGAAATAAACGTCATCTCCAGAGCTGCTCTGACAGTCTCTTCATGAGCATTCCATCATTTCATTTGAGAAAAAACTACAGTCACGTCATAAGAAAACAGAAACTCAAATACAGAAACTCAAAGGTATTCACGGCAACCCGTCAAAATAAAAGTTCGGTTTAACTTGTATATTACTGTTGTGCAGTATAATTTAGATACGTCCCAGTGTAATAATAATACTAACACTAATTTAATGATTATAAACTATCAAAACTTTATTTTTCAAGTAATATCTAAATTTTTCTTCCATGTTTTAATTTTAACAGTATACAGCTCAGTTGTGCAGCTTTGTTTGACAAAAAAAGTTTAATTAAATTAAAAGATAAATTAATGTTTTATGTCTTCATTTGAATACCAGAAAATAAAAAACAGAATTTGTGGGAAATCTTTTCATAGAAATTGAATTAAAAAGAAAAAAATAATTATATGGTTTTATGAATTCAATTAATTAAGAAGTTATAGACTACTATTTTCTGGTAAATATTACAGTGAACAAACATCGCAGACAATGGCAGACCAAGGTAGCTCTGGCATAATGTCAATAACACTTCTATAAATTACTTACAGGTTCTTTACAGTTATTGATGTATTTCCTGAATAGTGTTGTCAAAAGTACCAACCGCGACACCAAATCGAAACTGAAATTAAAAAAATGTGACGCTTTAAGCCCTGTTTAGCGGAATCGTAAACTCCTCTGACTGGCCATGCTCACTGGCATGCTCACACGCTCATCAAATATGTCTGTGATTGGCTATGATGATTAGCGCTAGACAAACATGTTGTAAAATTAAATATATATCAATGACGCTTCTCAAAATGCACTTACACAAATACACACAGAGCACTTGAATGCAGGTGTCTATCAGCCAACTGGTCCGATGGTTGACCACTGCTTGTGCTTTCAAACGCTCCTGCTCCCGCTTTCAAAACCCTTTCGTGTGCATTCAAACGGTCCAGTGTGTTGACATTGTAGCCAATAACAGGCACATCCGATGAGCGCGTGAGCACAATGGCCAGAGGTGTTTACGTTTCCGCTCAACAACGCTTGAAGCGTCACATTTTTAACATTTCAGTACCGATTTGGTATCGGTACTCTTAAGTACTGAAAAAGGTACGATTGGGTACACTGGTACCCAACCCTATTTAAAAATATGTTTGCTAAAATGTAACAAATAATAACTTGACACATTTTGATTAAATTCAACAGTAGAATTCCAATAACAACAGGTTAAAATATGCTCTAAAATATACTTTTTAGACTAAATGCAAACAACAGCTTCAGCGATTTAGTTATTCACTTTTTTTTCTTCTTTTTTTATTATTAATTTGAAATTGAAATGGAAAGAAACTCAGCTGACAGCATAAAAATATTGTGTCTAAAATACTTTTTAATAAAAAGCTATACAATGCAGGCTTTATCAATAATTAAAGAGTGAATTACCAACAGGGTTGTATTACAGGTGTGCAACTGTTTTGGAAGATAAAATACTCTTCCTTACCCAGCTCAATGTGAAGATTCATCTGTAAGCAAGCCATTCGTAGGTGGATTTCCGGGGAGAGTGTAAATACTGTGGCATTCTGTGGTTTGTTTGAGTATCACATCTAACCCAACATAGTTGACATCTGACATCTGTTTATCCAAACAACAGCAGATGGGAGAACGTTCAGGAACATCTGCTTGAAAACAGTTATTGCTCACAACATTACAACAGTGTACTGTATACAGTAAATATCATAAATATAGACCCAATTATAGTATGAAAACACACACACATTCTCCCGATTCTCATTAATTGATTAGTTAGGTCTGCTCTCTGTACTCAAAGCTTCCACTAGTTGTGCCAAATTACAGCACTGAACAATACATTTTTATGGACAAATTGTGCATCAAGAAATAGTGGAGTGGAAACAGAGTGAGCTGATGCATGAAATGCACATGATTCAAGTGCCTAAAACAGGAGAATTGATTATTTAAGCTTCAAGCTAATGCATTAGTGTTTACCAAACCCTGTCATGCACTTTGACAAATGTGTGTCTGCGTCCTCTGCACAAAATGTTAATTTTACAGGTTATCCACTGATCAATATAGAGAACAGTAGTTATATCCTCATCTGTAAATGCAAATAATTCACACAAGTATTTAAATTTTGCATTAAAGCGTGTCAGTCTGACAGTCTTACTAGAGAGAGAGAGTGCCTCTGGTTTCTTGCGACGAAAAAAAACCCAATTCTAATGTTTTATCGAACGCATTTTATTGACATCAACTACGTGTCTATCGCGATGCATATCGTTATCGCTTTATCGCCTAGCCCTATATCTCTATATATATAGGAAGATAAGTATTTGAACACCCTGCTATTTTGCAAGTTCTCCCATTTGGAAATCATGGAGGGGTCTGAAATTGTCATCGTAGGTGCATGGCCACTGTGAAAGACATAATCTAAAAAAAAAAATCTGAAATCACAATATATAATTTTTTTACTATTTATTTTTATGATACAGCTGCAAATAAATATTTGAACACCTGTCTATCAGCTAGAATTCTGACCCTAAAAGACCTGTTAGTCTGGCTTTAAAACTCCATTTATTGTCCTAAATTAGATGCATCTGTTTGAGGTCGGTAGTAGGGCTGAAACAACTAGTCGACAATAAAAAATTGTCGACAAAAATCTTTGTTGTCGAGTAGTAATTTGATCTAACGTGACCTGCAATATCGGGACTTTAACGCTACGGCACTGTAGCGCTACAGTGTAATGCAGCCCTTAGAAATGCTATTGTGGTAGAAGAAAACAGCACAAATTATTACAGAGTGCAAACGAATCCGATCTAGCAAAGTGTGGAAAAGTTTCACAAAACTTAGAACCAAGAATGTTGTCGTGTGCAATACATGCAAGGGGAAACTTGCTTTTAACAGGAGCATGACGTGCATAAACACTTAAAGATGACACATCCCAGCACAAGAGGAGCTGGTGGGAGGAGAGTTCTCCAGCTGAAGCTAACTAATTAGCGGAACATCTCTTTATTAGAGAAGGCAATACTACTAATAATAGTAATAATATTAATAATAATGATTGAAGTATATATAATAATAACAGTAAAGTGAATTATTTTGGATAGAATTTTATACAATGACATTAAGCAAAAACAGTAAAAAAAAAATACAGAAAATGTAAATTTTTACAGGAAATGCTTGTATTGCAACAGCATATTGCACTAGAACAATGCACAGCAGCTTCAGTCCTGTATTGTGTTGACCTCATATTGCAAAACAGTTTAAGTCTAAACTTAGGGCCATTATGGGAATATTGTTTAGCTTATTTTTGGTTTACTTTAATAATTTAATTTATTCAATTATTTTGTTTTGCTATACTTTTCATGCCAGCTTGCCAAGGCCCCCCTAGCATCCCCTCGCGGCACCCAGGGGTCCCTGTCCCCACTTTGAAAAGCACTGCTATAAAGCATATGACTTCAGTTTCTTGAGGGAAAGGGCTTTCTTATGACTTTTGAAGCAGTGAAAATATTCTTAATATTGCATACACTGAAACTGAAATATTATCGTATACCGTAGTGTATAATAGACAATTAATATTAACACAACAACATTGATATGAGTAAAGAGTAGTAGTTTCAAATACAACATGTGAGGCTATAAGGGATTTTCTGACATCTGTTGAATATTCTTCTCAGGTATGAAGAATACCTAGAGGTATTCTGGCTGGGGGTCCAAAACAAGCCCAATATTATTATATTATTTATTATCATCAGTATAATTTAGGATCAATAATTTATCAATAAATGAGCCTGCAACATATTACATTGAGTTTAAAAAGCAAATACAGGTGTTTTTACAAAATTCTTCAAGTTGCAACAAAGACTGTGAACAGAAAAGGGTTTGGAGATGGAAAAAGAGAAAAAGTGTTGTGAAGGTTATTTATGGTAACTCCAGTCGGAGTTATTGCACACATAAGAAGCAGTGGTGAACATGCACACTATAACCCGTAAAAAGGATAAGCACTGCATCTCAATGTGCAATTTGCTCAAAATAGTATTGAAAATTACTAATGTCACAGCTACTATTTAGGACTAATATGCACTTTTTTACAGTCTATAATTGGGAGTTGGTGCATAGGAAAACACTGGGAGCGCTGCAATATAGAGACAGCCATATTTATAATAAAATACATTTGAACCATACCTACTGTTATTATTAGTAGCCTATACCTTTTTTTCTTTTTCTTTATTTTATAATAGCCTGTCATAATAAATAGCCTACATTATAAAAATATTTTTTAAATTAAATTAGGTTGCTCACCTCCCTGTTTCCTCTCCATCTCTGTACATCTCTGCTGGTTGCATTGTTTGCAAAAAAAAATAGGACGAATGACTACCGCACTTGTATCGTTGCACTATGGCTATTAGCTGTGAGAAGACAGTGTCAGGCAATGTATTTGGACAAAACAGCGACCATAAATGTAGAGAAACGAAGTTGCTTGTCATATTTTCCTAAAAAGCAATCACATTTTTTCAAATAAGCCCAAAAAACGCAACCCGCAACTCGAAAAATTTTTACCGCAACTTGCCAAAAAAAGAAGCCCAAAGTCACGTGTTATACGCGGACTTGGTAGCTATGAATACTGTCGAATCAAACCAATGTGGGACTACAGTGATTGGATGTTATGCAGGCAGCGTGCGTGCTCTCTGCATGCATACAGGTGCACATTTTTTCACAGATGCAGATACACTGAGAGCGGCACGGCCGTGTGAAAAAAATTTGCCCCAGGTTTTCATGGGAAGAAGTAAGTCTTCTCGAGTCATAAGGCTCAATTCCAAGTGAAGTCACGAGTCATTGATGGTAAAGTCCAAGTCGAGTTGCAAGTCTTTGTACATTTTGTCGAGTCGAGTCCTAAGTCATCAAATTCAGGACTCGAGTCCACACCTCTGAGCATTTGTGTGTGATTTGAGTTGGAAGGAAATCTGAGAACTTAAAGAGAATGACCTGTTTAGTTGGATTAATGTTCATTAAAAAGTGATTTTCTTTTTTATGTTATAGTTAGAATATGTATACCTAAATGTTTTAACTAATTGAATAATCGTTCAAAACTTATTGATTAGTCGTCAACAGCGATGGCAATAATTGGTAATTAGTCGATTAATCGTTTGTTAGATTAATAATTAACCGATTATCAAAATAATTGTTTGTTGCAGCCCTAGTCGCTAGCTGCATAAAGACACATGTCCACCCCATACAATCAGTAAGAATCCAACTACTAACATGGCCAAGACAAAAGACACTAGAGACAAAATTGTACACCTCCACAAGGCTGGAAAGGAGTACAGGGAAATTGCCAAGCAGTTTGGTGAAAAAGGTCCACTGTTGGAGCAATCATTAGAAAATGGAAGAACCTAAACATTACTGTCAATCTCCCTAGGACTGTGGCTCCATGTAAGATCTCACCTCGTGGGGTCTCAATGATCCTAAGAAAGGTGAGAAATTAGCCCAGAACTACACAGGAGGAGCTGGTCAATGACCTGAAAAGAGCTGGGACCACCGTTTCCACGGTAACTTTTGGTAATACACTAAGACGTCATGGTTTGAAATCATGCATAGCACGGAAGGTTCCCCTGCTTAAACCAGCACATGTCCGGGCCCCTCTTTGCCAATGACCATTTGGATGATCCAGAGGAGTCATGGGAGAAAGTCATGTGGTCAGATGAGACCAAAATAAAACTTTTTGGTCATAATTCCACTAAACGTGTTTGGAGGAAGAAGAATGATAAGTACAATCCCAAGAACACCATCACTACTGTGAAGCATGGGGTGGTAGCATCATGCTTTGGGAGTGTTTTTCTGCACATGGAACAGGGCGAATGCACTGTATTAAGGAGAGGATGACCGGGGCCATGTTTTGCGAGATTTTGGGAAACAACCTCCTTCCCTCAGTTAGAGCATTGAAGATGGGTTGAGGCTGGGTCTTCCAACATGACAATGACCCGAAGCACAGCCAGGATAACCAAGGAGTGGCTCTGTAAGAAGCATATCAAGGTTCTGGAGTGGCCTAGCCAGTCTCCAGACCTAAACCCAATAACAAATCTTTGGAGGGAGCTCAAACTCTGTATTTCTCAGCGACAGTCCAGAAACCTGACTGATCTTGAGAAGATCTGTGTGGAGTGGGCCAAAATCCCTCCTGCAGTGTGTGCAAACCTGGTGAAAAACTACATGAAACGTTTGATCTCTGTAATTGCAAACAAAGGCTACTGTACCAAATATTAACATGATTTTCTCAGGTGTTCAAATACTTATTTGCAGCTGTATCATACAAATAAGTAGTTAAAAAATCATACAATGTGATTTCTGGAATTTTTTTATTTAGATTATGTCTCTCACAGAGGACATGCACCTACAATGACAATTTCAGACCCCTCCATGATTTCTAAGTGGGAGAACTTGCAAAATAGCAGGTGTTCAAATAATTACTTTCCTCACTGTATATGAGGATGTCTCCCAATTTGAAATATGAACTTGAGAGAGTCACATAATCTATGTGCAGGCTTTGTACAGACTCCTTATGGTGCTGTCATGCTCCTGCTGAGAGAGAAAGAAATATTGACCTTGTTGACACTGAAAACATCATGTAATCGAAGCACATCAGCATCTATTATTCGATGCTGCATTTTAGACCCTTGTGCTAATCATCCTCATCTACTCAAACATGCACCCAGATGACCTTCCCATCTGCACGCAGTAGGATCTTCATCTACATCTTCAAAAAGACTAAAACAAATCCATTTGACAAAGTTGAAAAGTATTTTAGAGTTTAATGAAACACATTTATTTCATAAATCCCCTAGTTTTGAAGCAAGAACCACCATTAGTCTTAAATTAGGCAGTAGAATCTCCTCTGTACAGACTTTTGTGGTACAGTCGTGTAGCACAGAATTGCTGAGCACGAAGGATTGCTAGTATTAATAATTTGTGATTTAGCAGTCTGCTGTTACTTAAAGAGAATGAGAGATATATGGAGAGAGAGAACACAGTACAAAAGCTCATTAAGAGAATGTTAGAGCCTCAGCCAATAGTAGTAAAGCTTTTAAGTGCCTCTAAAAGGTAAATTTTATTTATGTTGTTTAAATTTAAATACAGTGTACATACTCCCGTTGCAAAGACTACAATGTTATTAGTGCAAGTAAAAATGAGAACTCACTTAAAGGATTATTTCACTTTACAATTAGAATTAGCCCATGATTTACTCACCCTCAAGCCATCCTAGGTGTATATGACATTATTCTTTCAGATAAATACAATTTGAGTTATATTAATAAATATCCTGATGCTTACAAGCGTTATACTGTCAATGACAGTCCATTTACTTTAAAAAGTGCCTCAATTCACCACCTTCTCGTGGTTCAAAATGCTTACGCTACGTTCTAGTGATACGCCAGTTACACTTTTCTTGTTGAATATGGAAGGCAGTCTGTTGGAAGCTAGATATTTTACTTTATAAAGTTTTAAATATGGATATTTTTCTTACAAAACCACATCAATTCGCTTCAGAAGATCTTTATTAACCCCCTGGAGCCGTGTGGAGTATGTTTATGGTGGATGGATGTGCTTTTTTGAGCTTCAAACACCCTGGACCTCTTCACTGCCATTATAAAGCTTCAGTGTCAGGAAATGTATTAATACAACTCTGAATGTGTTCATTAGAAAGAATAAAGTCATATACACCTAGGGTGGCTTGAGGGTGAGTAAATCATTGGGTAATTTAAAGGGTACTTCAGCACTGGGAAGATGAATCTGTATTTAAACTGGGTCATCAATGTAGTAGAAATGTAATATTATTTTTAAATTTGGTGTCTTCTAGACTGAGAAAAGACAGAAAATGTATTTTTGTCTCATGGGGATGAAAGACTACAATTCCCAGAATGCTTCGCTGCCCTGTGAGGCCATTCCCAAAGCCACCTACTGGATTACTGTGACTGAGTTGGAGAAGACACTACAATTAAAAACTCAACGTGTCTGTTCAATATAATGAGTGAGTCACCGCGCGAGTATCACAGCACTGAGCACTAACTGCAGGAGTCAGATTACATTTAACTTCATAATTGAGCTGATGAGCTCGTGATGAGAGCTGAGGTAATCGCGACTACACTCACGGCATACATTCACAACGCGAGTTCAGTCTGGCGTGTTTCAGGTCATGCCTTTGCAAGCTTAACTTTCATAGAAATTAATTTGAGAAGTTAAAAGACTTACATTGCTCACCATAGCTCCGTTTAAATGAGTGCCTGCAGCCTTGAGCTGAGCTCTGAGTGTAATCTCCCATCCCCCATGCGCGGGTTCAAAACGTGGAAATGGCTCCCTCTGTCTTTAGCCTTTGGCCAAACATTCCTCCTAGAATCGAAATATTGTCAATTTGCATCATAGGAGGAATTTTTCCAGAAATAAAATGCATAAATCTCTTGTCTCAGGGGGATATGAGGGGGGAAAGCACAATCATTTGAATATACTTCAGGGTTTCTACTGATACAAAGCCTTATGCTAATCGCTGAAGTAACCCTTTAAATTTCCATCAAGTCAACTAATCCTATAATGTAGCAGGATCCGCTCTCATGTATGTACATACAGTATAATAGCATGACACCATCATTCTTTATGATATACCTGACTTCTAGATGGCTTTTGTTCTTGCCAAGAGAACTTGCAGAACTACAATTTCAGAGCAAAACGCTGTCTTTCGGTCTCTCTCAGAAGTTGATTAGTGTTTATCTGCACAGATTTAGTTAAAATATATTGGGGTCCAAAATTCCAAGACAACACTGAAAAACTGGGATTCAAAATCTAATTATAAATTTTTTGGGGGGGATTTAAAATGGACACAAAACATAGATTTACAAAACCATTCAAAAGCTTGGGGTCGGATAGATGTTTTTTAAAGAAATCTCTTCAGCTCACCAAGGCTGCATTTATTTTATTAAAAAAATACAGTAAAACAATAATATTGTAAAACATTACAATTTAAAATAACTGTATTCTACTGTATTGTAATATATATTTAAAATGTAAATTATTCAATTATTCATGATATGGCAAAGCTGAATTATAATATGCTGATTTGGTGTTCCAGTAACATTTCTTATTATTATCAATGAAGAAGACAGTTGTGCTACATAATATTTTTGTGGAAACAATTATATTTTCTAAAGGGGGGTGAAACTGAGTTTCAGTCAGTCTCATGTCAATCTTGAGTACCTATAGAGTAGTATTGCATCCTTCATATCTCCGAAAAAGTCTTTAGTTTTATTATATTTATAAAAGATAGGCTGTACCGAGTCTTTCCAAAAAAAAACGAGCAGATGGAGGCGTATCGTGTGGGCGGAGATAAAGAATCACGAGCGCACGCCGCTATTGCATGAGAGCGTCTGAAAGCTGACATCGTCATGCGTAGCAAAGAAAACGTTACCCTAATAAATCGTGGCTATCAATCAGATTCAACTAATACATATATGATCCAGAATCAGATCCGGAGGCTGAAATAAATTGAACAGGAAAAGCAGCAACAGCAGGACGTCCGTCTCTGTGGTATGTAACGTTACTGTATTTAGTGGCCTGTCAACATTTGTGTGCGTTTACTCGTGGTTTATGAGGACATGATTTGGTTTATGGACTATTGTATGCGACTAAACCTTAACAGTAGCAAGCCAAACGGTTTTGCACGTCAGACTAGTGTATAGAAAAACAATGGAGTAACGTTAGCGCATTTGAATGAAAAAGCACGCTTTGTGTGAACGTCCCCTAGGCCTAGGGTTATGTTTGGGTGGTTTTACAATAAACAAACAGACACATATAGTGGTCAGCTAAACAAATGTATTTATGGGCGTCGTGCATTTGTTCTCTTGCTCTGGTCATTTGCCCCCGCACCCTTCCGGGAGAAGAGCCATACGGCCCATACAACCACATTCCGACCCGTTGACATCAAGCGGACCCATGAACGAAGAAAAACTCTACGAAACATGTGAGAAACCGGAAGGAGTATTTTTGACGCAGAAATACTCCATCACACGTCCAACTTAGTTTTTGAAATTGTGTCCATGTTTAGGATGGGAATTCAAGTCTTTAACCGTGTAAAAAGCTCAGTATGCATGAAACTGCATTTCACCCCCCCTTAAAGGACTCTTTGGGTGCTTTCACACCTGCCTCATTTAGTTCGGTTGAATCGTATTAAAGTTCGTTGGTTCGTTTGGTGCGGTTCGTTTGGTCAGGTCTGAAAGCAGCAATCGCACTCGGGTGCGCACCAAAAGCGCACCAAACAAGCGTACCGAGACCTCCTTGAAGAGGTGGTCTCGGAACGAATTCAAACGAACTCTGGAGCGGTTTGTTTGTGGTGAGAACGATATCCGACCTCGAACAGAACCAACTGCAAAAGTACTGATCATTTTTGGACTGAACCAGCTGCCGTAGTTAGCTGCGCTGACATTGTGTGCATGACATTATTACCTGATAGATCGTTGGCAATATTTTCAGAAGATGAGCATGTCAAGAGTTAATAATTAATGCACGCCTCCTCTTGAAATGACGAGCGATGCGCGCTCGCCGTCTGCAGTGCATTAGAACGTTGTTTTCATGTCGCATCCGCGCTTCTTCATAGAAATGTTTTGTTTGCATACTGTGGTAAATACACACCGTGTAGTAGATTATGGCCAGGGACAAAACTGGCCCGCGCAGTTGTCTCTCCATAGTGTTATTATAGTTTGTTGGCTTTGCCTCTTGTGTTGGAATTTTCCCACACGTAAATTCTGACCAATCGAAAAGCAGTTTAGGAAATACGCCATGGCCAATGAGTGATGTGGATGTTGTCACATACCTGCGTTTTGTTTCGTTTCAACTGGTTCGGACCAAAGCAATCAGTGTGGTGTGAAAAGGAACCAAAAAAGCTGAAAAATGCAACAATGTATAATTGTTTGCCCTTGGTTCGGACCAAATGAACTGAACTAGAGATGTGAAAGCACCCTTTGACGTTCAAAAGAACAATTAATTTGAAATGGAAATCTTTATATAGCATTATACTAGTGCCTTCACTGTCACTTTTGATAATGCATGCTTGCTGAGTAAATGTATTAATTTATTATATGTATAGGTGGCATGTCAAAAATAGAATATTGTTGAATAGTGCAATATCTTTCATCATTCTAGACTCATAACACATACGCTAAAATGTCTCAAACTTTTTTTATGTTAATGTAGATAATTATGGCCTAAAATAAACATTTTTGTCAAAAATGAAACAAGTATTTTCCTCAGTAATCCTCACTGTATCAGATTCTGTATGGCCTCTCTGTGCAGCTACAGGGGGGCTTGCGCACTCATGGTTGGATTGAATAACCAAATAACAGGATTCTTTTGAAAACAATGGCTTCCTGACTTCTCCATGAACCCTCACCTTATCCTTCTGAGGTCACAAAACCTAAACTTGATCAACCTTACCCCCCAAACAACATTTGGCTTACTGCCAACCTCTGTTTCACCCTGAGATTTGCCTCAGAGAACGAGAAAAAGTTCTAAACCAAGTCCAGCTGTAGTAGACTACAAGTTCTGCACCATTAGCCCTCCTCAGACCATCCTACCAGCCCAAATCCTAGTGAGCTGCCTTTATAGACATATTCCAAAAGGTAGACAGCATTTAAAATGTTTTGGTTTCTCCTTCATGACAAATGCAACTGCACAATGCACTATGACAAACTCAATGGAAAAATAAATTTGACAGTGAGATATGTTGATTATACCACATTTAATAAATAATAATGCATTTTATTTATAGGCATCTATTTTTTAAAGCACTCAAGGACACATTACAAAATAGTAGCAATTGTACAAGACGAGCAACAAGAAATATAATAAACAATATTTTAACACACCTACCACAATTGTGTATATGTATATTTATGCGAAGGTCAGAGGTCGGATATGTAGGCTATCTGATTTAACACCAAGTGGCTCAGAAGGGATGCAAAAAATCCAATCTTGTGACAATTTTTTTTGTTTTGTTTACACATGTGCAACAAATTCCGATCTATCAGATGTGTGCAAGTGTAAGCGCAACATATGTATAGTCCGTCACTTCTTAAGTTATATTTTAGTTAGGATTCTCTTTCACAAGGCAGCTCACTTGTTTTGAAACAGAGTCTATAAGGGGGTTTCGGCACCTGGCTCACTTGGAGCGTTTTTTTTTTTTAGATCCTGCGTTTTCTCCCTTATATCGGTTCATTAAGGCATACTGTAGCAATAGCTCTCGGATCAATCCAAAACAATCGCTCTTAGAACGCATGAACGAGGTGGTCTCGGCTTGATTGAAAACAAACTCTGGAGTGTTTGGTAGAGGTGAGAAAGCAAATCCGACCCGACTGACCAAAACACAAAGCGCTATCATATTTTATCAGTCAGAGCGGGAATTAAGTAAGTATTTAATTGTGTCACAGACAGCAGCAACAGCAAAAGTCCATTTGGGCCATCTTGATGGATGGAACTCAAACAGGTAAACTCTGACCAACCTTGCTCTGGCAACAGCTGTTTTGGCATCCTTTCACCTCCCCAAAATAATTTAGGCATCTTGTTGTCATTATCCAAGCATTAGTAGCAGGGATTGAAATAGCACCCACCACCAGCCAAACGTGGCGGGTAAATAAAAATAGCCTACTGTTTTACCTCTTTGTAAACTTTGTTCAATGTATGCGAGTGCTGCCGTATGTTCGAATATGACCAGTCGTTTTCGCCGTCATTACACGGGTGTGTGTAGAGCCAGAAGACGCGGACTCGCGCGCGCTGAGATAAGATTTATCTCTGTGCATTCAGCCGAAAGCACGCACTCGTCTCACAGCGCGCAAATATTGAGTTCTCTTTCAAGTCTTCCGCTTAAACAGACAAACTCACACAAAAAGCATGTCAACATGTCCACCTTGATTAGTATCCTAGCAGACATAGTCTGAATATGCCTTAAGTTAACTTTATACAGTTGAGAAAGATGACGCATATCCCTGTATTAGGTCTTAAAGGAGCCTTTACTGTTGTCTGTTTAATGTAAAAAAAAAAAAGTAAAGGACTTCACTCATTGCTCTTGATTGAATAGCTTTTGTAAGTTTAACAAGGATTAATTTTTAATTTAAACAGCTAAATGTGCAGTTATTTTACATTTGATTAATTTATTCAATTTCTCAACCTAAAAACTAATGTTAGACCTACCTGAAAAATCTGAAAAGCATTGTTTATTTTATTAGTATCTTTGCTCAATAGTATTTATTTGTACTGCTGCTTGTATTTAAGTTTTTTGTTTTTATTTTCTTTATTTTTATTTGACAGTAGTTCTTTCTTTCCCTGAGCATGGCAAATACCAAACCATACTGAAACCGTGAACCTAAAACCGTGATACAAACCGAACCGTGAGCAATCTGTACTGTTACACCCCTAGCGTAACATATGTATGGGGGTGCCATGACTGAAAAAAGGTTGGGAAACACTGATTTAGTGAACGGCTGTGGATCGACGGCAGGAAAAACAATCCAAACAATCACAATTGTTAAACCTTTTTCATCATTAACGTTAATCAAAGCTATTATTCTAAATGTATGCTGTCAAGAAGTAGGAAAGAGGGGCAGTGTCTCTTCAAAAAAACAGAGACAATACATAATATTACAAAAGTAAAATAACGTCTGAAAAAAATGGTCTGCCATTGTCTGTGATGTTTGTTTACTGATATATTTACCAGTGTAGGTTATAGCTACTTAATTAATTGAATTCATAAAAACAACTTTTTGCTTTTTAATATTCAAATACACTAGTCTATATCACCAGATGTGTTGGTCTAGCAACAAGTGCAAGCCACTTCAGAGACACAGATAGTTGCGTGTTCTGAATTAACACAATCGAGCGTAAAAATATGGAACATATCACGGGAAAATACTAAAACGGGAAGACAGCGGGAAAAGAGCTAAAATACGTGAGAAACACGGAAAAAAAGGGAGGGTTGACAGCTATGAGTCAATGACAGCTAGCTGGTGGTTGGAACCTTTTCTTAATGAAAGCACCTGAAATTTATGCAATAAACATGTTTTTGACAAATATTTCAAATAGTTTGTGGTCTATATAGTGACATCACAATATGCTAATTTGTTTAAATTCATACCTACGTAATCACCATCACCAAAAATGTCCTTTTTTTTTACATTAACATTTGAAGAAGAAATTTTTTTGACCTACCTACCGACCCTTTTTTTTTTTTTTACTGTTACTGCAAACCAAAATATTTTTAAGGATGGCCCTACTGTTTTCAGTAATATACGTATTTGCAATTAACATGATTTCTTAATGTCTAGTGACACATAAGAACCATTTTATGATTAAATGAAATGTATTTTTATACAGTTCCTTTAACACAACATGATCTACAGGTCTGAAAATGTGTACTCAACTTTTAAGTGCCTAATGGAACTCTCTCTCGCATTAAAATCTTTTGCTAGATTCCCATTGCTCCACTTATCAGACTGGTCATCTTCATTAAGTGTTGTGCACTAGTGTTTACTAGAAACATTACTGCAAAAAATAACTACCGTCTAGATAAATAAGTATGGACAATTAATATAGAAGAAATAGGACCTGAGAGAACAGAATGGGTTTTAAGAAACCAAACCCACGAAACAGCACTTGCTTAACGGATGAATAGATATATAAAATAAAACCACTCATCATGTGTCCTTTTAGCAAAAGCAGAAAAACACTAGCTACCATCCTCATGCTCTCTGTCTGGAAAGGACACAATGATTTATTATACTCTATGGTTTCGGATTGGGGCAATGTTTGTGTGTACTGACAGGAAACACAACATTTAGTGAGGGCTTTCAAAACAGCATTACCGCAGAGCCCGGGCCAAGACAAAATGCCACCCACATTTAGAAAGTTGTTTCTTGTACTGGTCTAAAAACCATAGCAACAAAACATCAGGTAGTCTTATCTATTTAGTCAGCCATTTCTAAAACATAAGCATCAAGGATACAGTGATTCATTTTATTTTAAGGTCAGGTTGAAAAACCCTTGGGTTGAGCACTCAAAAACAGGAAAACGACTCCAGTAAAACCGTACAGCTTGCAAGATGAGGCTCATTTGTGTGCTAATTGAAATGGTGTCAAATGAATGCTATCTGTGCAATTTCTACATGTTCTAATTCAAGCAAATGTGTTCAAGATTTGGCAAAGCAGTTCAATCCCAACAAAAGGAGGACAATAGTCCTCTCTTGGTTCACTCTCAAACATATGGAAATGTTCAGAAACACAATAATCGCCTATTCTCAAAGCAACTCTATTTTTACATAATTGAATAAACATTAACAGATAGACAACAGACTGCATTCCTATACACATTATCTATCTTCAAACAGCAGAAATCCACAGTCAAGAGAGTGGGGGATCCAACAAACAAACCACAACCCCACAGAAGGTTTTTAAAAAATAAAAATAAGCTGGTTTGCTGGTCTTAAATCGAAATGCAAATTTCCCAGTTTTAACGATCCAGGCGCATGCTCTAAAGCGCTCGCCACAAGTGCACTTAGGGTGCGTCCGAATCCACTTTTGCTAGTTAAACGACAGGAAAAATGGTCGGCGCGCCTGTTGTCTTTATTCTATTAATTAGTAATGGTTGTGTTTTATGTATAACGTGCAATCAGAGTCTCATCTTCATTCCCTTAAATAGCCAGTTGGGCTTGCACTATGACGTATTTGCTCTTTACATGACGGAATATTGACTATGAAAGGATATTGCGGACTATTTTCAAAAGGAATTGCAAATTAAATTTGCAATTGCATTTTCAATTTGTGGACACATAAAATGTGACATAATCCAAACGCAATTGCAAATCACGCATTTTCGTTTACGCGAACGCACAAGGACTGCCATATTTCAAATGGAAAAGCAAAGTCTGTTTGCAATTGCATTTCCAATGTCTTACAAGTAATGACCCTGCCATTTTGGAATACTAATAGAAGATCACCTATTTGCTATTTCATTTCCTGAACAACCTGTACAAAATTCAAATGGAATCACACTCCCCTTTGCGTTTGCTTTTCAGATGTCCAACACACTCATCTGTCAATCAGGCTTGAGGGCGGGGTTTATTGATGTACACTGAACGTAGGCTACGCCCTCAAGTGGTGGAATACAAAGCATTTTTTCATCATTATTCATTCCAATAAAATAAAAAAATGGGGAGCAATATACAATAAATGTGTCTATTCACAACATGAGCGAGCGAATATAGCTCCAGCTATTTTTATTTGGCGAAAAAAATTGGTCTGACCGGAAAAAAAAACTATTCCGGTTCTTTAAAGATTCAAACGGACTCAGTGTGTCATCTTAATGTATTAAATATTTAGGCTAAGTGAGAATATTTAGTGTAGGCCTATATATTTTGTGCTTTTTATTAATTATTTATATTATTTTATTCTGTTTTTCTGCAGGTGTGTGACTGTGACCATGTGATAATGTGTGAATCCAGGTTCTGTTGTTGAGCTGTTCTGTATGCTGCTGTTTGCAAATCCCTGAATTTTGTTGTTGTTGTTGTTGTTGTTGTCCTTTTAATGGGTCACGGACACTCTTCAGTTGTATTTTTTTTATGCCAGTTTAATATTATAGGCTATCAGTTAACAGTTAATATTCGGATAATGAGCAGCGGATGTCGGTTGGGAAAATTCACCGAATTGAGCATCCCTATGAAGATCAGTAAAACCATATCTAAGCAGCATGTGTGTCTGAAAATGTTTTGAATATCAAAATAAAGATACAATATAATTAAATGAATATGTATACACATGATGAAAAACATGTTGAATAAAATAGCCTAATGAAGCAGAAAATCAGATCATCCTCCTGAAACGAACATGAACTGCGATTGAATGTCACTGTAATATTCTTTTCTTTTTTTTGATTGCTTGGCTCTTGAGCACAGAATCATATGAACAACACACTACTCACACCATTTCAAGTTTATGCACTGATTTTAACTCATCATGATAATTTACTGTGTCAGTTGGAATATAATAATGTGTCATAGCCTACCGAATGCAGTCATGTCAGTTTTCTTATTTGCTGTTTTCTGGTTACCAGTTGAACATACATCAGTTCTGCATTTTGACTTTGAACGAAAGAGTTTGAACTTTGGTTTTTATTACAAAAATAGCCAAATTTCCAGTTTTCCCACCACTTGAGGGCGTAGCCTACGTTCAGATAACATCAATAAACCCCGCCCTCAAGCCTGATTGACAGATGAGTGTGTTGGACATCGGAAAAGCAAACGCAAAGGGGATTGCAATTCCATTTGAATTTTGTGCAGGTTGTTGCAGGACACAGAGGAAATGAAATAGCAAATAGGTGATCTTCTATTACTATTCCAAAATGGCAGGGTCATTACTTGTAAAACATTGGAAATGCAATTGCAAACAGAATTTGCTTTTCCATTTGAAATATGGCAGTCCTTGTGCGTTCGCGTAAATGAAAATGTAAACAGAAATGCGCGCTTTACAATTGCGTTTGGATTGTCACATTTTATGCGTCCACAAATTGAAAATGCAATTGCAAATACAATTTGCAATTCCTTTTGAAAATAGTCTGCGATATCCTTCCATAATAGACACCCTCATATGTGTAAGCTTGAATGGATAATTCTGATGCATGCAATGACCATCCAATATGATGTAAGCATCTTTATCTTTATGTAGACAATATTGGTATTTTACATTGTAATCCTTTTATTTTTAATATTTGGCAGTGAATGTGCTGCTGTGGAATCCTGTGTGAAATAAGCAGAGTGTACATGCGTTGTGCATCTGCCTGCGCGTATTACTAACGCACCCTTTAAATAACACAAAAATACTGTGCTACTGAATTTAGACCAGGTTTTTGTTGGTCAATGGTGCAGTCTATTAGCCTGACAAGCCAGACCCACATCAAGATGTTTGGTCTGGAAACTCACCATTGACAGCTCAATCCGAGGGGCGAGATAAACGGTTGTCTTTCAAACTCCCTCTGCACACGATAGGATAGCGCTACACCAACCAGAGCAACGAAGGTAAAACGGAGCTCGTTGATAGATTAAACATTCACCGTGTCCGGTCGGCAAAACTCAGAACACATCTCCCCTTCTTAAGAATGACTTCAGTGCCGTTCTTTGTTCTTTTCTCAGAGAAAAGCTTAACTCCAAGTCTTCCAGAGTCGCGGTCAAAGATGATTCGAAAGACCGCCGTTCACCAGTTTCTGTGTTTACTAGAAGCACGCAAATGCAACTCGGCCGTCGTCATTATGGCCCCGCCCACCGACTCTATACACGATGTGATTGGCCCGGCAAGAGTTTGGCGTTTATAGCTCAGAAGTGTATTGAGAGTTGCTAGACGATACTCACGGGCAGATTAGATTTGCTGCCGCTTGGGTGCGTCTAGATTTCTAGGCTAGCAGTCTATTTAAGTTGCCTCAAAATACAGGACATGAAAATGATAACTGCGTCAGAAAACTAGCAGAAAACCTGCCACCGCATTATGACGGGTATATGATAGGGCTCTGAATTTTCTAAACGCATGTTACTGATCTTATTGTAAACAGTTATTGTACACATCCCTGCATGATTCATTACAAATCAAAATGTCAACTTTATCTTGCGGTGAAATAACGGGAAATCATGGTCCCATGACTCCCATCCAACATTTTTTGACAATCCATTTTACATATACATCACAATATTGTAGAAAATATCTGTCACTACTTCATCAAGTAAACGTTTTTGTTTGGAGGCCAGCTGGTCTCCTAGTATGACTAGATGAAAAGTGTCCAAAAACCCTCTAAAACCAGCCACAAACCAGACTGGTAAACCAACTGAGACATTAAACTAGCTTGAGCAGTTTCTTTCAGTAGGGAGAGGCGAAACAAGAGACTCTAGTGGGCTAGTTTTGAGTTCTCTGTCTACATTGTGAAGAGGTTGTGTATGTGCTGACTCATGGCAAACGCAATATCACAAGGCCGCCTCATATTTGCAATGAAAGCGTAAAGAAAAGATGTGATGAAACAGAACAAGCTGTCATTCCGCAGTACTAAGCGCTGGGATAGTTTGACAGCACTAAACTGCAACACCAATCCATAGAGCCATTCATTATGCTGACGTCGATTATGACCGTGAAAAGAAGGAGGAAGGGATGGAGATATGGAAGAAAAGGAGGAGAAGGAGGGATATAAAGATCCTGCGGAAAGTGATTATTAATTCATTGTGAATGGCGATGCATGTTTATGCTTCATACTTTACATATGTTTGGACTCGTCACTTTTTTTCTTTGGGAATAAAAATGGGGATCTACTCTAAGCTGGATATATTCAATGTTAAGCCACAGTTTATTTGATTTGATTTATTTGTTTGTTGATTGCATCATCTCTGGATGTGTCAGTGGCTATCGCCAACCTCCATTAATCTCCCTTTCATCCCTTAGCTCTGCAATGCTGAGACAGATTTTCACAAAGGAGGTTCTCTCCTTCCACAGAAGCTTTGATCTGAGCCTCCCCACCTTCTCTGGTGGATAACAGAATGAGATGGATTGGAGTCATAATAGGACCAGAAGAACCAATGAAATATATAGCGGCTTCATAGTTGCGGCCCATGTCCGCAGATGGTCTATTCCCATCAATGGTCTGAACACTGAGATGCAGGATATAGATTTCAGACTGATTTTATGATCCAACGTTGAATGGCGAGTGTCAGAAAAGGTTCTCCGTTGTGAGACCGTTCCTGTCAATATTTAATGGACTGAATCTCCACTCCTCTGAGAGTGAAGGCAGACAGACAGTTAGAGTGAGAGTGAGAGCAAGCAAAACACTTTCTTTGATGAAGTGGGGCAGGTCCCATCATTAGTGGCCATCCTGTGTGCGAAGCTCCATGCCGCGGGGACGTGATTAAATCAGACCTAGCAAGACAGCTTTAAAGAGGCATGAACAAGCAGCTACTTTCCAACATAGTAAACATTCAGCGTTTACTGAAAAAGAATCCGAGCTCTGTCGTCTCTCTCTGATTAGCCCGTCATTTATAGCCCAGCTGATTTGCTCCGCTTCATTATATTTTGTGGTTTGGAAATACATTCAACATGCATTTTTAATTTGTCTTAGCATTTGCGTAAAGTGCATTGCTTCCCCCCTTTAGTGGAAAAGGGTAGACGCCTTAATTTGTTTAAAAAGCCAACAAATAAACAGATTGGACATTTACTACAGTATGGTCACAAAATGACTATGATTAAGCAAAATCTTTGTTGGAAAAAGCTCACAGTGGTGTCCAGAAAAGGCACTGACGACTCTAAGTTTTTTAAACAGGCTGAGCAACCATTACAGAGAACAAATTAGCTGCATGAAAATTGCGCCTTCTGAATGCATCAACACAACCAGTGATGCGGGATGCAAATAATATGTCTTACTGCACTTTGAGGGGGACTTGAGCCCTCGGTGGAGATGCAGTCTAACATAATCCTTTCTTTATGATGCCAAGTGAAGTAATGTGACTGGTCTACACAATGACTCCACACAACCCTGCGCATTTATGAAACCATAAACTTAACATTCATAATAGAAACATTGGGAAACTCCTAAGCCTCTGAAGCAAGCATGTCCAAATGGAGTGGAGTTGAGAAACCAGTTGGGCAATTTTGTGTTTACACATGTGGATGAACAAATCAATTCCTGCTAACCTTTCTTAGTTATGTTGATAGCTTGATCCCTTGGAGTCCTGATCCAGATTAAGGAGAAGAAAAGTATGATTGTTGAATTTCGAGTTACTTTATGCTTCATTTCTGAGCCTATCCGAAAATGGCATAATGGCAAAAACATCATGAAACTCAAAGAACTTCAAACTCAGCCACAAAACCGCTTCAAAATGGGAGCCAGGTCTAGCAGCAAACCCTAGGGTTGGCATAGAGAACTGTAGGACAAAGAAAAATGGGGGAGGCAAAGCACATTTTAGGTAGATTTGAAAAGGCCTATTGTTTTTGAGCATATACAATAAAGTGGTTTGGAAGAATTGGCCAAAGCACAAAGACCTATTTCAGTAAAGGCAACTTAGTAGCATCTAAGAGTCTGTTTTCTGTTGGCAGTCGTGATGAACTTAGATTGCCCTGATGCTTGAAAAACTAGCTCAGATGAATTGCCTAATCCTCTGTCTACCCCTCACATATGTTGTTAAATCATTGTGGACTAGTTTGTCAAGACAATGGAATGAAGAAAAACTCAAGAGCAAGCAATCCATCATTTTTATACATGCTCTCTAAACTACAGGGAGGCTTTCCTTATTCACCCTGAAACAAAGTGACATTGACGCAAAAAAAAAAAAAAAAAAAAACAGGTGAATAAATCTAATCGCAATCCACACAGGAATAATGTATACAGGGACTATGACTGTCAAAAACTATGGATCAAACAGAAATGTTTGATGTAGTTAGTTTTTCAACCCACAAATGTGCTGTCAATCCTCATGCAACATTCAAGAAGCCCTTCTCAATAGAATTCAGCTTTAAAATGTATTTTAAATTGTAAAAATACACATTCACAATATATTTTTACTGTATCTTTAATCAATAGACAGAAGGTATATATTGACGGCACTTTCCTGCCGGAACACAACCCTCAGCCGGACTGAGAGGCAGAAGAGCCGCTGCGTGATTGGATTTAATAGGTTAAAACTGCGAAAAGGCGGGTAAAATAAACAATTATCAGCTTAAACTAAAGTTTGGACTTGATATAAGTGTTCCTTACAACTTACCAAAGATCCAGTGATGCATGCCAATTCAGTGATTGACATGCAGCCAGGATTGTGTTTCCTGACATTTATATGAGCCTGATTTCAACGCTGTGGAAGTACAAAGCCAATTTGCCTGTGGAGGCTTTCTATAGGTCTAAGTCCTGGGGATTACTTATGTCGATGTTATTATACATATAGTCATATCGTCCAGCCCGTCATATATGATCAGTGTTTACTTTAAAACATCCAATCATGCAGAATATAAAATGTTAAAATTTTTACTAATGAGTTGCCAATACAATATATAACAACACAATAGTTTAAGGCTTGGTTGTGTTTATGGGCCACAGTATAACATGCCTTAATTCTTTTTTTTTTTTAAACGCCATATTTTTCTTATTTTTTACCTTTATTCCACACCGCTGTCTCCACTGTCATTTGAACGGCTCATTTGCTTCCTGCTTCTATAAAGCCCATCCTGCCGAAAAAACGCAATGGTCTTAGATTGGTTAGATGGCCAAATGTAGTTTCATGTATTTTTATTGTCTGAAGTGCCAAGCACAGGTTGTCCGGAAACACCATGGCTCTTACCATTACGGGCAGAAGTCACATCTGGGGCAGTGTTTGTGTTAATAGCAAGTGTTTATGATGTCATCAATCTCATTGTAGTCCAAACTGGCCGTTTTTGTAGGCAATAAACAGCCATAACTTTAAAAGACAATATCTCAGTTTGCATTAAACTTTCAGGGCGGTAACTTTGCAGATACTGTTTATGCTCAAGCAGCAACATTTCCCACTAACTAAAGTTAAAAAAGTGAAATCGCATGCAACCACCCCTTTAACATATTGAAAAAATAAAAACTGCAAATCCACGGTCCAGTTGTTTCTGTGAATTGCAGTGATCCTTTTGCTTCACTTTTCTGTAGCTTTAGGCCATGAGTAAATACCTCAAGATTTCTTGTCAAATCTATTTGTAGAGTCAATCACAAAGCTCTTTCAAAAGGGTTCTGTGTGTTTTTTGCGGCATTCACGCTGAAAAACAATGCTGCCGTCAAATCTTTTTGCCACTCCACATAACCGCAGACACTCCGGACGACGGTGACATCACGTGCATAGCATACCCTCTATAAATTCAGCCTTAGTATAGTGAGCATAAGAGACTTTTTCCCAAAAGAGAAAATACTCCAAACTTCTGAACAGTAGTATACAGTATATACACAATCGCAGTCCCACACACACACAAACACACACAACACACACACATGCTAGGTTAGACTCGAGTATCTCCATGACCCTGCTTAAGTGAGGTCCAGAGTTGCTGTTTACCACCGTAAGGTATGATTGGATGCTAGTTTCCTGAACCCTAGCATGGGAAGTGAGAGTGCTGGTAAACCAGTTAAGTTTTACTAGAGAACACCATGTCTATGCTGGTCCACAAGCTGGATGGTGGGGGTGGGGGTGGTGGTGGGGTGTCCTATTACATCATAAATGAAATGGAAACAACTGCACAGTTTCCATGTTGCCCCAGACAAATGTCACTAACACACCACCTGCAAATCTTCAAAACGCTCACTATAACCCAAACATTCTGTTGCTAAGAATTTATCCATGGTCCTTTATCATTACAGACGAAATTACAATGCATTTATGGATACTTACTTACACGTCGTTCATTTTCACAAACAATGATTTCTTAAATGCTTAAGTCTCTTTCGCTGCAAGGAAGTGAAGATGCCTGCTCACTTCATCAACATACAGTATACTCCCACGCTCGATTTCAGTCATGGATACATCTTTTCATTTATCAAAGACGTATGCGAGTTGTTATGCGACTCTACAGCAGTTTGTGTTGGCGTTGCTTCAATACAGTTAATCTATTGAAAAACTGGAGAAGCTGCATTGCTAGAAAAAAAAAAAGAGTTTTGCAGTACGCAAACTTTTTTCTTTGCCCTCCCTAAAAAGTCAAAGTCAAACCATCTATTGAGAGATTTCTGACTGAAAGAAAAGGCTTTGAAGTGGAGTGAAAGCGTTTTCCTTTTGATCTGTGTTGAATCGCTAAATACGTGTCAGTGTGGACATTTGTTCTAACACGCTGGAGATCCAAACAGAGATGAGCCTGTTGAAAGAGAACTTTAAAAAAAAAAAAAACGCAATCCTTTCTGGAAAAACCAAGTTTTCTACACATTTCTCTGCAAGCACTGCCATATAACCCCATACATCACTGACGTTTGTCATTAAAGGGAAAAATGATACATCAAGAATAAAGCTAGCTTTTGTTTTAAAGTATGTGTGACTTGAAGGAACTGTCTCAAAAGTAATAATAAACAGAAACGTTTCAGTCATGGACTGTACCAGAGACAGTGACCGAGTTCAAGACAAAGGCAGAGAGACCGAGAGCTGGGCAAGAAATCAGAGAGATGGAAAGGATACTCTCCGTCCCACAGGACGGGAGATAATGAGTTCCTTCTACGCAGTTAGTTTTCCTAATTTCATAAACGTTTAATTGATTAAATGCTCCTGCGACATCCAGACAATATTTCATTATGGTCATGTGAACATGCGTTATAAAGGTTAAAGTCGACTGTTCTGCCAATAACTGAATCGGCCTGCTGAGATAAGCCTCCGTTTGAGCCCACAGTCGTCTGTCTTAATTTAGCAGGAAGACGCCTGAGAAAGGTTGGAATAGTACAAGTGATGAAAATATTATCTCAAAGGTTTTGTAGCTATGAAAGAAATGAACTCACATTCAGTATGCAACTAAAAAATGTGGCAATAGCTTAAAGGGCTTCTTAGGATCGGAATCAATTAATGAAACTGTTAATTAATATTCTAAAGAATACAATAGAAGAGTAAATTAGATGTATGAAGAAAGAGAGAAAACAAACTGCATTGGTTTTTACCAACTGACCCTTTGCTATTATTGACCAATCTTACCATAGCAACTATTTCTGTTCGCTTTAAATTCAGCATGAAATAAATTTCATAAAAAGAGATACTGTTCCCTAAACATGGGGCATGAGGCAGAACACACATAAGCAAAATATACTGTGGGCTTCAACTAGGCATCTAAACAGTCAAATAGCCTACACACAAAATTACAAAATGCCGTTTTGCTGTGTATCCTGTAAACGCAGTCAGTTAAGTCTTAAATTAAAGTAAACAGTTGAAAAAGACAACTGTATATGAACAGTATAACAGTACACTCAATCCGTGCAGTAGAGACCTGCACTCCGGCGGAACTACTGCGGGACTCGTGGGACCCAACGCAATAGTGTGTGGCACGGAACTAGATTTGATGGCGAAGTGAGGATGCAGGCAGTAAGGTTAGTCATGTGTGTGCGGGTTGCAGGATAATAAAAAGATTCTTGGGACTCTCGCAAAATATAACTAAATATAAAACATCTAAAACAAGTTTTAAAAAAGGTTTTCTATTCATAATGTTTTTGCAAGGCTGTACAATGTAGCCAATCATAGACATATCAGTCGCTCCAGGATTTCGCGGGCCTTTTTTGTGATTGTTGCGGCCTAAAATGCCTGATGTTGCGGCCACTTTTCGTAAAAGTTGCGATGAAAGTTGCAATGTTTTTCGGCATTTGTTTTTCTAGGTTAAAACGACAAAGGTAGATACATTTTTACTTAAAGTGCTCATTATGCTTTTTTGCTTTTTCCCTGTTCTTTATTGTGTTATAATATCTTTTTTATGTTATAGGTTTACAAAGTGAAAAAGCCCAAAATGCACCCCAAAGGGACTTACCATGTCCCACAGAAAACACTGTTAACCATCTGCTCTATTGAAGTCCAGCCTTTACTTGAAAGACAAATGTACTCACTTTGTAACACACATTATAATACTTGCCTACACTGTAAAAAAAAGAGGCAAATTTTGAACTTTTGCAGTACAATTGACTTGGATGTACTAGTTATTTCAACTTAAATTATGTTAAACTGACTTTAAAAAATAAGTTACATCTTTTATAACCAATAAAAAAGTTTAACATTTCTTAACTTATTTTGATGAGTTAAAACAATGTAAAAACCTATGTTGTCATAACTTATTGAACATCAACATATATTTTTTTACAGTGTAGCTGCTAGCATGGAACACCCTCATAATCTATTTGAATCATTAACTGATTACAAATTAAAAAGGATATTGATAAGGAGAACAAAACTAACCTTTAGTAACCTTATAAAAGGCAAAACAAACTATTTAAAGACATAGTAAAATAAAACAAAGCTTTATTTTTAAACAAGATCTGCGCCAGCAAAACTTTAAATGTCCACCCACCTAAAGAAAAGTTTAATCGAAAGCAAATAATGTCTGATTATATAAAAATCGAATCAAAAGCAGAGATGTATAGAGATAAGTCTGCAACAACACTGATTTAGAAAACACTTGTTTATTAAGTTTACCTCTTTATTTTTTTATGACATACAGAAGAGCTATTTTTAGCCTATACTTTTGCTGAAAAAAGCTATATTTCTCCATGCACCCAGTATTTCAACATAAATATGTTGAAAACTAACGTCAATTACTTCTCTGACCCCTGTTTCATACCGCAAGCGTGAGCAGTGCATGAGCTGCACGTCAGCGTAACTACACCGTGACTGCAGCTGCAGACGCGCGAGAGTATTCACACTGGAAGCGTTGGTGCAGCATCACAGCAGCGGCTCCCACAATGATAGAGCCTATAGCTGTCTGAGTATTACATACTAAACTAAAATAATTTTTATTATATTTTCTAGCTAGCTTACTTTACTTTTTATAATACTTTCACCCAAACTGAACAATTAAAACAAGTTTAAATGGGTAAATCTTCTACAGATGATTTTTATTCTTCGTTTTCTTTAATGACATCCAGTTATTGTTAAAACACACCACATGTGCTTTTTGTGTGCATTTTGAGCACTTTTTTGGGATATTATATTTATTTTGTCCATCAAAAGTGTGCTTTCACTTTACACCGTGACTGCAGCGGCAGACTGAGAGCCTCTACCTGTTTGAGTATTAAATACTAAACTAAACTAAAATTTTATATATTTTCTGGCTAGCTTACTTTACTTTTTATAATACTTTCACCCAAACTGAATAATTAAAAAAAGTTTAAATTGGTAGATCTTCAACAGATCTTTTCTGACATACTCCAGTTATTGTTCACATACACTACACGTGCTTACTGTGTGCATTTAAGGCATTTTTTTGTGTGAAATCATATTTATTTAGTCCATTAAAAGTGTGCTTTCACTTTAATTGAGCGTCAGGTGCGTCAGCAGCACAGCAAAAATAGGCTCGCCACCGAAAGCCCCGCTTCACTGCTGCTCACGCAACGCTCCTGCTTGACGCTCACACGATTCTCCTGCTGCCGGTGTGAATGCACTCATTAACATGGGCGCCGGAAAAAATACGCACTGCTCACGCGCCGCTCACGATTGCGGAGTGAAACGGCCGTGAGGCAAATGTGCCGTTTTCCGCTCAAGAATGCCCTCTGGTTTTCAGTATGAATTAAAAACCTTTGGGTAATCAATAATAAGAAAATAATAATTAATACATTTTAAAACTTAATAAACTTAAAAAATTATAAATTTATTGGACAATCCATGTTTTTCTTCAATATACAGGAGTTTTTTTTCCCCCACAGTGGATGCACAAGAGGTTCATATTTCATATTAAAGACATACTTTAAGAAAATGATATCACAGATAAACAACACGCACACACACACACACACATATATATATATATATTAGGCGCGCTCAGAGCTGTCATATATCACAACTTCTTAGTGTTTTTTACAACCACTTACTGTTTATTTTAGGTTTCAAACTTATAAATTTACATAAGTACTAAAAAAAAAAAAAAATACATTTAGAGTTTGTAAAATACACACTGATGTGTGTAATAATCCTTTCCATTATAATTCGACACGTTTTATTCATATCAGATACACATTGTGTAAGTAACTTCAATGTTTACTCTATTCTATTCCCACCCAGTTCACCAGCCACTTACTTTTAAGTATTTTGGGAGAAATGGATCAATTCACATGTTGTAAACATAGAGGTTGTAAATCCAACAGATCTGATTCTCTGAACTGCGTCTGCGGCACAAACTAACACGGCGGCGCCCATCACGCATACAGCTCAACTAACGCAATTGTTATAAAGGTGTTTAAACAATATACTTCCACTTGCATGTATTTGACAATCGGAATATCAGATATTTCATGCCATAGCTAACACATTTGTGAATATTCTGAATAAAAATAAAAAAAGACATAAAAGCAGATCATCATTCCTTCCGCGCTGTTGCTGCTGCGGTGTGTCACGTGACAAGCAATGACGCGTCACCATGGAAATCCCCCCCCCCCCCCACGAATATAGTTCCCATGTCCCTGGTAGTGTGTGTGCGCTGGCTTTAGCGGTGTATTCAAGGGCACTCGTAAAACTGATGTTTATTGTGACTTCCAGAGTTGTATGCAGGGCGAGCGCGGAGAAGGGAAATCTATATCGTTTTATCTATATTTTGTTGCTTTTTTCGATAGTAATATCTTGAAAGTTCATATCTAGATATAGATACGATAACGATATATCGTTCAGCCCTACACACTAGCTAAAGTTGGAAAAGTGACTTTGTGTTTTACCACCCCTTTAAGCATCTAAAGGCATGAACTGAAAATGCACCGAACTGAACACGCGCTGTGAATGACTATCACTGACACGATTACCTTAGCTCTCATCACTCATTCAGCTCATTCATCACGATGAATGTAATCTGACTCCTGCTGTGTTTGTGCTGACACTCGCTCTGCGGCTCACTCATTATATTGAACAGACACCTTTAGTTTTTAATTGTAGTGTCTGTTCTCCAACTGAACTGATTTGATGAAAATTAACGTGGTGGGAAAGTGATCTAGTAATCCAGTAGCGGCGGTTTGGGAGTGTCCTCACAGGGCAGCGAAGCCCTGCAATGCAAACAATTGCATTCTGGGAATTGTTGTCCTTTATCCCCATGAGACAAAATACATTTTCTGTATTTTCTCAGACTAGAAGGCACCAAATTCAAAAATAATTTCACATTTCTACTACATTAATGACCTAGTTTAAATACAGATTGATCTTCCCAGTGCTGAAGCCCTTTAAGATATAATCCACTCACGTGCTTGGTTTTATGTTAAATTACTTGAAACTATTTCATGGACATACAGAAAAAAATCTAGAGAGATGGTAACATATATTTTTGCAGGACAGAATCCTGTGGGAGCAGGACAGAAAAATCCACCAGGCAGGGCTCTATCGTGGAGCTCTTAAAGAGACAGTATCCTAATAAATATGCTGCAGTCTTTTTTGTAATCAAACAACAAAAGACAAGGATGAAATCACTCACTGCTCTTGATTGAATAACTTTTGTCGTTTTTAGTGAAGTTCTAAACGTAATTTAGGGAGGAGCGAGCCCATCTAATCTTCCAATGAACAGCCAACAACCAGAGTACATAAACAAACATACGTACATCAAGTCAGAGATGTTCCAGCAGCATCCCACCACCTCCCCAAACCACCTTTATCTTAGGTACCTTGCCCTATAATCATTTAGTCACTGTGGGGGTATATCACAGCTCGAGTTAAGGCTGCTTCATCAAGCCCCTCATCAGTAGACAGCAAGCCAAATAAGCTTAACCTAAATAAGATTATGTGGGTAAACAAACTCAATAAATAAGGATTATTATATATTTAACATATACAGCAGTTATTTAACATTTGATTACTTTATTTGTTTTCTATTGTAGGTTATTATCTGTATACTGTTAACTTCCTGAACAACCTAAAGCACTGTTCTTTTTTTTCTGTCAGTTTTATTTGTAATTAGTTTCTTTTTTTCTTATTATATTGCAGTTTGCAGACTGTTTATTTTTCTTCTGGAACTGTTTTTAGGACTTTTTACTTAACCAAGTATTTATTTTTGTTAAAATATAGACAAATGTTAAATTTCACTGATATTTAAAGTAATGACATTTAAAAAATAAAATCTGAAATAAAAGACATTTTGATCATATCACCCACCAAGAGTTGTTAAATAATCATGATTTCAATACAGACCCAAATAAACATGATTATGATGTTTGCCATTATCAAGTAGCCCTAATGTAAATGTTTAAAATATCTAAAACCCACTAGAAAAATATGAATGTTATATATTTTGCTGACTTGTGTATTTTATCTCAAATATTACTAGTAGTAGTGTAACACCCTGTGTCATTGTGTCACCTGTCAATGACATCATACCCACGTAAACCTCGATTTCTGGTTTTACTTAGAAACCATTAATGTTTTAATATATGATGCGTTTTGCAACTGAGAAATACCTTTGTGAACTAAAACAAATCATTGTTATAGCTTAAAACTGTTAGTCTTATTGTTTGAATCTTTAGTTTTCTTGATTTAGCGCAAGTGACTAACATAACATAATCAGAAAGAGATTTATTTGTACTAAAAGTAATGCAGTACACATTTTCAAATAAAGTGACCTGGCTGCATGAGTGGTAATTCAGCACTTGCTGGCTGTTTCATTAGAATTAAATCCAATAATGTGAATTTAAGTTATCAAACATAACTAACAAATTTTAAGTACCGGGAAGAAGGAGACAGACATAAAGGTGCCCTAGAATGAGTTGAAACAATATTTTAAGTTGTTCTCTGATATCTACATAGTAGATGTGGCTTATTTAAGGGGCACAAATTGTCCAGATATGGTTTTACAGATCCATTTACAACCCTAGAAATTGTCCCTAGAATGAAATGGCAAATAAGGCAAAAGCTGTTTTTGCCTTTTTTGGATAATTAGTAATGTGGAGTTCTGGTCTGATTGGGGTTTCCACTACTCACAGTGACAGCAAACACATCTCTACTGTCCGGCATGACAATAAAGACACTAGGCATCCAACCATATGATTTTACAATGATAGCTTCTTCACTTTGAATAACTAACTCTAAACAGTGAACTGGGTAGAGCGTAAATATGTTTGTACAGTACCGTTTGACAGTAGAGTAGGGCAGCGGTGGGGGAAGTGCCCCCACGAAGGCGATTTCTAATTGTATACCGGAGGCGATTTAACCAACCAAACGCGATTTCTACAGAGGGGAACCCAGTAGCAAATTTAATCAGAAATGGTTACGACAGTCAAAAAGTGGACAAAATCACTACATACTGCTTGCAGGAATATAGCTGGAATTGCCCTTTTTCAGTATCAGATGCTGAGCGAAGCCTGCTTGATATTGTCCCAGGTTAGAAAAACTGTCCGTGGTGAAATGGGCAGAGCAAACTAACAACTTTGAATTAAATTGTTGCAGTATTGCCTGTTGACTGTTTTGTTCAGTGGGAAGGGTATGAAAAGTCCTTACATCCCCTGCACAGCCTGGAACATAACATTTATTTCCATGATCTGCCATTTTCACTACCCTTACTTGACGCTTGTTTCTTCACAATGATTCGGCTGTGCAATTCCACCACCAAAATAAAATGCAATTTACCTATTAATTTCAGCAGATGTATAAAGCCTAATCAATTAATAAAGCACAATCAATTTTTACCACTACATTCATTTTACAGAAAAATCACAGAAACTGTAATGTTTTTATAACTTTGCCAACGTAACTTAGCAAACTGTCAATGTTAACATACACAACAGTACATTGACAGTCCAGTCAGCATTAAGGATACTTTAAATGTGTAACTTAAACGTAATATATGATGTTCTTAAGCAAACCACATAATTCTCCAAACACACATAATCTCAGCTGACAGGCCACACTTGAACCAATTGTTTTTGAATAACACAAACCTGAAGTTATCCATTCCTCTACATAAACACGGCCTGCCTCTGTGAGGTATTTCTTGGAGCGCAACAAAGAGCTTTCTGTGTAACCTCAAGTGCCAAAAGCAATATTTTCATGTGGAAGCCATACCTGTCCTCTGATTTCCTGTCTTATGTAAGATATCCTTATACACAAGATAAGACTGGTCTGTGTTGAAAAAGAGAGAGCATGATGATTTAAAGCATTCTGATGTAGCTGACTAAGCTCCATTAAAAGTGTTGATGGTTAAAGAACACCATATTTATGCAATGAAAGAGACTGCTGCACAGTGCACAGGGCCACATGCACATACATTTAATAAAAGTGTCCATGACTCTCTAAAGTACACAAGGAACTCTTCTAGAGCGTACAAATCTATAATGCTCTTCTGGTCTAGTCTTCTCATTTATGGTACACCGCAGATATTAAGAGAGACCTCGGTTAAGCATTAACGTTACTGCTCTCTGGGGAAGGAAAACCAGTGGGTGGGTGGAGGCTCAAGATTAAATGAAAGATTTGCTCCCAAGAATGAAACGTTTCAAACACCGTCGCTAGATCGGCAAATCTGACAGACTATAAGGCGACAGTAGCGGAGAGTTTCACAAAGAGGCTCTTTCAGATCCATTTTATTTTCCCGCGGTTTTCAACAGAAGTTTTGACGCTGTCTGTCATGACTTTGGCGCCACAGCCCGGTTACTGGAGCCAGAGCTCCGTTCCCACTAACGCGAGGGAAGAGCAAAACGTTTATATAATACTGTACTAAGCTCCTAATGAATTCAGCAGAACAAGGAGTTTACGATAATGTGCGTCTATAATATTTTATAGTTACTTTCATAAATACTTTACCCACATGTCCTCACAGTTTATTACTGGCTCAAGTTGGGTTGGCCGGTATCCTTTCCTAGTGATGGGAATCGGGAATTCGGAGTCATTCTTTGGAACTGTTAAAGATTGAATCTTGCTTGGATCAATAACCGACTAACCGAATAACCGTCTCTCTCATGACGCTAATCTTTACGTCATGAGGTCAAACGTCATTACGTGATTCCTGGCGTGGCATCCGGGCATCCCAAACTTCTACTTCTACTGGTTTTTTTTTTTTTTAAATATACGTTTTATTAATAAGATTACATTTATAAGATTCTCTGTTCAATAAATATCTCTAACGAGCCATTTCAAACGATTTGATTCATTGTGGCTTGTACTTAGTCAATTCTAACAATCAACTTCTCCTGGGTAGGCTAATAGAGACTAAAATGAACTAAAAGAGACTGTTGTTGTGAAAACTGGCTTATTTCAATGTATTTTTGATGCCACATTTAACAGAAAACAAACTAAAGAGAGGCATGCTAGTCAGGGTCATCGTTGAGGTCGGGGATCAAAAGTTCAGGAAAATTCAGCAGCTTTAAAAGAAACAGCCGACATGCTGGTAATTGTCTCCATCTAGTGGCTAAAGACAACATTAGAGGCGTTGAAGAGGCATTCAAAAGAGATCAACACTTTTAGTTTTAGGTTAATGTCTAAATGTACAATATTACCCAATTCACACAGTTAATTAAATTGAGTTCCCATACGTATATAATACTGCAACCACAGCAGAAATAAACTTTGACTTGCAACAATTTTAAGCTGCTTTATTCTCTCCCTCACTTATATTGATTATTTGCCCCAACCAAGGGAGACTGACTATATTAATATTGTAAAAGACAATAATATATAATAATATATCAATAATACAAATCATAAGGTGGATTGAACTGGCTCTTGCACACCCATCCACTTGATCCCACACCCTCCTCTCTGCTCCTTCTTTAGTCAATACAATTTTAGCAAAATTCAGTTGTACATGCTCAAAAATTGTTACAGTGGAAGTGATCCCAGAATTGTGACATACTGCAACATTTACTTTGAAAAAACATTTTTTATACAGTGGGTATGGAAAGTATTCAGACCCCCTTAAACTTCACTCTGATAGTATATTGCAGTTATTTGCTAATATCATTTAAGTTATTTATTTTTCAAAATGATTTTTCCTCATTAATGTATACACAGCACCACATATTGATAGAAAACACTGAATTATTAATGTGTCCTCCATAATCCTTAAATGGAAGATGTTTGGGACAACCAGAACCCTTCCTAGAGCTGGCCGTCTGGCCAAACTGAGCTATCGGGGGAGAAGAGCCTTGGTGAGAGAGGTAATGAAGAACCCAAAGATCAGTGTGGCTGAGCTCCAAAGATGCAGTCGGGAGATGAGAGAAAGTTGTAGAAAGTCAACCATCGCTGCAGCCCTCCATCAGTTGGGGCTTTATGGCAGAGCGCCCCAATGGAAGCCTCTCCTTAGTGCAAGACACATGAAAGACATTTGCTAAAAAAAAAAAAAAAAACACCTGACGGACTCCAAGATGGTGAAAAATAAGATTATTTGGTCTGATTAGACCAAGATAGAACTTTTTGGCCTTAATTCTAAGCGGTATGTGTGGAGAAAACCAGGCACTGCTCATCAACTGTCCAATACAGTTCCAACAGTGAAGCATGTTGGTGGCAGCATCATGCTGTGGGGTGTTTTTCAGCTGCAGGGAAAGGACAACTGGTTGCAATCGAGGGAAAGATGAATGCGGCCAAGTACAGGGATATCCTGGACAAAAACCTTCTCCAGAGGACTCAAGACCTTCCAACAAGACAATGACCCTAAGCACACAGCTAAAATAATAAAGGAGTGGCTTCACAACAACTCTCTGAGTGTTCTTGAATGGCCCAGCCAGAGCCCTGACTTAAACCCAATTGAGCATCTCTGGAGAGACCTCAAAATGGCGGTCCACCAACATTTACCATCCAACCTGACATAACTGCACCGTAAAAAAGCAAACAAATAGTCACCAATTCTAGTGACTGATCACATTTACATTTTTCAGTTGGCCGAATTTAAATTCTGTGAATTGATATATTTTTCAGTTGGCCGAATTGAAGCAATTTAATTCACAGAAATTCAATTCGGCCAACTGAAAAATTTAGATGTGATCAGTCACTTGAAAATGTTCTATTAGGGACATGATTTTTTTTTACAGTGTGGAGACGATCTGAGGAATGGCAGAGGATCCACAAATCCAGGTTTGAAACACTTGTTGCATCTTTCCCAAAAAGACTCATGGGTGTTTCAAAATGGTGCTTCTACTAAATACTGAACAAAGGGTCTGAATTCTTAGGACCATGTGATATTTCCGTTTTTCCTTTTTAATAAATCTGCAAAAATGATGCAATGTGCAATAATGATGCAATAATGCAAATGTCTGCAATAAAACAAAGAGTGAAAATGTTAAGGGGTCTGAATACTTTGCGTACCCACTGTATATAATAAATATAATGGATCATACAAAATGTGTTATTTTTTTATTTAGTGCTGTCCTGAATAAGATATTTTACATAAAATATGTTTATATATAGTAGCTACATGAGACAAAAATAGCTGAATTTATTAAAATTATCCATTCAAAAGTTTATGGACCATTGATGGACCATTGACCACTGTGTCATTCCATGGATGATGTCTGTTTTTTTTTCCCGTTTGTTTTTTTTTTTTTTTTTGGTTGTTCTCGAGTCCCTTGTTTGTCTTGAGCAGTATATATATTCATTTTCTCCTTTCACACATCTAAAAAAAATATATATGTATGTAGCCTAGTCTAATTATTATCCCAGCTTTGTTGCAATGCGATACTGTAGGCTATGTTGTACTTTTGCATTACTGTTAAATAATATAAATTAAATTATTTATGTATTTCGTAATGAATTACATAATATAATATAGCTATATTATTATTAGACTTATTATTATTAATATTAGCTATTATTATTATGACTAGTATTATTATATTGTTTAGCAACTGAAGAGTTGGCCTTTAATATGACCATGTAATGTTACAAAGTATTTAGTTACTAAAAATCCTTGAAAAGACCGACTGGTAAGTTACAGTCAATGAGTAACACAATTTTTTAACAATATTTTTATTGTAGTAACAATAACTGTAGTAACTGTGGTATTTTGGAGGAAACTACGGTTACCAAGGTAAACATTTGTCTGCGTGAGGACATGACATGAGCGTAGTATCTAGGTGGCGCAGTAGGTGGCAGTGATTTGCCTTGTCCCGTTCTCAGAAGGGTGGGGTTTAAATGCCAGGATCACCCCCTGTCCGATGAGGATTATTTGAGTCGTCCGTCTGAAACAGAGGGGTGTTGTCCTGCCCAGACATAACATTCTTCAGTAACCATTTAAACTGTAGACAGACTCCGGTCATTCATCTATAGGTAAGTCTGTTATAACGTTATGTGATTTATTTCCCCTTTAACCAATGGAGTCAGCTGAAATGTAACGATTTACCTCTGCAAACAACGCTGAACTGTTACTTTAAACACAAGCGTCTCTGTGTGCGTAATGAAGTGATACTCTCTTACGGGACACGCCAAAACTCAAACACACTGCAGTTTGAAATCGTTTCATCTTGTGTAGGACGTGCGTAATGCATTATATCGCATATTTGATCGCGTTTAGGGCGCTGAAAATACTCGTCAAACAAAGCCATATATGGAGAGATTCTGATTTCTGGGATGCGCCTTTTAATTATGCGTCAAAACGGGACCTTTGAAAGAGTCTGCAGAACGTTCCCTGAGCTGCTGTCACATATGCATTTGGAAGAGAAGGCCTACTATTGATATTTGGGTCGATTTATCCTTTGTTTAAGCCTAAGCAAGAGTGGTAGCCAAGAGTGGAGCAGTTTTTGGTTTCCGCCTTCAATTGGTTCTAGCATAAGACGTACTCGCAAACATATTGTTAACTAGCCTACTTTTCGTTATAATGTGTTGTTCTGTCTAAAAGAACTATGGCCATTACAGGAACATAAAGATTTGGATGACATGTCATGCAATGCTGTATTAGTTCCACTTTAGATTACTCATCATCAGCCCCATGTGCACATTTATGACCTGTTACTATAGAAACACACACAACTGAAACAAACAATAACTTTGTGGTAAAGATGCTTTTAGACAAAAAGGAAGTGCTCCGCATCAGCTCAGTCTTTGTGAACAACTGCAGCAAACCTTCCAGCATAAGCCAAATAATGTTTATGATATTAGTGTATTATCATATACAGACAGATAACACAGTAGGCTATATTAGTGTTTTATCTTATTACTTGGCATTACCTGGCATCAAACAAATCTGTATTGTTTTAGTGTATTTAAAAAAAATTGTTTCTCATGGATTCATTTTCATGATTTCTTTGCACCTGTATGCGTAAAGTACACACTTTATTAGTTGTGAATTAATTTTATAATGTGAATTATTTATATATAATATATGTATATACACTCTTATAATAAAAGGTTATATCAGCGCTACGTATTTGGAATCCCTAAAAGGTTCTACATAGAACCCTTTTTAAGTGCCAAAATGGTTCTTTCTTGTCATTATAGAACCTTTTTAGCATAAAAGTTTCTTCGGAGTTACTCCAAAGAACCTTTTATGCTAAAAAGGTTCTATAATGACAAGAAAGAACCATTTTGGCACTTAAAAAGGGTTCTATGTAGAACACTGCAAAAATTGCATTTCTTATTTAGTATTTTTGTCTTGTTTCTAGTCTAAATATCTAAACATTCTTATAAGATACAATAGCTTTTTTATGGATGTTCTAATCCAAACACGCCAACACACAGACATACCTAGTGATTAAAAGAATAACAGAGTTCTGTGAGAGTAGGTGACACTGTGTCTACGCATGGAGGAGAGAAAAGTATTTCTCTCGGATTTTATATACTTCATGCAAGTTACTCAGGAACACAAGTAAACATTTACAAGACCAGAAACATGCAATATTTTTTTGTCATTTGTAATGGCAAGTGATATCATCATATAACATTACAAAACCAGTATTGTCATGTGACTGACTACCGTGATCAGGTTCATAACAGACTTACACAATTGTTCATTATGCTGAAATGGGAATGTGTTAGCTTTCATGCAGTTTGTAAAGTCAACATTAAACGATATTGCACTAGTCTTTTCTTCCTTATTATAACGTATATCCAAGTGGAACGGCTTCTCGAAGACAAGAAAAAATCTAGAGCAGGACTTGATTTTGTCATTCAGGAACTGATCATGGTTGTGTGTGACAGGTTTTCCCACCCTCGTCAAAGAGATGTCCCTGCAAAATTGAGAAGAAATTATTTTGATTAAAGACTAAAGATTATGAGGATACAAGATAAAAATTAAAAACACTGATAAATCGTTAAAAAAAAGATAAAAAATACAAAAAAAAGATTACAATGCCCGTTTGGATTTTATGGGGACTTTAAGAACAGTGTTCTGTTTGCTGTTCAACATTACACCGGTTGAGTTAGACAATGAAGAACCACACCAATCTGATACAAACGGTTTGACACCTTTTATAGCTCAGACTTTGAACTCCTACATGTTGTCTAAATAACAAGAGTTTTGTGCTTTAATATGGGGCCTGGCTGTAAAACTAAGTCAGTGCAGTCACATTCACTGGTTAGGCGGTTTTCTCTTTGGGTAGACAAGGCTTCGAATCAGACTCTATGCTAAGATATTATCTTAGAACCTTTGGGGCTTGTAAAAGAAGAAATATCTAGATGGAAAAACTGACTCACTCCAGGAGTTCATCTGATTCAGGCATTTCTCCAGGAAAAAGGAAGATGATTTAGTCTATTCTTTCAAACCGAGGATCAAAATACATAAATTATTTTATACGACCAAGAAGTTAGGTTGTTAAATTGGAGGTATGTAAGGGATAATGTACACCCAGGTCTTGCATCACTCTGAAGGGGTTCATTCTGCGATAACAACCGGCTGGATGTACATTATCCCGCTTATTACACGGCTACTAGTCTCAAATAAATAATTATTAGACACAAAATTGTCTTGAGATTAAATATTTTATTAGCTCTTACGCAAAGCTTCCGCGAAGAAAAACAGTTCCAACCTGCTTTAAGCCTTTATCTATTGCTGAAGATTTGCCATATGCTAAATGTTGAAAATGAATGCTGAAAGGGTTAACGTTAGTTCACCCAAAAATGAAACCAAGCCTATATGGTTTACTCACCCTCAAGTTATCATAGGTGTATATGACATTCTTCTTTCAGACAAATACAATCGGAGTTATATTTTAAAAAGTCCAGGCTAACGTTAATCCAAACAGTAGTTGTAGTTGTGTTTGAAGTCCATAAAAAATGCAGCAGTTCGTCAAATAACGTGCTCCACACGACTCTGATGGGTTAATAGAGCCTTCTGATTCGAATCGATGCGTTTGTGTAAGAAAAATAACCATATTTAAAATCGTTATAAAGGAAACCTGCCTTGGAAGTCTTCCATTGTAACCCACGGCTGTTTAAGCCACAAGATGGCGTCAGCATTAAGCATTAGAAGTAGTACCGGTTAAGATATCTTGTGGTACCCGTATGAGCGGGTGTTATCTGGAAATAACATACCGCTGGAATGCGCGATTGACCAATCAGAATCAAGTATTTCACCGTGTAATAAATACTGGTAATTTAACAGATTTTTAATAAACTTATTTGTATTGTATTATTAACAAAATAATTTAGGATGATGACTTGGTTCTTTCCATCATTTGATTAGATGGAGGCAATTCTGAAGTTCTGGAAGTTCTGGTTGTGATTTTGTTGAACAATTACTGACATTTTTTGATTTTTTTATTAACTGCATGCGATCAATAACATGCATTTACAAAATAGATAGTGTTTTGGGGTAGAATTTTCATTTGTCTACTAGTTGCATACTCTAGAATTCAGCAAATGTATATTGCACATTTGTGTCCATGCATATTGCTGCTTTCTGCAAAACTCTATTAAGGCCTATTCAGAGGGACCGACTGTATACAGGCGCTTCCCAGAAATATCTCCCTCCCATTTTGACCCATTAGCAAATGTCACATGACCTGGGCTATTTATATTCTCCTGTGGGTTAGCAGACTGGCGGCAAACTCATCAGCTGCATCAGACGAGATGCGCTTAGCTCAGAATAGGCTGTTGTATGCTAAATATTTCAAGCAATTCTCAAGAGATAACCTGGAGCAGTAACTTACATACTGAGATCAGTCGTTTGCGTGAAACAGTGTTCTGTTTAATTAGCCTTTGTGTCACAATTTCAGAAGATACAATGTACTTAGGCACATCAAAAACATTTGGAAATCAGTTGTAGTTCACACGACAAAGCATCTGGTGTACATGCTGATAAGACAACAGCTGATGTACAGCAAATGGAGGCAGCATGTCTATTCAAGTTAATCATCAAGTGCTTGTTTCAAAGCAGGCCCCTGGTTTAAAATAGATGCCTGTTTGTGAAGAATGTGTTATCAAACAGCGATTTGATCTAATATTGGAAGTGTAAATGAATGCACGGTGACAACTGTACAGTGTTAATTCAGTGTTTAATTGCCGGGTCTGGCACGTTGTCTGGAAAATAAGATCAGAAAATCTGGTTGATTTATGGTTAAATGTTCTTGGAGATGATGAGAGAACATTTGTGCATGATTTTATTTACGATATATCATGATCTCTCTAATCAGTTGATATTGGATATATCCGTTTATATTACATATTTAATATACATCCCTTGTTTTGATACTTTTTATAACTTGTGCATGTTCAGTATGCATGTACAGTACACTACCGATCAAAGGTTTGGAGTTGGTAACAGTGCACCAAGGCTGCATTTATTTAATCAAAAATACAGTGAAAAGAGTAATGGTGTGAAAAATATATATAATTTAAAATATTTTTTTTTCCATTTTTTGTATATTTTAAAATGATGGCAAAGCTAAAATGTCAATCATTACTCCAGTGTTATGTGATTCTTTAGAAATCATTCTATGTGCTGATTTATGTTTAAGAAACATTTCTTGATTTCTTGTTATCAATGTGGAAAACAGTTGTGCTGCTTAATATTTCTATGGAAAACATCTGAAAACATATTTACAGAACAGCATTTATTTAAATGAAATAGAAATATTTTGTGACATAATTGATTTTTAGATCAATTTAATGCATCCTTGCTGAATAAAAGTATTAATATAAACAAACAAAAACAAAGAAACATTCATACTCGCCCCAAAATTTTACGTTACATGCCCTACTCACCCGTTCTTTGACTGATGAAAATTACATAAGTGTTTTAGATTGTTTGGCATTGAAACCATTGATAACATTCCCCTCCTGTGGTTTTTCATAATGTTAAGAAATCATAAACTTCAACATCTCTGAGTTAATTCTGATGGATGATTGGTGAATATTGATCCTTAGTAAACACCACTCCCTTTCATGGATTTTTTTCTCTCTGAGGAATGTCTTGTGGTCTGTGAAAAGGCTTACAATGCTACCGTCTAATTTCTGAATGACTCATGTCCAAGATATTCCAAACTTCACCATGTCTCCACCCCTCAAGTGGGCGGTAAGCTCAGCTGACACAGTGACCATCTCAGAGGCTCTCGCCACATTAAGAGCTAGTAAGTGACTGTAAGTGAGGGCTGGTGGCATGAATGATCTGGTCAGGCTGTGTCCACAGTTGGCACTGTCACTCATAGTATTTCCTTTTTGCTGCTTCCAACCCAATTGTCTGCCACCACAGAAGGAAACTCCCAGCCACTGGATTTTTATAGTTCAGTTCACTGAGTTTATTTTGCAGTTTCCAATGTGGATTTAAGATCTTTATGTGTAAACTCGAGAAATTCAGGGAACGTTTTTATAGATTTTTCGCAAATGTAGGGAAAATGCATTTTTTGGTTTATTTTAGTCTGAATAAACAGCCATTAAACACACATTAAACCCAGACATGTCTGACATCTGTCTAGCACATGTTTACATAGAAAAACAATTAAAAACCCTGAACAGGAGAGCTTTATGATTGGCCCAAAGGTTCATAACCTATCATTTGTTCACATATAGGACAATTTACTGGTATTGTTACAATTTCTCATGCTGGAAAATTACCAAAACTGATTTACCAGTATTTTTGAAAGTGGATAAGATCGCACATGATCTCTAAAATGTTAATTTACCAGTAAAGATTGTATGTGTAAAAGGGGCTAATGTCTCTGTGTGTGTTTTTTCTTTTCTAGAGAGCATGGTGTACCATCCTGAGTTTGAGCGAGCAGGCAGGGAGCCTGGGCTCCAGGTGTGGAGAATTGAGAAGTTTGATTTGGTGGCCGTTCCTGAGAACCTCTATGGAGGATTTTACACTGGTGACGCCTATGTGGTCCTCAACACTATCAAGCAGCGTTCTGGAAACCTACAGTACGACCTCCACTTCTGGCTAGGTAAAAGGACAAGATTCTGAATTTATGACATTTATTTTAGTGCCATTGCAAACTAAAATTCTGCCTTATTTGCAAGACAAGCTAGATGGTTTAATGTAAAATGCATCAGCGACTTTTCTTATAGATGCTCTTTTCTTAACTGGCAGGCGACTTCTGCACACAGGATGAGAGTGGGGCGGCTGCCATTTTCACTGTGCAGATGGATGACTATTTGGGTGGAAAGCCCATCCAGTACCGTGAAGTTCAGGGCTATGAGTCCAAAGCATTCCTGGGGTATTTTAAAAAGGGGCTGCAGTACATGGTGAGTGGTCCAATTATCGACTGGACAAATGGAAAAGAGTTTACAAATAATGACAAATAAGGATGTTCAGATATGATCATGTCTTCAAACACATTTTAATGTAAAGACACAAAAGTTGAATGTCTACAATTTTTTTTAAGTTTTGATAGTTGAAGTTAGTTGATATGTTTCCTTAATTCACAGTCATGTTATTTAATGTGTAATGTAATAACTTTATATATTTATATAATATTTATATAAATCTTTGTGAAACATGAAGTCAAATATTTCAGTGTGGTAAATGGTAAAACTGTCATATATATATATATATATATATATTAAAAATTATTTAGAAAAAAAGTTACCTGGTTGCCTTAAAATTTGGAGTTCATTGAAATTAAAATTTTGAGTTAATACAATGAACATATTTTGAGATTCGACAACCTTTATTAAAATATTATTAAAAGATTTTGTAAGCATATTGGGTAATTGTGTGTGTTTTATTTCTGTTGACGCAGTGAAACATGCCATATAGTGCTTTTTCATGATTTATAAAAAATGTATGTCGTTCAGATACAATAATATTTTGAGTTTCTATTTATTAAACAAATTTCCTTCATTGTATCAACTCAAATTTTTTATTTCAATAACCGCAAAATTTTAAGGCAACCAGGTTACTTACTTTTTTTAAGTTAAACCAACAAAAACCAACAAACATTTTTTACAGTGTATATATATGTATATATATATATATATATATATATATATATATATATATATATATATATATATATATATATATATACACTGTAAAAAATGTTTGTTGGTTTTTGCCTTGACTGTGAGGGAACTATGAGGGATTTTGCAATGACTGTGAGGGAACTAGAAAAAAGAAATTGGCTTTTTGAATCGTTTGCATATTTTTGCATATTTTTATACAATTTTAAAATGAAACTTTTTTCAGTTTAAGTATATATATATATATATATATATATATATATATATATATATATATATATATATATATATATATATATATATATATATATATATATATATATATATATATATATATATATATATAAAACTGGACAGTTTTACTACACTGACATATTTGACCTTATGTTCCACAAATATTTATCAATATTTTATTTATTAATTTTAAGAAGTTGTAACATATTCATGATAAGATATGTATTCAGGTCACTGATTGTCTGAATATTTATTTATTTATTTTTAATTAAAAAATATTTTCAAAATATAAATGAATTGATCCAGATACAAAACTGATGTCAAATGCCATGCCACTATTGATTTCTTTTTGCTTTCTGCTCCAGAAAGGTGGAGTTGCATCTGGATTCAAGCATGTTGTCACCAATGAAGTTACAGTGCAGCGGGTGCTACAGGTCAAAGGTCGACGTGTTGTCAGAGCAACAGAAGTGCCAGTCAGCTGGGACAGCTTTAACCAGGGAGACTGCTTCATCCTGGACTTGGGTAATGTGAGTATCATATGAAGAGAGTGAGGGAGAAGTGATATCATCAAAATCTCAAAAATAACCCTGTTTGCTCTGTGTATTTTTCCAGGAGATCTACCAGTGGTGTGGTTCAAAGAGTAACCGCTTTGAGAAGTTAAAAGCTACACAGCTTGCAAAGGGCGTTCGTGACAACGAACGCAGTGGACGCGCACGCGTGTATGTTTGTGATGAAGGGGCTGAACGAGAAAAGATGTTGGAGGTAAAGAAAGACTACTTCAAGAAAATCTACTTCAAAATCAACTAAGAAATACGCTAAAATATTATCCATATATTTGATGGCAGGTTCTTGGAGAAAAACCAGACCTGCCTGAAGGAGTGTCTGATGATATCAAGGCTGATGCCTCCAACAGGAAGATGGCCAAACTCTACAAGGTAGCCATTGGAAACCATGCTAATATGATCAATAGCCCTTGTAGATCATAAGTGCATTCAGTTTATTGACGTTTTTATGCACTTCAGGTGTCTGATGCCAGTGGAGACATGACCATTGCCCTGGTGGCTGCTGAGAACCCCTTCTCCCAGAGTGCACTGGAATCAAGCGACTGTTTCATCCTGGATCATGGCTCAGATGGCAAGATCTTTGTTTGGAAAGGTAAATGGCATCGACAAAACAAAAAAGAACTTTTTCCTTTTTTTAAGACTTTTTTGTTGACACACTTATGTTTATTTTATAGGCAAAGATGCCAATGTGGAAGAGAGAAAGGCTGCCATGAAAACAGCAGATGAGTTTATTAAGAAAATGGGTTACCCAAAGCACACACAGGTTCAGATTCTCCCAGAGATGGGCGAGACGCCTCTATTCAAACAGTTCTTCAAAAATTGGCGTGATGTGGACCAGACAGACGGCCTGGGCATTGCTTATGTCTCAAACAGCATCGCTAAGATAGAAAAGGTGCCGTTTGATGCTTCCTCACTGCATGATTCCCCAGCCATGGCGGCCCAACACGGAATGATCGATGATGGCAATGGAGAAAAACAGGTCAGCGAGTGAGCACACACTGGATGGACACAGTAGGTTGTGTATGCAAATACAGTACCGTAATGATATTTTCATTTTTATGTCACCTGATACTATAGATCTGGCGTATTGAAGGAGCAGACAAGGTTCCAGTTGACCCTTCTACTTATGGCCAGTTCTATGGAGGAGACAGTTACATTATCCTGTACAACTACCGCCATGGAGGCAGACAGGGTCACATCATCTACATCTGGTATGACTTGATCTCATACAGTCAATCTAAAGCTCTGTCATGTCATATACACTTTTGTTTTAACAGTTCAGTTGGGTTGTCCTGACTATGGATGTGTGATGTTTCTATCAGGCAGGGTAAGGACTCCTCACAAGATGAGATTGGGGCTTCTGCCATCTTGGGCGCCCAACTGGATGATGAGCTTGGAGGTGGACCTGTGCAGGTAATGCAAAAAAATAAAGCTCAGTGGATCACACTGATCACAATCACATCCATATGTGTGTTACTTCATGGCAAAATTGTAATTTGGGGCTCTTCCATTACAAGTGCATCAGTGATTCTCTTTATTTAATAAATCAACATGAAACAGCATTCGCAAACCATTTTACAATTGTGATGTGGCGCATTTCGGAGTGAAACCAATTTCTCAGAAATGCTAAAATATTAATAAAAAATGACTTTACCATCACCTTAATCTTACTTAAAATGAATCTGCAAAATACAAATTATTTTAACACCTTTGTACAAATTTGTTTTTAGCAAATCTAAACAAACTATCAAACTTCACTTTTAAAATTATTGATTTTATTTTTGTACATTTTTAGTTTTTAGTGTTTTATTTTTTAATTAATTTTGACAAAATAGTACAAAATTTGAATAGTGTCCATTTATGAGATATCAGCCACAACATGAAAATAATGATAATCTTATGTTAAAAGTTGCCATGAAATCAAAATTGGCAATTCTTATTTTTTATGGAATATTCCCATTTATTATACAGTTTTTAATAATGCACATCATCTTTTTAAAATTAATGTGGGGTAACCTTTATTAAAAAGTTTTTTTTTTAAACCTTTATTAAAGGGTTACTTCAGCGATTAGCATATGGCTTTGTATCAGTAGAAACCCTGGAGTATATTCAAATGATTGTGCTTTCCCCCCACATATCCCCCTGAGACAAGAGATTTATGCATTTTATTTCTGGAAAAATTCCTCCTATGATGCAAATTGACGATATTTGCATCATAGGAGGAATGTTTGCCCAAAGGCTAAAGACTACAGCCAGCAGAGGGAGCCATTTCCGCGATTACCTCAGCTCTCATCACGAGAGCTCAACAGCTCATTTTTTTTCACTCCTGCAGTTAGTGCTCAGTGCTGTGACACTCGTGCGGTGACTCATTATATTGAACAGACACGTTCAGTTTTTAATTGTAGTGTCTTCTCTAACTCAGTCACTGTAATTAAGTTAGTGGCTTTGGTAATGGCCTTACAGGGCAGCGAAGCATTCTGGGAATTGTAGTCTTTCATCCCCATGAGACAAAAATACATTTTTTGTCTTTTCTCAGTCTAGAAGGCACCAAATAAAAAAATAATTTCACATTTCTACTACATTGATGACCCAGTTTAAATACAGATTCATCTTCCCAGCGCTGAAGTACCCCTTTAACTTCTTATCCTCTTTGCAACAATGTGTCTGATGTGGTGACAGGGCTGAAAAATAACCCTTCCCCTGCTAAAATCATGACACATTAATTAGCAAACTTCAGTGATCCAATCAATTCTTGATGGACAAAATCAAGTTCCGCCCACATTTTGTTTTCTTGTTCAATAAGCAGTTATACTCAGTAAGGAAGAAAATACAAATGCAATTTCTGTTTCTTGCCAACTTTAATATCCGTGCATCCCTAATTTTGATGAAAGATTATGATTTTTATTTTATTTTATTGTTGTTAAATTACTGATAAATCATTGTACATAAAGTAAATAAGGCTAATTCGGATTTAATTTCAAGCATCCTGGTGCACCTGGTTCCTACAGTAGCCTGTGAAACCATAGCTACATTCTGCTATTATTGCTGGTTTCATTGGCCTTCCTTGATTTTTCCATCTGTTAAACCGACTTCCACCTCTATGTCTTTCCTTCCTGTCCGTTATTCATACCCGACATCCTGCTGTAGATGGCTGGTGCTCCCATCACCACTCAGGTATCCATATCTCAGGATAGCATGCCCCTGTCCAGAGCCTTCTTCTCTGCCACTTATACAAGCAAACCGCATTGTTTTTACTCAACCTTAGAGTCACATTGATAAAGCGAAATTAATTTTATACAGCGTTCCACAAACAACAGATACAAATCTGAAAGGAAATCCCCCTTTTTTTCCACAGTATAGCAGTATAACATCCTTTATATAACTGAATTCATACAGCTAAAATAATTAAGGCAGAGGATTTTAAAACTGATTTTATTGGTGTTTGCATAACCATTGTGCATGATCAATATGTACCAATATTATCACGCTTTTTTGTAAGGCTCTGTACACTGACATGTACTATCCCTATATACGCCTCCACTCGTTTACTTGTGTCTTTGTGTCTCTATGTTGTTATTTTGTCATTTTTGCACAAGTAACTAACCGTCTTCCACATTTACAGATTACTTAGGGAGTGAGCATGTGAACATTAACAGCAATGCTCCAACGTGCATTTGCATTTATTTTTGAATTGATTCATAGTGTGACTTATATGTTTATCTGGATTTATGCATGCTGTCATGCACAGTTAAGTAGACCTAACTAGCACATTTAGCATGCTAATATAGTTTATGTGTAAAATGCAGTAGACAACAGAAAATGTCCACCATCTCTGTATTGGTTTAGTACACACACACACACACACACACACACACACACACACACACACACCGTTATTCAGCAAGGTTGCATTAAATTTATCAAAAATTACAACAAAAAATTATATTCTAAAATAATTATATTTAAAATAAATGCTGTTCCTTTGAACTTCAAATTAATTCAGAAAAAAAGCATCATGGTTCACAAAAATATTAAACAGCAGAACTAAGATTTAACATATAAAGAACAAATATTAGATAACATTGCAATGAATGCAACCTAATAATTCATTAGAGAGCATCATGGGGACATTACATGTACGTTTTTTTTGGGACAGGAGGAGATAATAACCCCTTTAGTTCAGCCATTGATAAAGCTCTGCTTCTTCCTAAAGTTGAACAGCTGTCATCATGCTGACCACAAAGGATCCTGGGAATGTTGGCATTAGCTCTACATTCCACACAGCTCAACAGTGCCACCCTGTGGAATTAAATGCAATCCTTAAACAAAGCCTCTTGAAAAAACAACAGGGCCAATATGACACTAGTGTTGTCAAAATATACGATTTTGTTCCGTTCATTTAGCAGAAGAATGACTTACAGTTTATCTAAGTTTAATGTCTACTCTCTGTGTATTTTTTTTTCAGGTTCGGGTGGTCCAGGGTAAGGAACCTGCTCACCTGATGAGTCTGTTCGGAGGGCAGCCCATGGTGGTGCACAGTGGCGGCACCTCCAGGGAAGGTGGTCAGACGGCACCAGCAGAGACTCGGCTGTTCCAAGTGCGCTCAAACTCCACAGGATGCACACGAGCAGTGGAGGTCAGCACCTAAAGTTAATAGAAAGGGAGGAATGTTTTAAATATACTCCTCTAATATTTGCTGTTCTTAACCGCTGTTTCCTCCAGATTGATGCAGTGTCCTCCAATCTGAACTCCAATGATGCCTTTGTCCTGGTGACCCCAGCTGCGTCTTTCATATGGGTGGGACGAGGAGCCAGTGATACAGAGAAACATGGGGCGCAGCAGCTATGTGACATCCTTGGAGTGTCATCCTCTGAGCTGGTTGAAGGAGGAGAGGATGGTGAGAACTCATGAATTCATTTAAAGTAAAAGTTCACCCATAAATGACAGCTGTGTCATTTTCACATCTTCATTTTGTGCCAAAACTGTATGACTTTCGTTCTTCTGTGGACACAAAGACAGAAATGACAAAGATTAAATGGTTACTCTTTTCCATACAATTACAATAAATTGGGATTGAAGCTTCTTTCAAGGTTTATAGTCACCAATTTTGCATTATGTATTATAAATCATATGTATGTGCACATCATTTTTTTAAAAATTTTTATTCAGGTGTCCTCAATCTTTTAAAGCTAAAAATAACTCTTATTATTTTGATATTTATGTTATTTGTATGATTTTATCTTTAAAAAATGTGATCCTCATAACTAAGTTCACATATACTTGCGTCACACTGCAGGCGGCTTCTGGGACGCTCTGGGAGGAAAGGCCGATTACCGCACGTCCGCCAGGCTAAAGGACAGGATGAATGCCCACCCGCCACGTCTGTTCGCCTGCTCAAACAAGACTGGCCGTTTCATTGTGAGTTTCATTTTTTGTCTTCATTTGAATGAGAATATTGGCAGCGTGGTATGATAAAGAGTCACTCAATATGGGATGCTCTGATATCCATGCAGATTGAAGAAGTACCTGGAGAAATGACCCAAGAAGACCTGGCTACAGATGATGTCATGATCCTTGACACCTGGGATCAGGTAAACTGACTACATTAACAGAATAATGGTTCTAAATAACAAGGAGTTTTAATATATCTGGTTTATGTTGCTTGCAATAACTTCACAACTATTGTATTAATTCAATGACATGCAACTGACATTTAGTGAAACAATGATACACCACAGAAGTGTATCATAGAAAAAAATCTTAATGTGTTTTGCAGGTGTTTGTTTGGATCGGTAATGAAGCTCATGATGAGGAGAAGACCGAGGCGATGTCTTCAGGTGAGCCTCCTCATAACACTTTAAACTTATCATAATTATAATTTATTCCATAACGTATAAAGAGTAAATAGAATTTTGCCATACTACTCCTACTATACTAGTATGCACATATTTTCTATGTGTAGAATATTCACATGACCTAGAACACTTAAAGGGTTAGTTCACCCAAAAATGAAACTGATGTCATTAATGACTCAACCTAATGTCGTTCCACACCTGTAAGACCTCTGTTCATCATCGGAACACAGTTTAAGATATTTTATATTTAGTCCGAGAGCGTATGAAAGTGTATGCACACTATACTGTCCATGTCCAGAAAGGAAGTAAATAACTTCATCAAAGTAGTCCATATGTGACATTAGTTAGTTAATTAGAATCTCTTAAAGCATCAAAAATACATTTTGGTCCAAAAATAACAAAAACTATGACTTTATTCAGCATTGTCTTCTCTTCCACGTTTGTTTTCTAACCTCAAATAAAGATTCAAACGGTCATGAATCAATACACTGATTCATAACCGTTTGAATCTTTATTTGAGGTTAATGCCGTGTGGAACGACATTAGGGTGAGTCATTAATGACATCAATTTCATTTTTGGGTGAACTAACCCTTTAATGGAATACTGTATCCCACAATGCAATGCACTCTTGCATATCCATTTGATTTTTAAGTTTATATTTGACAACTACCACAAATTAAGACACTTAACAACAAACAACATTATTTTAATTTTTTTAATTCAGTTACAAAATGCTTACTGGGTGCCACTCATATACTACTGTACAATACAGCATTCTACTGTACTGTGATGTGTTTGAATCACACCTATTGTTTCACATGCTATTGTTAATACACAGTAAGCAATAAAGAGAATTTACCTAATACTGTGCAAGTATACACTAAGTCATTTATTTATAGTATTATATATAAATAAGTATGCTCCACATTCTTGTAAGTATCTTTAAGGCTGCATTTATTTAATTAAAAATACAGTAAAACATCAGTATTGTGAAATTTTAATATCAGATGTAAACAGTTATTGCTTAATGTTTTTGTGGAAACTGTGATAAACTTTTTTTCCAGGATATTTTGGTGAGTAGAAAGAACAGCATTTATTTGTAGAAACGTCTTGAAGTAAATGTCTTACTGTCACTTTTATTCAGCAAGGATGCATTCAATTAATCAAAATGATTAATTTCTTTCCAAAAACCTGTAGTGTATGTCATTAGGCCTGTTTAGTATTTAATAGTGGTCCTTGCTAGAGTCCTGTAGGTGGCGTAACGTAAGAAAGAAAGAAAGAAAGAAAGAAAGAAAGAAAGAAAGAAAGAAAGAAAGAAAGAAAGAAAGAAAGAAAGAAAGAAAGAAAGAAAGAAAGAAAGAAAGAAAGAAACATGCTTGTTTTGAAACGGCAAAAACAGGTTGCATTCTTTTTATGAATCATGTTTTAAGCTTTTCGTTTTCCCTCCCTCCAGCTGCGCAATACATTGCGACGGACCCAGCCAACCGTGACTCACGTACACCTATTGTGAAGATTAAACAGGGCTTTGAGCCGCCCACTTTCACAGGCTGGTTCCTGGGCTGGGACCATGACTACTGGAGCACTGACCCCCTGGAGCGGGCCATGGCTGAGCTAGAGATCTGAACTTTGAGCTGTCACCCCTGACCTTTAGACCCCACTGCCTTACCGCAAGCTGATCAAAGTTGCCCTTAGGTTATGCTCACACTGCAAGCCTTAATGCTTCATTCCGATTTATTTCTCAGATCCAGATTTTTTTGTATAGCTGTTAACATTGTTATTTTAAATGCGGCCAAGATTCCAGTGGGAACAAATCATGGTCAAAAAGACGTCATGCAGGGGATGTGAAAAAAAGAGAGCAGAGTTTTTAAACGTGTATAATGTTTTGTTTGTGTAGAGCTGTCACTGTAATAATTCTAAGTGAAACATCACTCTCCTTCACTGACTAGTGACTACCTTACACAACTGTCTTCTTAACTGTTAATGTAAAATCTTTGGAGTGACTCCCATAAGCGCAGAATTGTGACGAATGTTGATCTAGAGTGACGTAAAAGTCGCACAAACTCTGATATGACTGTTCAGGCTGAGGTCGCATTGCAAAACATCTGATCAGATTCCATGTGGTTTGTGCCGTTCACACTGTTATACATTTTTTTTTATTCAGCCCTCATTTACCTGCAGTCTGAACGTAGCCTTAGATACACCAATTTGATGCTTATGAGGGTTTCATCATGGATTGAAAAACCAAAGCTGGTCCTCGGTCAGTATAAAAGGGCAACTTCTAAATCAAGGACCTTAATGGCCTGGACTTTATTCACCAATTCTATGAGGTTCCATTTGTGCTGAAAATTAGTGGAATGCTTTATATACATTTGGCCTCGTCTACTTTTTAGATAAATGTGTTCTAAAAATCGACACAATTTGGACAATGTGGTATACAGAATACATAATATACATATGTGTGTATATATCTGAACAAACAGGCGATTACTGTAGACAAGGACAAATATATAGTACAATGCACAAAGCAGCCGACTCATTTTTGGCACAAATGGAACCTCATAAAATAATTTTTCTTTCCTTCTGTATTTAAGTGTTTTCTTCAATGTGTTGAATTTTTTTAAGGTTTTTATTTTTGGGTTTTCAGTTTTTTAGGTTGTTGAGTGCATGACCTTGTATCAGAAAATACACAAAAATATTCTTATCAAAATCTGTCAGAAACTTTTTTTTAAACAACACTAGTTTAGTGTTTTGAATCTATACAAGATAAGCCACCAAAATACTGATCTAACTGTAGCCTAAATATGAGATGTTTTCACCTCATAGTTATTCCATCCTACACTCAGGAATTCATACACTGACTGTGTTTGAAACTGACTGTTTGAGTATACTAGCGTACTACTCATAATATTTCATAATATACTGTATATTATAGTGTGCATATAGTATTTTTTGTATGCATACCTAGTTAACCATACTGTGTGGAACATTTTATTCCAAAAATGCAATGCACTCTAGGTTATTATCATTAACTTAAACTATTTTTTTATTTTCAAAACTGGCTTAAAAATGCAAAACTTCATATATACAAAATGGCCACAATTTACTGCATTAAATTTACCTTGTGATCATGAGACAATGATGTAGTACACTTCTGTTTAAAACGTTCATTGTGAAGCAGGCTAATACCTGTTTTACTTGCCAATTTTATTTAGGCAGTATACAGAACACACTGAGCAGTATTCAGTAAGTAGTGAGCTTTTATTAATTCCAATCACAACCATGCTCATTTTAAGTGAGCAATGACATCCCTCTACATGCAGAGGGCGCTGCGAGACTTTTTCAAAGAAACTAATACTGCTGTGTATATACTGCTATACTGCCGTGACATTCCCACCGTCTCAATATAGATTTGAAATATCATTTGAACTTTATGATTCATACATTAAGGATGTAATCTGCTCATTTCTTGCAAAACCATAATCAAATCTGCATTATAGTGTTATCAGTGCCTGTTGTGCACTTGTTAAAAGTGTTTTTTTATTATTATTATTTAAGACTGTTTAAACCTGAGTGGAAAAGGAGCATGTCTTGTTATTGGTTTCATATCTGGTTGTTTTTCTACGAGGCCTTACTATTTTAACATATGCAATAGAAAGACTGGGTGTAAAAAGATGGCCTGCTGTTTATTTCGTGGGGTTGTTGAATTAGATTATTGTTAACATATTGGGTCAGTTAACTGCTTAAAGATGACGCACAAAAGCCAACAAAATGCATCCACTCATACAGCAATTTATTTATAAGGGTAATTCCAGACAATGCCGCTTTCGCAAATCCTTCTGTACCTGAAATTATTTCCCAGTTTTACTTCTTATACAATAAAAAAACACAGCCCAAAAAAATGTTTCCAGTGTTCTTCGAAGATTGATTTAAGCCAGGGGTTTTCAAACTGGGGTCCCAAGAAAATTTCAGAGGATAAAAAGCAAAAATGGATATAAAGTCTACGAACATGTCTCCTTTCTTGCCATATAGGCTACTTTCCAGGACTGTATACGTTTGCTTTGTATCTTTTTATAGTCCCTTTCTCTTGGCCTATTCTTAACGCAGTACGTAAACTGCTTACATATATTTATTGTGAAAGTTGCTTATACCAAAAAAAAAAAAAAAAATCTGTAATTGAAAAATGCTCTTTATCAGGTTTTTTCATCCAATATTAAGTATAGCAAATGTATTAATTTGGAAAATATTTTTTATTTAAAATGTCACTGTTAGTTCTAACAGTTTGATTTTTCATAAGCCTACATAAAAATAGATGGATTTTGGGAAGTTTGAAAACCACTGATTTAAGCAATATTAATAGGTTTCTGGGAAAATAGCACTTTGTTTAAAAGAAAATAGTTAAGTCATGAGAAAGATGACACTAAACAATATGATTTAATGAGAGAATGGGACAATCACACATGAAAAATGTGTTCAGTGCAAACAAACAACATTCGATATTACAATAAACACAAGTGAGCTGGCAAAACTACATATGTGATCAACATCAGTTAAACGCAGAATAAAGAATTACATATAAATAGAATTGTGACTGATATGGGATGAAAACAAATATTTGAGAAATATAGTCATAAGCAGCCCTGCAAATCCTTCACATGATGAGTCTATAATTCCATCCTATGACATTTGAAGCAGCAAAAACAGTCATTACAAACACAAACATTGACCTCTTATAGCCTTAATTTGTTTTCAGCTGCAGTTCGATATTATAAAAAAATATTATATTACATGCATGAAAATGTCTGGCAGATAAAAGATTTGATCAAATATTAATGTGATAGGAAATGGATGTACAAATTCTAGATCTGTAATGCATTGTGTTTTTAAAAATCAACCAACATCATGTAAACCTGTAAATATTAAGTAATTAAAATGGATATGGCTTAAGGCTTTTATACATTAAAATTCAGCATTGATAAATTTTGAGAAAGCAAGAAAAACTGGTATAGGCACAATAAGCACTGCTGTCATCTGATACTATCCAAATATCCCTTTAGACGGTTTGTTATCAATTTGGCAATCAAGGAGATTGAAATGCACATGCACTCATATGACCAGATGTTCCATAAACTATCAACCGAAAAAGGCAAACCACACACTGCAATAACCAATATCTAAAAGATCAACGGCTCCATCCTTGTAACAACCAAATTAAAGTAATTTTCATTATTTATTTATTTGCAAAGCCTATTTACGCCAAGTCCAAATTTTTGGTTTAACAAACATGCACGAAAAAAAAAAAAAAAAAGTTTAAAATATTTTTTGTTCAGGGGCATAAAATTATTTGGAACAATTATTTAATGAATATCTTATGACTTTCATATTCTTTCGCTGAATCAGATTTTCTTTAGACATATGGTAGGTTTTTACTAGGAACATCTATAGCTCATACATCATAAAACGGCGCATGTATAGTGGGGTACAAAAGTCTGAAATTTTGAAGACTTTTTTTTTTTTTTTTTTGCATTTTCTAATAAATTATACTAGACTGGGTAAACCCAGCCTGATCAGCCAGCGATTCGATTTTGCCCAGCAACTCAGTCTGGAAACCTGTACTTTCATTTCTAATGCTTCTAGAACACCTTTGTGGGAACCAATCGCAGACCTTATCTAGCTATTATAGGGTTTAACACGATGAAGGATAGAGAAACGATGGGTCGTTGCCCATTGATCATAAAATGGCCCTTTTATGTCACTAGACATTAAGAAATCATGTTATTTTTAAATACTTATATCACTGACAACAGTACTCCGGCCAGGATATTGTCATTTAAAAGTTGTTGTTGCAGCCCTCAACTGATGTTGATGTTGTCATGTGTTTTTGCCTGAAGCTTCAGCCTTCACCTATCAACCAATCACGAAGTCAGTAGTGTTTCGGCCTCTGGGTTGCCATATCTGCTCTTGTTACCATTTGATCTCAAGCGGAATAATTAAAAAGTTCCGTCATGACAAATTTCGGAGTGTTTGGCATGGTAAAGGGTATGAATGTTAATATGTTTGGTCTTGGTGGAATAGTTTTTGCTACGCTGCTGCTGTTATTGTTGCTGCAGAGCAAGTACAGGACTTGCTACTGCCAATACATACACGACACGCTGCAAATAAGACATGCTGCTGTTGTACAATAGAGAGTATATGAATTACCCATAGCAGATCTATACAGGTGGAGCTGGGGAAGGTGGAGGGTTTCTGAATATACATTCTGCAATGCTAAGGCAAATGCTACCCTAGTATTTGAAGGTTGAGCATGGAAGCTCATTGGCTATTAATACAGCAGGAACCAATCAGCTGTGCCCTAAAAATGACGACGTGATTACGAGCAGGTAGTTAACCAACACGGTTGAACAGAAATTTTTCAAACAATACGTTTTAGGAAATAGTTGTGACTAACTAGTTAATTCCTTCAAGCACCCCAGTGCTGGAGAGACCTAAGCGGGAAGGCCTGAAAATGGATCCAGAGGTAGCGTTGATTCTGTTCCATACATGAGTAACATTGGTTTAGCTATGTTTCACAGAACCGAGATACGCTGTTGTAGCAGTGTTGAGTGTCGTTGTTTGTCTGGAGCTGGTGTTTTGCTGGCGACTAACAATGAACTCTTGCTTGTATATACTTGTGTATGTTTTAATTTTTTTGTTCTTCCTTGTCCTCCGTTATTCATCTTCGCTTTATTTTTCGAGAAGCATTATTTCGCTTTGTTTCAGCTATGATAAAGAAAGATACACGGTTGCATTGCGTGTTTGTGCATTTTGGGGGCGGAGAAAGGAAGGGAGGGGTGTGTTTGTTTGGGTTAATTTCAAATTTCAACAGTGTTTCTCAGAAATCGCTTACTGTACATTTTAGTAGCAGATTAAAATGTGGTCTCAGACTTCTGGACCCCGCTGTACATTATTCTCACATGAGTGCATATTATGTAATGTCAGTCTGTTATTTTCTGCATGGATGCATCTGTGTGTGTGTGTGTGTGTGTGTGTGTGTGTGTGTGTGTGTGTGTGTGTGTGCAGGTGGCTTTCTGTGGATCTTAGTTCAGTGCTTCAGGAAGGCCTGCATCATGTCAATGGGCAGAGGGAAAATGATAGTGGAATTCTTCTCGGCTGCGATGGTGTTGAGGGTCTGGAGGTAGCGCAGCTGCAAAGCTGAGGGAGACTCTGCGATCACCAGAGATGCCTCCTTCAGTGCCCGTGACGCATTCATTTCTCCCTCTGCGGCTATCACCTACAGAGAGCAAGGAGGAGGTGTGAGGAAAAAAAACATGCGTGTCTTGATTTTTGCAAATACCACATATACCACACCGAACTTCCACCCCTTAAACTAGTTTCAAATTAACGCCCACTCTTTGCCTTGGACTGGTTTTGCTTTATGACCCAGATTGTACATTGGACAAAGTGATAACCTAATTATTTAGCAAAAAACAAAAACAAGATTCTTAACTGTCAAATATGTATTAATTTGACCACAAAATGCATAGATCAAACAATAAGTATACTGATTCAAATACAAATATTTACAATATATAATTTAAGCACAAATACTTTTCAATGATTCTAAATGTCTCTTAATGGTTTCACAAAACAATTTGATATTGGAACAAACCATGCTTATCTTACAATGCAAGTTAACCTGTATTTAATATAGCCTGGGTAATGTTTAATTTTGTCTTTCATAGTTTTTGAGAATAAAGTCATGCCACGCAACCTGTCCACACTGGATAATATTTCTATCTGAATACATTTCCACTACGTGAAAGATTATTTAAGTGAAAGAATTAGTGCCAAAATAGGGTCAGTTGAGAACCACTGCTGTACATTACTTCTTATAAGTGTCGAATTTAATGTTGCAGAGAGGTACGGTTTATACTTTTACTAACCAGGACAGTGGTTTTCCGCTTCTCTCTGTGTGGTTGATTTAGGCAGGGGGATTGTTTTGAAGAAAACATACTTGTATCTGAACTAAGCACTGAAGAGTAATTATGCACCAAAAATAAACCCATTAAACTTCCTTTCCCATATTCTTCTGAAAGCATGTGTATATTTTCAAGGGGGGCAACTTCTATTACACAAAGAAGAGGTTAACCAAGCATACAGCTGGAAATGCCAAAATACAGACTCTCACATAAATCAACAAAAATGAGTGGAAACAGGAAAGGAGTTGTTACTTCCGGCTTTCTATGAGAGTATTGGTCTTGTCTCAGAACAGTGAACGTTTGCATGGGAGCTTCACAATTGTGCATCCTCGTTTCCTTTCCTTGCGTCTTAGCTCCACGCCTTCAGGACATGAGAGAAGGACGCAAGGAAAAGACATGAGGATGGAGGAATCGGATCAAGTGAAATTATATATCCTCACACCTTTTACTTCAAAGCGTTGTCAATTAATGATGACTACACTGCTGAATTTAACTTGCACGTCTGGATTGTTGAACATTAGAGATTATTTATATTACAATGGTTTCAACCTACACAAAATACCACGTTTGTCTGTATTTTTTTTATATTACTAGTTTATTAATAACAATGAATCATTCCCAGTTATTAACTGCTTTTTATTTGTTGTACAGTATTACAGTATGTTTAATTTTCTTTAATTTTCTTGTGCTTTGATATAATTCTGCAACTTTCTTACTCCAGTTGCTGTAATTTGACATACATTTCAGTCTTGCACATGTAAACAATAATGAATAATTTAATAATAATTAAAAAATTGTGGCAATATGTGAAGGGGAAGAAGAATTGATACGTGCATTACATTTAGTCAATAAAACAATTCCGCAAAGGTGTATCCGCACTCAAAACTCCTCAGGAAGCCTCCTCACTCCTCGATCCTTGCAGTGCAATTAGAGAATTTAGAATGTCCTAAAAGATGGGTGAACTCGAGCAGCTTCTGGGTCAAAGGATAGAGGGCGGAGGAGCGAGGAAACGAGGAGGGATATTGAGATGCACCCTCTGTCTTTTCCTTCTCTCTGCTGGATTAGTGAGTGGATGATGGGAGGGGAAGGAGGACAGTATTTGAACTGCAACCATCATCAGAGCTGTGTTGCTGTGCTGCTGTGAAACAGCTTTGAGGTCTCATCTGCAACCCCAGACTTGATTTTGTGTTAAAGCAAGTAGTTGGTGGCTCCGTCTATATTTACCTAATTTATGTTGAACATATTGAAGTAGAGTTTATTTCCTTTGTCTCTGATCACACTCTATGTTTGAGACTTACTGTAAGAAGAAGAAGTATGTGTTAACTGCTATGATTATTTATTGTATTTTTTTAATCATCTGTTCTGTTTTTGTTTTACTTGAACTTTACTAGTTTAATCATTTATTTCTTTACTGTAGTGTTAGTTGAGAGGTAGGTTCCATTTTTTGTTTGTGTGTTCTCTATGTTTAGGTAGTTGATGAGTTTGGCTAATGATGAGTTTGAGTATGTTTGTTGTTTTGGCAATACCCCCTTATGAATCTGATACCCACATTTTTAAAATAAGTAATACATATTTTTCTTTTGTGAATTATAATGTGGTTATTTGGGTTATTGTTATGAAACAATTCTGGGGCTGGAGATGGGGTGGTTTTATGCTGTTACAGACTCACTCACCACCATCCCTTTTTCTGTTGTATTCCCCAAGACCAATCAGGAAATCATAACAGTGGGTACTAAAGAAATATGCTAGAAATATTTTGCGATGTCTGCATTTTCCTGATTCCTCCCTGCAATACTGATTTCTTCGGCATGCAAAATGCACCAGCTACGCTCAAACAAAGATTTGTCAAAAGTAACCAATGTTGAGGTATATTTGGATGTTGTATTATATTCCGACACTAGGGAAGAACACTTTGAAAAGATAAATGTGTTTTTTGAACGGTTGAGCAAAGCTCCTCTGACTCTTGCTTTGGCAAAGTCACATTTAGCCAAATTCAGAGTCACCTATCTTGGTAAATGTGTTGGCCAAGTAAGTAAGGCCTGTAGAAGACAAGATAGCTGGCATTGTTGAGTATGTGTATATATTATTTAATTTTTAATTACTCAACTTTTCCGCTGAAGTCTACTTATAATGTTAGGCAAGGCATGACCATCCTAATTTGGTTTAATATAAAAATGTTCATTATCTTTCTGACCCCACGCTCTTACTACATATTAAAAATAACGTTACCTTAGCTCTAGCCTCTCTGGACGCTTCAGCCTCGGCAGCCATTGCCCTCTGGAGCTGCAGGGGCAGTTTCACATCCTTGATCTCAACACGTTCCACTTTAATACCCCAGTCATCTGTAGCATCATCTAGCGTGGACTGAGGAAAAAAACAAGAGTCAATACTAAACACCTCTCAGAGATTCCTTAAAGCCTCATGCTTCTCAGGATTTTGAGCGCTGTGTCTGCTATTAAGTATGTTCACCATATTTTTTTAAAGGATGTCAGATGGAATGAGCGAACACGGGGACACGTGCAAAGTGGGGAAGGAGCTAGCAGTGAAGTCGAGCTAAGCATGAGCCGCGATGACTGTACTGCCTGAAGACATGTCAGTTTATATCATGTCTAGCCGAAACCAATTCGATGCAGGATTAGTCATATTTGGGTTAGTTCACCCAAAAATGAAAATTTTGTCATCATTTATTCACCATTGTTCCGAACCTATAAGACTTTCATTCATCTCTGGAACACAAATAAATATATTTTTAATGAAATCTAAGATTTCTGTCCCTCCATTGACCGCCACACAACTACCACTTGGTCACTTCTAAAAGATCCAAGAGATTGTGAGATGAATCTCTTCAAAAAAAATTGGACTAAACCACTCAATTCATATGGATTAGTTTTACAATCTCTATGAACTTTTTGAAGCATCAAAGTGGTTTTAAAAAACATCCTTTTGTGTGTCAAAGATGAACAAAAGTCTTACGGCTTTGGAATGACTTGAGGGCGAGTAATTAATGACAGAATGTTCATTTTTGGGTGAACTATCCCTTTAAAGGATTTGTTCACTTTTAAATAAACTTTTGCTGATAATTTACTCACCCCCATGTCATCCAAGATCTCCATGTCTTTCTTGCTTCAGTCGAAAAGAAATTAAGGTTTTTGATGAAAACATTCCAGGATAATGGACTTCAGTGGGCACCAAACAGTTCAAGGTCAAAATGACAGTTTCAGTGCAGCTTCAAAGGGCTTTAAATGATACCAGACAATACCAGATGATGAATAAGTCCTGGACTGTTTTCATAAAAAAAAAACTTAATTTCTTTTCAACTGAAGAAAGAAAGACATGGACATCTTGGATGACATGGGGGTGAGTAAATTATCAGCAAAAGTTTATTTAAAAGGGAACTAATCCTTTAATTTTTGGGTGATCTATTCCTTAAATTCGTACTCTTGTTTTTACAATGTTTGTATGTGTTTAGTGTGATACCTGCATACTATGGGCGATTTCTTCACGATCAGACAGGATCTCTGCCAGGTTCTTTGTACCCAGCACATTCCTTAGGGTGGTTTGTGCCAACAGACGAGTGGCTGCATCAGCATTGGTAATGTTGGCCACTGCCAGTGTTGCGTTTTGAACACGGTAGTAGACTACACCATCTACACTCACTGTCACAGAGTCCTTTGTCAGAACCTATAAGGAAGCACACGGTCCTTTTAATAAAAAATAATTTAAAAAAACACAAGAAAAACAATTTTAGGTGTATCTGTCAGCAATTTAAAAATTGGTGACAGATACACCTACGCGTTGCGGCTTTACATGCCTTCGTCAGGGTGTGTATGATACACACCCTGACAAAGGCATGTAAAGCCGCAACGCGTAGGTGTATCTGTCACCAATTTTTAAATGTTTAAGCCATGAAAAAATAAAGGCTTTTTAACTTTCTCAATACACCCATCGAGTGCCTTGGACTACTTTTGCATAAGTACAGATCAGTAGTTTTTTTTTTTTTTTTACCTCATATTAGACGAATCTCATCTAGTATTGCCAATGCCATTACATCCATCAAGTAAGGTCAAAAACCTGGTGCGATCATAGATATATTTACATAGATGCCTCATTCAACTGATCCACGCAGGCACAAATGAGGATTCTAATATATCTATGATTGCGCCAGGTTTTTGACCTTCTTCGATGGAAGTAACAGTATTGGGAATACTTGATGAGATTTGCAGATACAAGGTTAAAAAATTACACAAATACTGTGTCGTGTTTTAAGACATCAGTGTGTCGCCACAAGCCACAGGGCTTAATATGGATTTGTATGTCTATGTGTTTTTTACTCTCATAGTGACTCTCATAGAAAAACACCCCATTGACATGCATTATACGAGCAATTGTTGGAGTTAAAAATCTTCATTTGTGTTCTACTGAAGAAACAAACACACCTACATCTTGGATGCCCTGGAGGGTAAGCATATAAACATCAAATTTTAATTTTTGGGTGAACTATCCCTTTAAATAATAATATTGGGAATATTATAAATAAGTTTCAAAAGTTTGGGTTATGTAAGATTTTAACAAACGAACGAACGAACGAACGAACGAAAGAAAGAAAGACTTTTAACTAGCAAGGATGTAAAAATAACAATTTCCAGAAAAATATTAATAACCAAATATTCAGCTTAAAAAAAAAAAAAAAAAAAAAAAAAAAAAAAAATTATATATATATATATATAGTAATTATATTTCACAATATTAGTTTTTACTGTATTTTGACCAGATAAACGAAGCCTTGCTGAACATAAGAGACTTCTTAATTTTATTTATATATATATTATATATATATATATATATATATATATATATATATATATATATATATATATATATATATATATATATATATATATATATAAAAACCTTCTCAAATTTTTTTTACTTTCATATATTGAAACTGAAACTGAAATATTTCAGGTCTTTTATTGTTTTAATACTGATAATTTTGGCATAAAGCTCATGAAAACCCAAAATTCCTATCTCAAAAAATTAGCACATCATGAAAAGGTTCTCTAAACAAGCTATTAACCTAATCATCTGAATCAACTAATTAACTCTAAACACCTGCAAAAGATTCCTGAGGCTTTTAAAAACTCCCAGCCTGGTTCATTACTCAAAACCGCAATCATGGGTAAGACTGCCTACCCGACTGCTGTCCAGAAGGCCATCATTGACACCCTCAAGAGAGAGGGTAAGACACAGAAAGAAATTTCTAAACGAATAGGCTGTTCCCAGAGTGCTGTATCAAGGCACCTCAGCGGAAAGTCTGTGGGAAGGAAAAAGTGTGGCAAAAAATGCTGCACAACGAGAAGAGGTGACCGGACCCTGAGGAAGATTGTGGAGAAGGACCGATTCCAGACCTTGGGGGACCTGCGGAAGCAGTGGACTGAGTCTGGAGTAGAAACATCCAGAGCCACCGTGCACAGGCGTGTGCAGGAAATGGGCTACAGGTGCCGCATTCCCCAGGTCAAGCCACTTTGGGCTACAGAGAAGCAGCTCTGGAATGTTTTTCAGTGGTCCAAAGTACTTTTTTCGGATGAAAGCTAATTTTGCATGTCATTTGGAAATCAAGGTGCCAGAGTCTGGAGGAAGACTGGGAAGAAGGAAATGCTAAAATGCCTGAAGTCCAGTGTCAAGTACCTACAGTCAGTAATGGTCTGGGGTGCCATGTCAGCTGCTGGTGTTAGTCCACTGTGTTTTATCAAGGGCAGGGTCAATGCAGCTAGCTATCAGGAGATTTTGGAGCACTTCATGCTTCCATCTGCTGAAAAGCTTTATGGAGATGAAGATTTCATTTTTCAGCACGACCTGGCACCTGCTCACAGTGCCAAAACCACTGGTAAATGGTTTACTGACCATGGTATTACTGTGCTCAATTGGCCTGCCAACTCTCCTGACCTGAACCCCGGAGAGAATCTGTGGGATATTTTTCAAGAGAAAGTTGAGAGACGCAAGACACTCTGGATGAGCTTAAGGCCGCTATCGAAGCATCCTGGGCCTCCATAACACCTCAGCAGTGCCACAGGCTGATCGCCTCCATGCCACGCCGCATTGAAGCAGTCATTTCTGCAAAAGGATTCCCGACCAAGTATTGAGTGCATAACTGAACATAATTATTTGAGGGTTGATTTTTTTTTGTATTCAAAACACTTTTCTTTTATTTGTCAGATTAAATATGCTAATTTTTTGAGATAGGAATTCTGGGTTTTCATGAGCTGTATGCCAAAATCATCAGTATTAAAACAATAAAAGACCTGAAATATTTCACTTGGTGTGCAATGAATCTAAAATATATGAAAGTTTAATTTTTATCATTACATTTTGGAAAATAATGAACTTTTATATGTGTAATTTCTGCAGCAAAAGTGGCACAAATGGCAAAACAAGCTCCGACCCCCTATTTGCACTTTGTCAACCTATAAAAAAGCTTGCTCATAGTACCTGCACATTACTGTGTGGCAAAAGTATAAACATACTAACAAAAATGACACAATTCAATTGATTCTGATCATGGGTTAAAACAAAGGCAGAAGTTGAAGATTAGCATTTGTGCATGTGATCTCACCTCCTGAGGGGGAATATCAAAGGTGATAGTGCGCATATCCACATTGATAAAGCTGTCTGTGCACGGCAAGATGAAGAAAAGACCTGAGTGAGACAACACACAAATACAACTAAAGGTTTAAGACACATAACAGCAAAAGACACTAATACTAATCAGAAACTTACCCCTGGCAACACAGACCTTGGTCAGTGAACATAAACAGAAGCTTAACAGACATTAGGGCAAGTAATTAATGACAGAATTTTCACTTTTGGGTGAACTAACCCTTTAAGGCTTTGGAACGACATGAGGGTGAGTAATTAATGGCACAATTTTCATTTTTGGGTGAACTAACCCTTTAATGTAAATATCAGCCAATCACATGGCAAAACTTAGCATTTAGGCATGTAGACTATTTATAGACATGGTCAAAAAGATCTGCTTAAGTTCAAACTGAGCATCAGAATGGGGAAGACAGTTGTCATCTAAGTGCCTTTGAATTCGGCCTGGTTGTTGATGCCCAACAGGCTGGTCTGGGTATTTTAGAAATTGCTGATCTACTGGGATTTTCACACATAAACATCTCTAGGGTTTACAGAGAACGGTCTGAAAGAGAAAATATGAGTACAATACAGAGTATTGTTGCTGACCATGTCCATTCATTTGGGACCACAGTGTACCCATCCTCTGATGACTTATTCCAGCAGGATAACATGCCATGTCACAAAGCTCAAATCACATCAAACTGATTTCTTGAACATGACTGAGTTCTCTACACTCAAATGACCTCCACAGTCACCAGATCTCAATCAGAATAGAGCACTTTTGGGATGTGGTGGAATAGGTGACTCGCGTTATGGATGTGCAGCCGACAAATCTGCAGAAACTGTGATGCTGTCATATGGACCAAAAAGGAATGTTTCGAGCACCTTGTTGAATCTATGCCATGAAGGCAGTTCTGAAGGTATAAGTGGGTCCAATCCGGCACTAGCAAGGTGTACCTAATAAAGTGGCCGGTGATGGTGAGTGCACATATAGTATAGTTAGTAAAATAATTTTAAAACCTTTTAAATAAATTTAAAAAATCTATTTAGAATCAGCCAAGGGCACTAAAAAATACTGAGTATATAGTATGAAAAGACCATGAAGAAAAACAGAACAATAAGAACAGTTTGGCAATATGTGACGAGGAAGACAAGTAGGTCTGTGTGTGGTGTGTGTGTGCGCTCGCTGGTACTTTAGTTGTAGTTAGTGTTTCATTTGTCATCCATGCAGTTTACAATATAAAATGGGAGGTTTCCAAACAGTCTTCAGGTTTTGTTAGTCTGTTCAGAGGTTTGTATACTCTACTGTGTAAAATTCCACTCACATTCCACTCTAAATACAGCCATGGAGGAGGAGCCACTGCAGATTGTTTACAGACCCCAGCCAGCTGCCTCAAAGAGAACCAAGAACTCAAGCTTAATTTTCAGGCCTAAACTATAGCATAAATGACATCTAGCTATAAAGAAGGAATTATTGCCTCAAAAAGAACTACTAAATGAAACACCTCAGTTGACTTTTAGGGTATACGAGGGATAAAGTAGGTGGACGAACTCTAATAATAGACACTACCATCATAAGTTAATTCCTGGAGGGAAAGCCCTGCAGATTCATATAACAAAAAAACAACAGCATATACATCAGACACCCAACAACTGATTAGTGTCATTAACTAATAACTTAACAAATAGATTTAAATATTCTAAAGGAAAAAGCAGCGTTTGCTAAAGCAGTGAAATAATAGTTTTGATTTAGGTATGCTTAGATTTAGCTAAACTTTAGCTAAACTTTTTTTCCTGTTGCCTGTGCAAAGGGTTAAACATTTTACGGTGCCTTTTTTATATGAATGTCACAACTCAGTATGCAAATAAACGCAAGAAAGAAGACCAGTTGCAACCGCAGTATGCAAATATTTCAATGTTGTCATCATTGTTGGTTACACTTTGAATGAAAAACGTTCCAACAATGTCCATTTAAGGGATGGTTCACCCAAAAATGAAAAATCTTTGTGGGGCACCATTGGGATCCATTGAATTTTTGTTCCATAGTCAATGGTGCCTGACCACTGTTTGGCTACAAAAGTTCTTCAAAATATCTTCCAAATAAATTCAGGCAAGTTTGAAACAACCTGAGAGTGAGCAAATTATGACAATTTTAATTTTAGACTGAACTATCCCTATAATTGGACATTTTTATACCTTAATTTCTTTTCTTTAAATTCTGTTGGTAAACGTTGTAAATTTATTTGACGTGTGACCTACTTGAACAAGACCGAAATTTGCGTGGGAACATTTTCGCCTTCACACGAAAGTCTTGATCGTTTTTATTTCTAGATTTTGGCCACAAAATTTTGCGGTGAATGTGGGCACAGCTAAAGGCTGAATTTATCTCTAAACGAAAGTTTGGATGGTCCATTTGTTAAAGTGGTCTGAGCTGATTGAATTTGCCAACATTTTTAAGAAGGAGAAGGTAAGGAGAAGAAAATGAAGAGGAGGAGGCGGCGGCGGCGGAAGAAGAATGGATGAGGAGGATTATCAATACAGTGTGTGCTTTAGCTTAAGTTACCAAACAATAAAATATACCCAGTCGCCAAGATCAACCTCCATGAAAATACTATAAATCACAGTGTTGTGTGGAACCTGATCCAGAGTTCGCAATGAGACACCATGGCAGCAGGGCCACAAACAAAATGGATGGTTATCAGACATTATCTGGTCAAATGATCTTTATGATAACACAGTATGAGGTGTGTGACTAACCTGATAGTTACAAGCTTTTGTTTTAGTACCTTTTTATATAGCAATTACTATTTTACAGCACAGACCGTTTTGGAGGATCATTATGTGCCCTTGAAATAAACGCTTGCTTTAAAATGTGATGCTTTCCAGGTAATATGACACACGTCTCAGAAATGTGCATGTGATTACTGGGTAATATGCCTATTTCCTGAAAATAATACATTTTCCATTACATTTGCTAAAGAGGAAGCAAGGTACAATTATTTAATGTGCATTTTCGTGTGTGTACAGTATATCATCCTCAAATAAATTATCCTGACACTGAAAAAAAAGGTTTATTTGGCAGAAATGCAAAATAGAGCATTTCTGCTTCTCTACAGAACAAGCGTGTTCTTGCCTTGTGACAACAGGGATAGTGGTGGACGGCCACAGAACAAATGCAAACAAGTAGAGTGGGAAAGAAATGTCACATTTAACCACACACACACACACACACACACACACACACACACACACACACACACACACACACACACACACACACACACACACACACACACACACACACACACACACACACACACACACACACACACACACACACACACACACACACACACACACACACACACACACACACACACACACACACACACACAACAGCAAAAGTGTGATCACTTATTACAGACATGATCCTTATCACATGATACGATTAAACCACCAGCACTGATTAAATCAGAATGATCAAATGATATAGATTTTCTATTTTACCTGGTCCTTTGGCTCCTCCTCGTAAAATGCGTCCCAGGCGAAAGATAATTGCTCTTTCATATTCCTTCACTATCTGTTGGAACAAGAAGTAATTTATCTCATAAAAAAAGAGCTAAATTACAGCAGTTTAAAACGGCCTCACGGTTACACAATTTAGATTTTGCATGGCAAGCTTTTTTAATGCTTTAGTCAGCTTCGTTTTAAAGATGACAAAGATAAGGGCTCTTACTTCCCATGAAAAAGAGTTGGACTACTAGTTGGGGATTCTCACACACTTTGATCAATTCATTTTCATTACTTTTCCAACCGGTCATGATTTCAAAATAAGGATTGTAAAAACAAATTAAGCATACATTTTTAGGGAAACTTATAGGTATCAATCACTGATAGGATTTTTTTTTTTTTTGTGATGTCTAAATTCACTTGTAGCATCTAAAACATCTAATTTTAGTGTTATTTTTAATGCAGGGCAACCGATTAGTCGCATTTAAAATAAAAGTTTGTGTTTACATAATATAGGAGTGTGTTCTGTATATAGTTATTATGTATGTATATTATTATATACAAGATTCTATTTTTCTATTTATTTATATATAGTGGCTTAATCTGTGTTGTTTAACATTAAATGTTCAGGAAACTGCTTGTATGTATTTAAAGATCAGAAAGAGGGAGGAGGTCATACCAGATATATTAGTAAATGGCGAAAGATTACAAATTGTATCGGATTTAAGTATCTTGGAGTTATTTTAGACACTCACTTAACATTTGTAAAACATGTTTAAAAAAAGTCTGTGCAGTTACACCCCAACTTATACATTTTTACATTTATACGGAGTCAACTTTCAGCAGAAGCTGCAAGAACCTTTTTGCATTCTTTAATTTTTCCTAATTTCTCTTACTGCATTACTTCATGGTCCCAAGCAGTAAAATCTATTCTTAGACCTTTACATAGATTATACAAACGTGCTATAAAAGTGTTTATTAAGAAACCAAACAGATATCTAGCCTGACAAGCCAGACCACATCAAGATGTTTGGTCTGGAAACTCCCCACTGACAGGGCTCAATCCGAGGGGCGGGATAAACGGTTGTCTTTCAAACTCCCTCTGCACACGATAGGATAGCGCTACACCAACCAGAGCAACGAAGGTAAAACGGAGCTCGTTGATAGCATAGACGGTTGATAGATTAAACATTCGCTGTATCCGGTCTGCAAAAATTGACAACATCTCCCCTTTTTAAGAATGACTTCAGTGCCGTTCTTTGTTCTTTTCTCAGAGAAAAGCTTAACTCCAAGTCTTCAAGAGTCGCGGTCAAAGCTGATTCGAAAGACTGCCTTTTGCCAGCTTCTATGTTTACTAGAAGCACGAGTGCAACTCGGCCGTCGTTATTATGCTAAGCCCCACCCCCCGGCTCTATACACGATGTGATTGGTCCGACCAGAGTTTGGCGTTTACAGCTCAGAAGGGTATTGAGAGTTGCTAGACGACACTCGCAGGCAGATTAGATTTGCTGCCGCTAGGGTGCGTCTAGATTTCTAGGCTAACAGATATCATCATTGTCTTATAATTCAAAAACATAATCTTTTTACCTTTAATAACTTCGTAATATGTCACAATTGTAGTTTAATGTATAAAATTGTGAATGATAACACCTCAACCTCTAAATATGTTTGTTACATTGTGCAATGACAGTTTAAGACAGACAAGAGCCTCGTTAAGAGGTGATTGTGAAGTGCATTTTAGGAAGATTTTGGTCGATCAGCCTTTTCTGTAAAGGCTGTAAATAACTGGAATGGTTTACCAACTAATATTAGACAGTGTACTACCTATGTCCAGTTTAAATTGTATTTGAATTTTTTTTTAAAGGCAAGTCAGGTTTGTGATCATTAATTATACAAGGTAAACGATTAATAACATGTTCTTTTACTGCGTGTATTCTATTGTATTTAATCTGTATGGTATGTTTTTGATGATTTGGTGTACTCCTGTCCAGGGACAACAGATGAAATTTAGATTTGTAGCTAATTCTGGGGTAATATTTTATTGTCCCCTGTCAAATAAAGATATAATAATAAAAAATAAAATAATAATAACAAATGTATATATACACATACATACATACATACATACATACATACATATACATATATATACATATATATATATATATATATATATATATATATATATATATATATATATATATATATATATATATATATATATATATATATATATATATATATACATATATATATATATATATATATATATATATATATATATATAATTTATTTATTTATTCAGCAAATACATGCAAATATTTCTTAAATATAACTATTTTGAATTATTACATTAGAATAAAAGTGTGTATATATATATATATATATATATATATATATATATATATATATATATATATATATATATATATATATATATATATATACATACATAATAAACTATTTTTATTATTATAAATTATGTAAAAACTATTCCCCCCCCGGACGTGAAAAATCGATTGCCCAGCAGCACTAGTTATTTTTCATTCATATTTATTTCAATTTTGGCCAATTAATGCTAAAATGTTAAAATAATTATTGGCTTATCAGTATTGGCCCGCCCCAGTATAAAGAAGCCTCCCCCTAAATAGTTTCTATTTTTTCAAAGACTTCAAAAGTTTTCAATGACCTTGGAAACCCTGATATAGAAAGATTCAAAGAAAAGGCTTTGGTTTCTGGTGGGTCATCCCTGCCTGGGAATGCACTTGACCACTATCCGTACGACATCAAACTAATTAAAGGACCACCGCTAAGTACCTTAATGCACATCCATATGGAAAGAGGCAGGGTCAGCAACGTGAGCAGAATGGAGAAAATCACCAGGATCCATCCACACAAGCCAATGTCACTGTCTGTGTTCTCCAAGGCTGGAAGGCAAAACAAATATGCCCATGCATAAACTTGGATTATATTACTATACTATAAAGAGAGAGCAAAAGTCACACGCAAATGCACATTAGACGTTACCCTAACATACCTCAGAAAAATGATGGGTTACATAAGGTCAAACATGCAAAAACACAAAATTTAAGCTTCAAGCTGAAGTGCATGCCTTAGAGTGGTAGTTTATGTATGTATCTAATAAAGGTCTTCTGTACTATTGCAAGCACTAAGAACAACACTTCTAGCCATTCTACCCACATCAATAAAATCAAGCCACAAATAACAAATGAACACTTCCCTACATTTAGAAAAAAAATTAAACAAATAAAAGTGCCATTGCTTTGCTTCCAAATCTCACCTACCTGGAGTATCATCAATTGTGTGACACCATCGATCTATAGAGAAATGTAACTGTAAGGCTACTGTATGCGTGGCCTAGGCTAAGGCTATTAGTCTACAAGCCCATTTGACCTAATAAGGAATATAACATGCCTTTTATCAGATAAATACATCCATGGAAAATTACATTTACTGCTGGGACAGTCAGAGAAAAACAAGTCTGAATGCTAATGGATATGATTATTGAGCAGGACAGTGATCACAGTAATTGCAGAATGATTAAATCATCCCTATTTTGTACTGACCTCACAATCTTTGCATTGCAGTCGAGATCTTTGACCACCAGCCACATGATCTGAGTTACCTCCTGAACTATATCTTAAACATTTTGACAGGATACTGTCATACACATGCTGTCTATACTGTCATAATAGTGTAAATCAACCGTTACATTTCGACAGAGAGTTGACCAAGTGTTTAGTTTTGGATAAAGATAACAACCAAATATTGTTCAACACAAACAATCAGATGAATTATAGACATTTAATCAATGCAGAAGCATTTTTGTTTTACTATATTTTACTATAACACATTATGATAACCATATGATAATATAACAAACAGCACACTAAAACATACTCTATCCGACTATATTATATCACACCATAACACATAAGTTCTTGGTGAGTGCCACAGGACTCGTTTTAATATTGCTGTGATATGAGCACCTGTTGTTTCCCAGTTTGGAACAGAAAAGAGAGACACACCCATGCTGCACTACAATAATACCAGACCTTGAAGGAAAGAAGGGGACGCATGGACGTAACGTTACTGCCAATTTTTGTATATATATTTTCCTGTGTATTTTTTTTTTTTTTTTTTACCTTAGGCGATATACCATTTAGGCTTATTCGTTTTACGTGAACTGAATGCAGCGTATACACACCACAAAAAAACGGTGCAAACACGCGATATTAATTAATACTAATAATAATAACAACAATTCAATAATAGCCAACCTATTTGTCGATCCCTCCTTTCTTGCTCTCTCATTGCAGCTGTTTCCCTCTTATCTTCCATTTTAGGGGATATCTTTGATTTATTCAGGGTTGATATGAGGTAGATCTTCAAAACACTTCTAGTAAGAGATCGCTTGTCAGCAGTGTTTTTCTCCACGGGACATGTCGGACTCTATGTGCGCTTCAGTCCCCAGTCCCCAGCCCCCCCTTTGAATGGAAGGGGCTGGTCTGTGAAAAACGGAAGTGGGTAGTGGGTTCCGTTCCGATGTCGTAAAAATGCCATTAATTCCCCCCACTATGATTAATTGATTTCTAACGATAACTTTCAAACCTTTTAAGACAGACATTTAAAGGTTGTTAATCTATTATGTATGATTTTGTTGAAAGTACCAACCTGTGTTATATCAACTCATCTTTATATAATCCTGTTTAAAAGCGGAATTCCTGGTGAAAAACTACATAACCCACAATTCTGCAAATTAAATCTCCACCAATCAGTGAAGCGAAACAATGAACTCGCGGCAAAATAACTCACTTGGCCCAAAATAACTGTTTTTCAACGGCTTGGTCCAGTCGCTTCTCCCAAGTAGTCCCCCTGTAGCATACTTATCTACCTATTTGGGTATATACAAAGGGGTACATATGCATATTTTGCAGTTCATGTAAACTATATTGTTTCTAACATAACCATCAGATTTATATTTATCCATCGTTCGTCATCAAAAATCCATCGACCAATCACAGTCATTTGTGAGAGTTGGGGTAAGGCAGTTTAAGACTAATTTGGGTTTAATTTAATATTGGGTTCAACGCGTGGAAGTGACATGTTTAGGTTATTCAATCGTTTTGGTAACAAGGGGAAAAAATGGTTTCAATATTGTTCAATAAAGCTTAAAGTTACTGAGCCCAATTGCGCCCCCTGGATGAGGATCCATTTGCAAGCAATATGTGACCTAAAAAATAATACTATTGCCATCTAGTGTCGTGGAGTGATTTGCATATTGCTCCTATTCATAACTTTTCATTCCCATTCATTCAAGAAGAAAACAAGCAATATGCGAAACGTTAACAGATAAGCTGCGAAATTAAGTGCCAAAATAGCTAGTAGCCTACACAGATAATAATAGGTCAGTAATACAATGCTAGAGAGGAGATTAGGCAAATAGTTCAGTTAAAAATAAAAATGCTCTCATTTAGGCTACTCATAGTCATAATGCTCCGCTATATATGAACTAATGTCTTACTGGGGGAGCTATGTGAAGTGTGACATGGGCAATTTTTATTTGGGTGATGCTTAGGAAATCCATATTATGCTTGGCCTAATCCTAATATTAAATGATTGATGGCCTAATATTAATGACCATGGAAAGCAAGGAGTTATAGTGGGAAAAAATCATTTAACTAAATTAGGGAATTGATATACTGTATATTAATTAAACAATAAAATATGAATTAAATAAATTAAAACTGAACAATTACACAGTTATTTTTTTAAATATATACAAACATAGTTTTACCATATTTTTTTCTCACCATGAAAATAGCCACAGATGCTGGCATACCGTTAAAAACAAACAAATCAACATAAATACATAAAACATTTAAAAATGCAGTCTGTAAAATCACATTTGGTTCCACATACTTTATTGAAGATAATCTGCTTGTTGTACCAAAGTTTAAACGCACTACTATGGGAGGTATAGGGCTTTTAGTGTTGCTGGCCCTACATTATGGAACAAGCTGCCCTTGACTATCCGTAACGCACTCTAGACTCTACAGTTGTTTAAATCCGAACTTAAAACTCACCTGTTTTCTTTGGGCAGTAAATAATTATCTCTCGCACCACATCAGCCTTCAAAGTGATCTTACACCTTTTCATGTTACATGACTAGTTGCTGTTAATTGTTCAGTTTGATTGTATTGTTGTACACCTGATCAATTGTTGTACACCTGCTTGTTTATGTGTTATTATGAACAGGCCGATTGTTTTTGTACTACATTAAAGCGACCTTGGGTTCCTGAAAGGCGCTATAAAAAATAAACATATTATTATTATTATTAATAATAATAATTAAAATAATAATTATATTATTTATTATGGTATTATAATTATTATTATTATTATTATTATTATTATTATAAAATAATGATTAAGATAACAATTGCGAAAAAAATACTATTAAAAATACAATTATATATTACTTGATAATCACATATAGAATTCATTTTCAATTTTCAAGTATAGGTTTTTTATATAGCATTTTGCTTCAATATTCATCTGTTTGTTGATAAAGGGTTTCTTATGCATTTATTCCATCCAAAATAAAGCAATATTGTGAAATATTATTACAGTTTAAAATAAAGTGTAATTTATTCCAGTGATGGCAAAGCTGAATTATCTGCATCATTAGTCCAATCTTTAGTGTTACATGATTGATTCCTACAGATTAATATTATCATTTAATGGCAAATATGAGTACCTGTGCATACAAAGTTAAAAAATTAATGCTTTTTCTTCAATATAATTTTTAATATATCCCTTTGGATCAAATTTGATATGTAGCCTACTAAACATTACCAAAGCATAAAGATTTGCCTTGAGACACATGTCAAAATAATATCCACAATATTATTAACACTATTATTATTAAACACTACACCACAATATCCCTTTGTGTGTGTACTAGTGTTAATATACACAAAGAATGTACGTTATTTTCAACATGAGCACTCCACATATATGCTTTTTCTTTTTTGTTGGAAAAACACTTCTGAAACACAAATGGGTGTTAATTTGTCCTTAAGTACATTGTGTGTAGTGCCAGTTAATAACTGTCCCTTTTTAAACAACACTCAATATTAATGGAGGGCTTTAAGGAGATGAAGGTGTGTGTGGACGAGTCATGTTCTCATGGTCAAAGTGACCGGAGCTTACTGTCATTCCTCTCACGCCCTTCGTTTTCTGGGCGTCAATCCAGACAGCCCCTCTCACCATTCCTGTCGATCCTAGAAGTGCGATTATCCTGAGAAAGTAAGGGGAACGGATGCGCTGCTCGCTGGAGTGGTCTGAGACTCCATGGCGGCTAATCCTCTTTTAATTAGGCTAAGGAGAGAGGATATGGGACCCCCCTGGCTTAGTCACAGCACATTGACAAAGCACCAAGCTGGGAGAAGTGCACATCACTGACTGCTAGCAGCCTGTTAGGGCCTTACGCTGCCTTCTCATGTGTGAAAAAATGCTCTTCCCTCACCAGCGGCTACCTCGGATTTGACCTTTTCCTTCAGAGCTAAAGATTTTTCTTGAGCTCCATGTAGTCACGGAGGATGAGTTACAAAACACGCCTGATGCATTACCTATCTCGGTTTCTCACTCGAGCTCTCTTTTCTCTTTCTTCCTCAGTAAATCGCCCATTCTCTCATGCGATCCTCTCTGTTTTTGTCTTGTACCACCTTAATGATTGCTGACAGCATCCCTCCAAGGTTCTGTAAAAGTGTGCGAATCAATTCTGGTGCATATGAAATCATCTGCTGTTCACAGGCTTCTGAACACGGTTCGGTGGAGTCAACAGAAGCACACTTTCTATATAGTTCTACACCATTCGCACTTTTCCTATGTAGAATAAAATGCTATGCTGTTTCCTTAATCCTTTTTTAATGTTTTGTTGTTGTTGTTTTTCAGTAATATTATTCAGGCCAGTGACCTTGATGTAAACAAAGCCTGGTTGCATCACCAAACTTCTTGTATTCTGCAAAAATGAATTCGCAAATGGAAAAACAGGTAAACTAGCATGAAAGAGAGCAAACAAGTATCTCAGTGCAATTGCACTCTTAATACACAAGAGGGAGGTATTACTCCTCAAACAAATGAGACTTGTTTGATCTTTTGGTCATTTGTAACTTACATTTTGCACTATGTATAAAGACTACAGTAAGACTACAGGTTTCATAATTACTAAAATCTATGGCTTTCAATACAGCTATGGGACGTTTAAATATTACAGTCTGTTTGATTGTAGTTAAACTAAATGGAAAGGGCCATAAATGAACGAACGTTAAGCAAAATGACTCAGATACTGTAGATCATGTTGGTCATCTTAACCTGGATGTTTAGGGTTGGTAACATTTTTAAAATGTTTTTGAAAGTCTCTTATGCTCACCAAGGCTGCAATTATTTAATCAAAAATATAGTAAAAACAGTAAATTAAAATATCACTTTTAGATTTTATTATATTTTAAAATTAAATTTATTCCTGCGATGCAATGCTAAATTTTCATTGTCTTCGGTGCCACATTATCCTTCCAAAAATCATTCTAATATGCTGATCTGCTGTTTAAGAAACATTTCTAATTATCAATATTGAAATATGTGGATTGCTCAATAATTTTGGGAAACTGATACTTTTTTCTAGATACTTTGATGAATAGAACAGCAGCATTTATATACAGTATATATATATATATATATATATATATATATATATATATATATATATATATATATATATATATATATATATATATATATATATATATATATATATATAAAACATTATAAATGTCTGTCACATTTGGTTACATTAATGCTTACTACTGAATGTATGAATATATATATATATATATATATATATATATATATATATATATATATATATATATATATATATATATATATATATATATTATGATTATTTTAGTTCAATGGAATGTATGAATATAAGATAAGATTTTTATTAAAAATAACATATTAATTTGAAAGAGCATGCAAGAATGCCCCAATATATTACATTACCATGTTTATGTTGTTTCTACTTCTATTGTATATTTGTATTATATATTTTTGAATTGTTTTCGATTTGTGAAAACTATTCATGTCAAAACCTGCAATAAAAAAGTAATTTAATTAGTTTTTTGTTTGACCATTTTAACAGTAACTAACATGAAAAAAATGAAAGAAGCAAACACCGGTCAGCACTTGTCATGGCAGATCCTGTTTATCCTGTTATTACTTTGCATACTCCATTTGTTATTTTTTCATGATTACTCTGAAGTATATATATATATATATATATATATATATATATATATATATATATATATATATATATATATATATATATATATATATATATATACACACAGGTCAAGTTAAATACATCTTTTCTATGTATCTTCTAAACTGCCCCACTCAAAATATGTGCTTTCGAATCTTGGCTCAACACATTGAAAAAATATTGCACAAATCCAGAGTCTCTGTTGACACAGATCAGATTTTTCTGTTTATTATTCCAGTTATCTGGCTGTGTGCATGGTGCTGGCTGAGGTTTTTCGAAGGCAGAGAGATCCGATTGTATCAGATCCCGCAGGTAGCATGGTAAAAAAAAAGAAAAGAAAAAAAAACACTACATCCTGACCCGTCTCTTCCAGTGAAATGAGTTCTCTGTCAGTTACAGAAGATCTAGGGCCCACACAGCTGTTCTCCCTTGAGCTGGCGTAGATGAAACATAAAAGCAGAGCCTATATGAAAAATGCACAGAGCTGTAAAAGACAATATGCTCATCAGGCTCAATACCATGCTGCTGTTGAAAAAAGAGAGGGAGAGAGAAAGGAAGAAAGGACAGAGAAAGAGAGAGAGGGACCTGGCTGCCCTGGATAGATCCTCTTTTCGATGCAATGGGTTTGACGGCAGGTCTGGATGAATGCCTGTGCAAACATTTACACACGGTGCACCATCCACCGATTGCATTACAAAGATTGATAGTTCAGGCGCTATCTTACTGACTGCTGTTTTATTGGCCTGTGTGAAATCATCAAACGCAGCCTTGATACAGGAGATTCAGTGGAGAGGAGGAATTGTTCACCGGGGACAGCCAAACTTACAATAAAGGACGTAAAAGGACATCTTCCACTACAGGCCTTTGTTTTGGCGTGCTGATAATAATAATACATGCAATGAGAGGATAAAAAAAGAGAAGCAGTTTTGGTTTTACTTTTAATATAAATAAGCAGTATGTCAAAAAATCTATATAACTGTTTCTGCCTAGATTCTGATATGTGCAATGGACGGATACTTTACTATCCCATGAGGCTATGAGAGAGGAGTTGTCATTTTAGATGTTTTTATTGCCCTCAGGCTTGAAGATAATACATTCTTAGGATCAGACAAAAGTCTGATTTCTTTGTGTTTTATGTCTACAAGGTGTTTGTGTACCTTTTATTCTGTTATATGCAGTTCTCATGTCATATACTCGCTCACAATTCTTTAAAGTTTATGATTCAGTGCAAATAAAGTGCCTTTTTTTAACCTTAATAACACCATGTGTTTGCTAACACACTGACTCCTGAATGGAAAAAACAGCTTTGGTTGCAAGGTGACCCAGAGCTTTTACCCCAAGCTTTCCAACCCACTACACCAGCCACAGCCAATCAATTCAGCCCGTCTAAGTCCATGTAGAAATGACGAGAGGAATAAAAGACACTCGTGATTTTTCCATCAATATCTAAGTAGTGGATATTAAAAGAGAGCCGAATATGAGAGGGTGAGAACCGGTTGAAAAACGAGGCCGCTCGATTCGGCCGCCGCAGAAAGGCCAGAGTATCTCAAGTGGAAACAAGCGTGTTGATGAGGGCCAGTGACCTCCGAGAGGAAGTGTCAGCACACGGGGAAGAAAACATGCCGCCTTCCCTCCGACGCCGCAAATAATTTGATAAAACGCAACGGAAGAGCGCTCAAGTCATCATCAGATTAGCCCCCGTTCTTCCGAACACATTTCTCTCCCTCCGTAAGGTGCTCACGTCGTTAGCATTTAGATAGACGAGAGCAGCAAGGCCTGCGTAATAGGCTTCTCCCATCCCTCCTGCTCAAATCAGCTGAAGAGAGGAGGATTAAATGAAAAGAATAACAGTGATGATAGCGAGGGTGGGGGAATCAGAGAGACGAGGGAGAGCGGCATGACGCTCCAGCAGCCGTGAGCTCATTAACCGAGGCCTTGACAGAATTGATGTTAGAGGTGATTGGAGATTATCACATTTAGAGAATGCTTCATCCTTCCATCACCCTCGCTCTCCCTCCGTTCCCATCTTTTCCCCGCTCTTTCTCTCCATTTCATCCAAGTCAGCTGGCCTGCGCTCAATTCCTGGCTCCGTGGAATCCTGTGGGAGAGGGCTTACGGATAGTATCAGCACGCGCCTGCCCGCTTGATCTCCTAATTCTGCTTCATTTAAACTTCATCAACTTTTCCACTGGACCGGAAGACGAGAAGAATAGAAACAGCTTGCGTCTGTGTTTTTTTTTTTTTTCACCTCCACTATCCTTTTGTTGTCAGATCTGATATTACGCCTTCACACCTCAGCACCACACACACACACACACACACACACACACACACACACACACACACACACACACACACACACACACACACACACACACACACACACACACACACACACAGAGAAACACCCCTTAACAGTATCACAAGATGGAAATGTCTACAGAATGGTTCAAGAGTACTAATCCCACATAACCCTCAACCCCAAACCTCCACCCTCCCTTTCCAACGCAGTTACCACTTCATCTGCCGCCGCACATACACACACACACAAACACACGCACACACATGCACATGCATGTCAGTAAATTTGGCCTCCCCTCTAGCTGATGCAGAAAATGAGATTACTTTATTTAAATGACTATGATAATAGTGTTGTGTGCCTTTGGCCCCCTGTATGAGGGGATTTCTGCTCCACTCATTGTTAGCAATTTAGCTGAGCCGCCTCATCTGCACATACTAACAATGGTCATGTCATGCGTACAGGTTTCTACCATCTTTCGTCTGAGGGAGACAGATGTTGGGTCCCCTCTTTATTCTCGATTTACAGTCCATACGCAAGGTGGGCAATTTGCTCGCCAGGCCATACGGGGATGGGATAGGCATAATGCATTTTAAATAACCTAATCCCATCTGTACTGGAGTTTACAGCATGTCAAAGGGCTGAAGACTCCACCATCTCAGAGTAAGAGAACAGGTGTCCACTGTGAGCGCCATTGAGGTTTCTGTACCAGCAGTTTTACTAATACAGGCTTATCTTTTCTGAAGTATGTTGGCTTTACAAACTGATGTTGTATTCAAATGGGATATTGTTCTGAACCAAATTTTCTTCCTACAGCATTCAAGCACTTGGCACAGACCTTCATCCCATTCTAATTTGGTAAGTTTTGATGGGATTCTAACTGTAATACCTATAAAGTGTTTGTTTTTTTTACTTCCAAGAATTTGTTGTTTAAGATGTGCTTTCCATTCTTAGTTACAATTGTATTTTTGCATGTACTTTTTTATTACATTTATGTTTTTTGCAGGTGTTTTCTTAACAAAGTGACGTAAAATGCATCAGAGTTGTAAGTACCAGATTGTTTTTTGGTAGGGCTGTCAAACGCACCTAAAATTAAAGTTTGTGTTTGTATAATATATGTGTGTGTTGTATATAATTATTATGTATATATAAATACACACACATTCATGTATATATTTAAGAAAAACTTATTTATATAATTTATTTTATATATATATATTTATATAATTTATTTATATAAAATGTATTTATATAATTTATTTTATATATATATATATATATATATATAGAAATTATAGAAATAAATGTACAGTATACATAATTACAAATATTTCTTAAATATATACATGAATGAGTTTTCATTCAAATAAACATAATAATTATACACAGTACACACACACACATGTATTATGTAAACACAAACTTTTATTTTGGATGTGATTAATCGTGATTAATCGTTTGACAGCCCACAATTCCCTCATAAATTGTGACTTATTGTGAATTTCTATTTGTGGCTATTCCTGTATTTCCAAATGTATGTCTTATAATTTTATTAGACTTTATATTTCACAATGTGACTTTTTTAGTTATTTTTACAAAAACTGCAAAAATTTGCTGCCAAGGTCCATTGTCTATTGTCAATAGGGCTGTGATGTATGAAGCTCATAAATAAGTCACTTTCAAACCAAGCAGCTTTCTGTTGGTCAGCATGGTGAATCTGTGTGTTCAACTGTTGTGAAATCTGCGTATGGAAATCTTTGTCCTCACATGAAATTCCTGAGTGTGACGATTCCGACTGAAATTCACCAAACAATGGTAAATGCGCTTCCGTATTCTCATACCCTTGTGTGACTTGAGTGTAAAAAATGGTTAGCAAATACTTTTGTGTTGTTTAATTGCATCGCGCTTTGTGTTATCCAGCCCCCCATTGGCTAAGTAGAATGGCATGAGAATCCCACAGAGTTTCCGTATCCACAAGACTCTCTGTATACGAGTCGTTTAAGATGTGCCAAGTCAATGAATGCAGTGCAGAAAGCCTCAGTGGACAACAGTAGTTCCCCCACAATCAATTAACACAATATTGTACATTAAGAAACAATGTATTATGAATAAACACGAAAAAGGGAACCAGAGATAAAGAGAAACCGACATCATCCTGCAATGGTATGCATATTAAATATTTAAAGAAACCACAGGTCAACAAAACATAGTGGCATACAAAACGGAGGCGTGCGTAATGAAGCTGCATTAAGGGTGCGTGGAATGGCTGCTCTGATAGAGTGACTACCGGGCGCTGCTGTTTGTTACAGAGCACTTCATCATAGGTGGGTTTTTCTGCAGGCCCCTGCGTCCCATGTTCCCGCTCTACCTCCCCAGGCCCCCCGCCGCTTGCGTGATCTATTGCCGTTCCGCAGCACGGGAAGCGATAAATCACCGTAATGCAGACCGCTGATGATCAGGGCTGGGCGCGAGGAGACGAGATGAATCTACGTGAGCGGGGTGGGGCGGCCGTACAGTAGTGTGCTGGTTACTGATGGGGTTTGTTGTTTCGCAGTGTGTTGCCTTTGCAGGGGTGGAGACCCCTGGGTATTAAGTACAGCAACAAGACGTTCGCAGTTTGTGTAGTGGGGGGGGGGGGGGTGGGGGGGGGGGGGGGGGGTGGTGGATTGGGAGAAGGTGTATGGGGACACGTAGCTGGACATGTTGAGGAATGCGACTTTGCTAGGTCGGAATTAGCCTAGAACTGATTAAGACAACACTGCATGTTCTGGTCAGGGCAAAGCAGGGGGGACGAGAGAAAGATATACTGCTCTACTGGAGTACAGAAAAAGGGGGTGGAGAAGAAAACTGCAAATATATCCGGTGGGAATAACTAATGCAGAGTGCATGTAACATTGTGCAAGTACAAACAATTAAAAACACATTTATATCAATAGCTGGATTTTAGCCTCATTTTAGCCTGAGCAGAAGCGTTGGTTCGGATAACGGCTCCAGACTGTAAATAAATGGTTGCAAAAAATACAAAACCATTTGTGACAACAATTTAAAATCTAGTCATTAAAGAGTCATTTGTTTATAAAATGGGCATCATGGAGAGTTCATTGTTCACATAACACTCGCACATGCACTAAAGATGTGATTAGTCTGCAAAAATTGTGTGAAATATGCATTTTTCATCAGGTATCATCTTGTGAGGTGGCTTATTATTTATTTAATGACTTAAATATTTGAATGCATTATTACATCTTTAAAGTGCACAACATAGTTCCCTGTATGCAACAGCGCGAGCTGGTGTCCGATTCATGAAGAAATGACCTAATAAATTGAGGCCAATCACTGATTTACTACATGTCAGCATCTTTGCAGAATGGAATATAAAAAAATGCAAAAAATGTATGCAGTGAACAGTGCTCAGGGTATCAAAAAATTTCACAGTACCAGGCAAATACCATGTTGGTTCTTTTAAATGAAAAGATACACAAAATGGCCTTTGAATAAATTTTAGAGCCACTCTGTAACAACGTTGTAAGCGTATGTCCGATATGAAATGAACCAGTAACTGGTTCGCAATGTTTTTGTTGTAGGAGAATTAAATCTGTTAACTGACTGTTCATATGACAACATGATATATATACAAATATTTAAAATATCAATCTTTAAATAAAACTAATTTTAATAGCTTAAATTGTTGGTTAATGTTTGTTTAGCATAATGAGGTCTAATTGCGAGGTTGATTGATTGTAAGGGGAACATTTCCAATTACGAGTAAAACTGCTGTATAATATGATGTATAAAATGTATAAAAAGATGTATAATATGTTTAATATTTGGCTTTGGCAGGTAAAAATATTCTTGTACAACAGAGTGAAGATACATGGTAAAAATACATTCAGGATAGTGACAGCATGATCTAAATACAACAACAAAAAAGCATTGTCTATTGTTAAAAGTTAAGCTATGCTCTCAATGAATTGAAGTGTTTCAGAACAACCATCTTTATAGAGCAATTCAGTAAAGTAAAGGAATTTGGCTGTTAAAAGTTTCATTTTTGGGGCCAATGGCTCCCGTGTCATTTTCTTTTAGTCTGGAGCCTTGGAATAAGCAAGCACACTGAGCTGACTTGTGAGCGGATTTCTTTGACACACCAAAGACCTTTGTGATGTGTCACTACGCACAACAAATAAAAAAAACAAGTCAAGTCAGACGCTTCGAAATGCAATAATGTCTCAATATAACTCTTCTTTAGTCCTGAAAACACCACCAAAACCGTATGACCGTAACCTCACGAAGAAGAAGACGAAGCGCAAAACATAGCAGAGCTTGTCTGTTTAGTCTAGGTGCAGTTTCAGCGTGTTTCATCAGTGTGAAGGTGAGGAGTGGCGGCGAGGGCTTCTGTTGACATTAGTTTACACGCTGTTTGCTGCTTGTTGCACGTCTTGCGCCGGATGCCTCAAAGCTCACTTCATCAAATCAGACAGAGGCGCCACGTTGAGTTACAAAAAGAGGGGAAAATAAAGAGGGAGAGGTGTGTAGGGAGAGAAATCGAAGGTTTTGTTGGTGATGTAACACCTCAGGTCGAATTGAGATGCCTGAGGCGGATCTCAGGAGCTGCTTTAAACTTCTGGTTTTCGATTCCCAGTCCCGTTACACTGAAGGGTTCGACTCTCTCAGCACTTAAAGAGAAAACTTTATTTGCGAGAGAAATTAAGCCCTAAAAAATTAGAGGCTCCTGTTGCTAAAGGGACCACTTAGTTTGACATCTTCATGCATTTTAGACTGTCACTGATGTTAAGGCGAAATATTAAAACAATGAATGAAAATGTAAATAGCTTATGCACTATAGTTTATTTTTATTTTTTTGCTGTTGTAGTTAATTTAATTCAGTAAAATATTCTTTCACTGCTGTAAACATTCCTAAAAGTTGCATTACATCACTGAGTATGATGTAACTGAGTGGGATTTTTTGTTCCCCCAAACAAGCAACAGATAAATAAAAAGTGGCATTGGTGAAACTTACCAGCTGGTTAATAATTTCATAAAAAGTACAACATACTACATCCATGGTTTTAGCCACAATATGTCATTTTGCTGCTAGAGGTCACTTATTCAAAATGACGTCTTGATTTCACTGAGCTTTAATATGCCGCAGACGACCGTTTCTGCTTCTTCTGCTAATGCGTATGTGTGGGGTAACACAGCTGTTTTATCATATTAGGTACATTTGAGTGTGTTGGAAGTTATGTTATAATACTACTCTGTGTGTTCGCTCAGCGCTACTATGAGACACTTGTTGCACACTGCAGTAAGATAGATCGATATTAAAACATGGTACTCGTGGTAAATCAAGAAAACAAGATTTAAACTGTGTTGAGCTATACAAATTATTTGTTTTCTGTCAAATAATGTATCCAAACAGTTGCTCACCTGTCTAATAAAACACAATATATTAAAGTGTTTTTGGTGTTTCCATGGTTTCTACAAAATAAACCCGGAAATTGAGGGTAACGTTATGATGTCATTGATAGGTCCTGATTAAAATAGCTTATTTCTCTGGATTCAAACATTCTTGAAAACATTTGGGATAATTTAAGTACACAAGTCAACAAAATATATAATATTGTTCTAGTGGTTTTTGGATAAATTAATTACAAATTTATCCAAAAATAAAGTTCTCCAGAAAAAGTTCTCCAGAACTTTTTCATTCATTGTTCCTGGTTGGTGGAACAATCTTCTGTCCTTCATACGCACGACAGAATCACTCAATTCAGAAGACAGGTAAAAACTCATCTCTTCCATGAGCACTTAATCTTATCATAAAAATAAAATAAAATCTAAACTCTTCCTCCACTACTTTTTCTTTTTCCTTCCCTTTTCTGGTTTTTGCTACTCTGAGTAGTATACAAATCTTTGTATTTAGAGCACTTTTTGCGGTTCTTTGCCTCTTCTTGACAGATCTCTTCCTGTACTCCTCAGTTGTAAGTCGCTTTGGATAAAAGCGTCTGCTAAGTGCATAAATGTAAATGTAAAAAATCTTACATATTGTGCCTTTAAGTCAAATTTTAAGAAGGAAAATTGGAATCTTTTGATGTAAATGATATGCATGATTTATGTTAAAAACAGAAACTAAAGCAAAGAAATTCTTCTGCCATTTTAGCGGAAAACTTTTTCGCCATTAAAATAAAAAATGTATCTGATATTTAATGATTTTTTTCACAGGTGCAGTTTTACAGAGACAGACTCATTTCATATAGCCCATGCACTGACTGTCAGAAATATTAGAAAAATACAGGTAAATAATTCCATTGTCATTTTGTACAATTTTTTTTTTATTTAAAAGAATGCAAAATAAAACTTTTATGGTCAGAATGAAATATTTAGGTAAAATCTAATTAGAATTCTCTCAGCTGCCATTAGCCAGTATGGCAGAAAGTAAATTTTGGCCCATGCTTTTTCCAGTTTAAAAAAAAGACTTAGCTAATGCTCTAATCTAGCCGAAAACTGTGCAAAGTTTACAGAAACTACATTGTCAGAGGTGTTCATGCTCAGTGTTTTCAATCTTTAAGCTGGCCTAATCTTGAGAGGTGGAACACCAGCTCATCCTGCTGTTTCCCTCTTTATCCCTTCATTGTGTCGCCTACTCCTGCCACCCCTCCCGAAGCGTGCTAATTCCCTTTTGATGAGGCGTGCTAAAGAAATCCTTTTTCCATGCTTTTAATTCCCCTCTGGCTCCCTAAGCAGCGATCGGGGTAACAGATTTCAGGCCCTCTGCCTTTCTCCTCGTCCTATAATAGAAGCCATCTCATTAGGACACTCCGTTTCACCTACACTGTCCACAGGACAGGTCAAAACACAGAGAAGGACTTTCTGTTTAATACATAGATCACAATAACCGCCTTGCTTTCTTTTTGTGTTCTAGGCTATCCGCTCCATTGTGCTTACAGTGTTTGAGTGTTTTACCGGGATGGTAAGCAGCTCTTCCATTTCTCTCTCTCTGCGTCTGCGGCAGGCCATGTTATTAATGAGCAGCAGCTGGGACCAGTGCAGGTACACGCACAACCAGACAAAGCCCAATATATAACCGTGAAGCTATAAAAAACGAGCTGATGTAAATGAGAGAGAGCCGAGGAAGGAGGTTGGGGTGGTTTTTAGAGCGGAGCAGGATGCTGTTGAAACCGAGGAGAGTCACAGGTCAGGTGAAATCGCCAGCACATAAAGGGCCACTTAGCCGGCGGAGGGCGACCCGGACACTTCCCCCGTCGCCATGGGGGTCAAGGGTCAGCCCTGAAGAGGTGTAGTGGCACATCTCTCAGACGGACTTTTCCAGCCTCGCGTGTGGCACTTAGCCAAAGGTGACAGCTGTGTGAGGAGTGGGGACGTGTTCAATCAAATGGGAGGGGGCTTCTGAGGCTCGCCGCCATTCGGTTAAAGTGGCCGTATATCACGGCTAATCATGACTTCGGCTGCTACCTGAAGATTATTCAATCCTGAACGCAGCGTTCGCCCCCCTTATTCTTCTTTTGTCCGGCGGTGAATCATTTCAGACCACCTTTTGGGGTCAGAGAGAGAAAATGAGCACGGCAGCATAAACAAACGTACACTTCGCAACTAGGTCAGCTGGCAACCTGTCCGCTACATCAGTAGCGTGGACCAGACCGGCCGACTTCAGGAGATGCGCTTAAATTTCAACCCCAACAATGGCTCGGAAAGCGCTTGCAATGCACTTTATAGAGGCGGGTGAAATGTATGATAGCATGGAGGGAAGTTTAAGAAGGTAAATGATATTAAGATGCAGAGAGATGATGTCAGAGCAGGCAGAAGCTCATTTGTAGTGCAGGGGCGTCGTACGGGCTTACTCAGACACATGCTCCCAATTAGCTGGCCTTCCTCATGTAAATGCCCTATAAATTATCCCCCGTGCTACAGGATTAGGTGCTCATAAAGGGAGTTAGCATCTCAATAAAGAGACAGGTTTGCTGCAAGAGCAAATTAGTGGAACGGAGAGACTGAGGGCGGGAGGGAGATGCGGTGGAAAACAGTGCGAGTTTGTGTTGATTTGTGGTGTTTATGTTTATATTTGCATATCATCTGTTTTATTATAGATCAGTAATGGGAGGGGTCACCATCAAGCTGAAGTTAGTCGGTGTGCGAGTATATGCGTGGGATTTCATTCACGCGCGTGAGATATAAACAAATGAACAATGTCATTAGCCCTGTAATACCTAGAAAACACAGGAAGACCAAACATGATAAATGAATAAACATGTCTAGGAAGGAACGGCTAAAAGATAAGGATCTGTGTATCCGGTTTTAAAAGCGCTGCCAGTTTTGGTGTAAGCGTAGACATGCGTGCTGGCATTCAGCAGCTCTGGGTGCAGAAACAGACACCTGACCTGGCAGTAAGGGGAGAGGTGTGCCTCAGGTGTGGGGTAAACATCAATGCCCAGAACAGCCACTGGAGAACCACACACCGATATATTTATCTCAGCGTAAACTCGGATATACAATCCTAAATGCTGGGTCATTCCACTAAATGGGTGCTATTTGGGTTCCTTGTGTAAAAATGACTTAAAACTTGAGTCTTTATTTAAGGGTTTAGTTGAAGTTGTTTCCCCAAACTGTGCATTAGGTCTGTTATCATTATAGTTTTCCCTTTTAAAGTAAGGAACTATTCATAAAATAGTCATAAATAATAATGATAATAATAATAAACACCTGGAATCATCAACAAGTGAACTCTGCAAGGCAAGGATCATTATCAATTCTGTATTTATTTTCATCTGTCAGTAAGGGACAAATATTAAAATATCAACAATGTTACCATTTTGTATAGTCACATCAAATTAAACTAGTGTTTTGTCAGCCATCCTACATTAAATATTACATTTTAAAGGCTTAATGATGTGCAATTAATTACACTTAATTTGCCTGTTAGTGTTTAAAATCTTTTAAATTGGAATAAGCTAATTTTTTAAACTATGAATGGACACCAATGTTACCATCATATTTTTTTGCATATTACATTTTGACGTTAATGCTTAGATTTTGTATAATGAGGTAGATAAACCAACAAAGACGTTTCTTAAAGTTTGACTAAGCATGGAATGTGATACCAAAACAGAGGCTGTCAGACAGCAATTGACACAGTAATGCAGTGATTTATTAAATGCAGGGAATTATTAAGCTTGGCATTTGGCAGACTGTTAATCGGGGACATGGGTTACATTATTGTCGCTCGTACACTGCCAAATATTTTGAACAGAAAGAAACCAAAATCTTGCTTGGCTCCCTTTAGTGACTGAATTAAATGAATAAAAACATACGGTAACACACTTAGTTGCGCACGCACGCACACACACACACACACACACACACACACACACACACACACACACACACACACACACACACACACACACACACACACACACACACACACACACACACACACACACACACACACACACACACACACACACACACACACACATGGCATCTAATAGGGATATCCTCTTTAATTATTGTTCTCTGGTAGACACACATACAATTTTGCAGTCAGCAGGACCATCTTCTTTAATTATGTTTTGTCTGCTCAGACACACACAGACCTCAAAGGGTTTATGAATAAACGAAAGGTGTGGGTGGATTAAGTTAATGCCAGGCTCTATTTTCAGGATCTGCTGTGTCCAGATCAGGCACCAGATGGCGCTGTGCTGGCAGTGCCAGGAGATAATGGGGACAGATCGGGCCGCATTACTGCCCATTATCTTCTAATTACTTGTGCGAGGAGCGCTGATCCTGGCGTTTGTGTAAGGAGAAGGCAGAGCCCGGATTACTCGCACTCTCTCCTCGGGGACTGCAGAGATTCAGCCAGGCTGGTGGGCTACAATGAGATCTAAAAGAGAACAATCCCTCTCGCTTTCTCCCTCCTTTCTTTCTCTCTCTTTCTAGAACAACAGATCTCTCCATCCAGATGTCTTTAAAACAAGCAGAGCCCTCAGTGAGTGATTCTCTCACTTGCTTTCTCTGTCAGTTGTAGTGTACTTTATAAACCAGTGGTTCTTAACTGGTGGGTCTGTTCTGATTCTGGCAGGGCTCAACAGTAAGGATTGTTGAGGACAGTGACACGGGACCAGTTTGAGAGAGCTTTGGGCCCGTTGATGGATCTCGATTAGTTTGGTCAGTTCATCCTGTACTGTTGTTTTGCCAATTGTAGTCTTGTCATTATCAGTTACAATGGCTTGAAAATGACTAACCAATCATTAATGTTTTACATCATATGACATTTTTATTTTATTTTGCAAGTGTTTTTATGATTTCATAGCCATCCTACAGAATTATTTTTTAAAGATGGATAACAGTCAGACCAAAGTTTATTCAGACACCTTCAACATTATCACAATTCTCTGTAGTTTAGAAATCTGTTATAAAATATGACAAGAACTGAGAGTTAAATTGTGTCAGAACAAATTAATCTTGATAATGTCAAATAACTTTGAGAAAGGTATGCAATGGATTACAATCAACCAGTCAGCTGTTAAATTAAAGTGCACAATTAGGTAATACCAATTTAGGTCAACCAATGACCAGGCAATGCTTCATTTAGTTCAGTCTGTGCTGTAAAAGGTCACATTAGCAATTAAAGAAAAAAACATTTCAGCAAAACATGGTCAGGTCCAAGTGTCTGAATAATTTTGACCCCAATTTTTTTTATAGTTTTACTGGTAGTCCACTGTTTGAAGACTTTTTGGGTATATGTCACCGTTTACTTTATCTTCGCATAAATAAACTATAGTGTCCTGCACCCATTAGTAAAAAATTATATCTGGTGTCTAAATACATTTTGGATTGACTGTATATAGTGCGCCTAACATCTCAAAGGCTGCATATATTTATCAAAAATATACAGTGATGCCAGTAATAATAATAATAATTAATTACATTTATATAGCGCTTTTTTAGGCACTCAAAGCGCTTTACATTGAAGGGGGGAATCTCCTCAAACCACCACCAATGTGCAGCATCCACCTGGATGATGCGACAGCAGCCATATTGCGCCAGAACACTCAGCACACACCAGCTGATAATGCGTTAACATGTTACTCTAATCGGACTACTTTTTTCCAGTAACGAGTATCTAACGCGTACTGTTTCCAAACCAGTAATCAGATTAAAGTAACTTATCCAAGTCATTGTGAGTTACTAGTTTAGTCATTTTCCTTAGTAAAAAATAAACAAAAATATTTTTCCTTTCTTCTTGCATCTCGGGTAGAGTATTTTTCTCAGGAAATATTTTTTAATTTCAAATTAAAATTTTAGGAGATACATTGTTGACGTTACTGTTCAAAATGCACTTCAAGTAAAGTTAGTGTTGGCAAAAAAGGTTGTCATTTCTATGTTGATGCGGCAGGGTTGATGTTGGCAGCTGCTGAATGTAACTAATAAAGTAACTTGTAATCTTACTTAGTTACTTTTAAAATCAAGTAATCTATAGAGTAACTAAATTACTTTTTAAAGCAGTAATTAGTAATCAGATTACTTTTTAAGTAACTGTGGCAACTGAAAATATATATCATCTAATGTTATGCGTCCAGTCAAATTTGACATTATTTTCGCACAAATGTATTTTAGGCAGGACAGATTGACTTGCTCTCACCATGAAAAACAACAATGGTCCTAAAAGCAAATATCGAATTATTTTGTATATCCTTCATTTGATATTGTTTTGGGTCTCTACATGATGTCAAATGTAAAACCTGTGTCCCAAAGCAAAACTGGTGCTTTAGACCACACAGAGTGAAACATTGCACCTGCTGTAGGCAGAACAAAAAAAACATCATCTGATCATGACCTCTCGCTCCCTCACGTCACATCCCACATGCCTAGAAAGCTAACAGAGCTGCTAACCCCTCACTATCAGAGGACGCTACGACTACTCTGCTTACCGGCACTCACTAATCAAACCCAAGCCATGGTGTAAAATCAGGTTGAAGGGCAGCTCATACATTTAAGGGGACTGAATCAGAGCGAAAGCGTGTCTCTAAAAATATAAGAGGAACGGAAAGCAAGCGAGCGCTCCCCGAGGCCTCCCAGTGAAGCCTGCTAACTGCTCAGAGGCATATGGCTAACCATGTGCTGGCTCCCCCACGCCTGCTCTTAAGCTCCACAAGAGCCCAAAGCTCTTCACTTCATTACCAGCGTTTTGTACCGCATCCACCATTTGCGCATATTAATATCTATCAGGCACGCAAGCTGAGGAAACGGCAGAGTCGGCTCTGCCAAAGTCTTAAAAAACAGTTTCTTCAGGAAAAGAAACTCAATAAGAATCTCAGGGCACCATTTTGGGGTTTATTCAATGGTTTATGCGGGCAGATTGCAAATTATTGAGTCAGCTACACTGGATTGGATCCTTAGAGCGGATGCGGAATGATGCGTATATGCTCGCGTCCAGAAAATACAAACGCAAAAGAAAGGTGATTCTGACCTTTACTGTGTGTTAGATAGATAGCCAAAGTAAGCCAATAGTTCACTCAAAATTTGTAATTATTTCCCTCGTGTCATTCATTTCAACCCTGAATGATTTTCTTTCTGTCTTGAGATTTTTTTTGTTCTCTCACTGAAAGTCAATAGGGTTCAAAACAACACACTTGAGGCATTTTTTCAAAATATGTGTTCTGCAGAAGAAAGAAAGACATACAGTTTCCATTTTTGGCTGAACCATACCTTTCCACGTCCGCTTGTGTCAGTATGTGTACATGTTCACGGAGATGGACTGTTTACATTGCACGCATACCTAGTTATGCACATGCGTGAGTGTGTGTGCGTGCATGTATATGCCCATTGCGTCTGGTTCCTGCCTCCGACTGACATGTAATAAAACATGCCGCTGTGTTGTTGATCAATCTCAGCGGCTCGCCGGCCGCACAGCAAGGGCATGTACATGCAAATGAGAATAGCTAAATACCACTGAGGGGGTGGGAGAGAGAAGCAATCACTTCATCTGACAAACCACGGGGAAAGGAGGGGGGATGGGGGATATATAGAGAGAGGTATATGCAAAGTTGAGGGAATTCAGAGAAGGACGGGCTGCTAACGAGCATATGCGCTTAATTACACAGAGCCTTATGGGGAACGTGGATGCGCACACAGGACTTTTCTGAGCTCCTCAAAGCCACCGGGGGGAGTGGCAGCGTGTTTTGTGGGACACTGAGGCCTTTGTGAGTTCATTGAGCGAGTTGGGAATGAACTCTGCCACATAGGGGCAGCAGAAAGCCCCAAGGCGAAAACCATCAGGGTCACGTTACTGTTTGCTCGGGAGCATGCAAAGGGAGAGAGAAAGCGAGAGAAAAAGTGTATGCTTTTGTTTGCCAGTGTGTGCGTGTCTGAAACCACCCTAGTGACCATAAGGTCAGCTAATCTCAAACGCCCTAACAATCCGAAATGTACACAAGCAGAAGAAAGGGAAGAAGGTGGCGAGAAGATGGAGTGACGGGTTAAGAGAGAAGGGAGATGAGCAGTCGACATGATCACGATGTGAGAACTTATTAACGCGTTCTTTCACTGCTCTGGGAACTAATGGGAACTTTGCCCCCTGGCTTTCACTCTTCAAACATTGATTCCTTATGAGGAGTCAATCCTGGTGACTCTCTCTCTCTCTTTGCATGTTTAAGTGAGTCCATAGACACATTATTAAAATACAATAGGATCAATCCATGGGCTTTTGGCCCAAATAATCTCTTTTTAAAGCCTGCAGCCTATTGCCTTTATCTCTTTTCTTCTTTTGCAGAATCTGTTTAAAGGGATAGTTCACCCAAAAATGAAAATTCTGTCATCATTTGCTCATCCTCAAGTTGTACCAAACCTGTATTAATTTCTTTCGTCTGCTGAGCACAAAAGAAGATATTTTGAAGAATATGGATAACCGATGGGCCCTATTGACTTCCATAGTATTTCAAGTATTTAAGTATTTTTTTCTCCATACTATGGAGGACAATTAGCCTGGCTCTGCCCTCCTACGTACTTCCGCTCAATTTTAATTTTCCTTTGTACTACGTCTGGGACTGCTGTGTATTTTTAGGTGTTCTCCAAACAAATTTTTATCGGTCCAATCAGCGAACAAAGGGAGTGGGAGTGAGAACATTGACGTTGATGATGTTGTGAGCTAGTTTGAGTTGTAGTTCAGTAATGGCGGCGGAGAAAGATGCGAACGAAACCATTCATTTTGTGGTGGCACCGCTGCCAAATATCTAGATGTTAAAGCCGGAGCAAGAACAATCTTTGCTGGGGTTTGTTGGTGGCCATGATGTTGTGGCCCTCCTCCCCAACAGGGGGAATTCAGGAAAAGTTTGATTTTCCAGCTCGCTCCATTAGTGGTGAAGGAGTTGGCTGAAGAAGCCCTATTCGGACGGTAATTGTTTCTCGTGGGGTCGGAACGTATTGCCATCATTTAAGTTACAGTGGCCGGGCTAGTCAGTTATTTTATTGCCGTCCGTCTCCCACCACCCGCGTAAAAATCCCCAGCCAAGTTATCTAAGTTACTGGTTTTGACAAACCCCAAGGTTGTGTGGTAATAATAGCTGGCCGAATACACATCTCTGAGTTTTCAAGAATATATCACTTCAAAATTCACTCTTTATATCCTTTTTGACCACTGCAGAGCACCATATGGTTGCGTTTTGCTGTTATTTGGATGCATTTCTTTTTATTCCTTTAAAATGCTGGCAAATATTTACAAGAGCAATATCTTGCATCACTCAGAACCAATTAAAATAAAAGCGTGTAAGCATTTGAATTAGTCCGTTATATATAGCAGCATTTATTATCATACCAAGCATATGACATTTTATTAACAGCATACAGTCATGTTACGGACCACGTGAGCGGCGCGTTCCACCATGGCTTGAATAAATCACAATCCGAATGCACGAGTTTTAGGTTTTATTCTATGGTTTTATCACTGAGGTGGCCTGTACATTTATTTTAACGAATTTCCATGTGTGAAACAGCCGAAGGGCGCATGACATAAGTCACAACCAAACGAGCGATTGGTTATGGCAGATCCAATAGTTTTAAACTTCAACAAGTTCCCACCTTCGCGGAAGTAAACACTTGTCAATGGAGAGTGGCCAGACTGCACAAATCAAATGTACGAGAGTCTGGTAAGACCAGGCTAGAGGAGAATGGTCCCCATCAACAAAATGTTTTCATTTGTGCTCAGCAGAAGAAATATTCATACAGGGTTGGAACACCTAGTGTGAACAAATAATGACAGAATGTTCATTTTAGGGTGAACTTGGGATGGAACGTGCATTGGATTAGGCCTGTTTGTGAGAAAATCTGGAGGTGAACTGAAGAGGGAATGCAAGAGACCAATGAGCTGATCTGCATTCAATCTACATTCTGAATTATTTTACAATCAATAAAAAGTGCTGGTTAATCAGCTAGACCAGTATAAACCAGCCTGGAAATTCATGTTTTTGTTTTTTTTTGGGCAGGGGTGGGTTTTTTCGGCATAAAAAAAAATCGAACTCTTCCTCCTATATTTTTTCTCTTTTCCCTTCCTATTCTAGCTTTTGCTACACTGAGTAATATCCAAATCTTTGTATTTAAGGCACTTTTTGCATTTCTTCACCTCTTCATTACAGACTTTCTGTACTCCTCAGTTGTAAATCGCTTTGAATAAAAGCGTCTGCTAAATGCATAAATGTAAATATAATGTGGGTAAAACACCCAAATTGTTTCACTCTAGTCTAAATCCAGTTCTGTGCTATATAATATAGATTTATCAAATGAAGTAAGAACTTTTAAAGGAAATGTGATGAACATAGCTACTTATTATTATGAAAGTGCACAGGGGCTGTCAAGCTTAAAAATGATTTAACAGCACTAGAAAAGTATTATGGAAGTGATGCATTGATAGGGTGACCGTATTTACCGAGAACCAGGACACTTGGTGATACTCAAAATTTCAATACATTTAAATTAGGCCCCCTCTGTATGGATAGAAAATTGCTATAAGGGCCAGGACAGGACAGGACTTGAAAACTTGTTTGGTCACTCTAACATAAGAATCAATCGCTAATCTACCAAAGCCTTTTCAATTAATCAGTTGATCCAGATAACAGTCTTTCTGAATGATTTGTTCACTGGATTTTATTTTCTAATTCAGATTACGACTTATGAAAATGTGTTTCCCAAAAGAAAGAAACAAATGCAAACATGATTTGCGGCTACAAAAATGATTTTTCATTTTCACTTTGGCATTTGCCCCAGTGTAAAAAGAAAAACAAGCATAACAGTTCTTATGGTACATTAACACATACACACCTTGATTCAATCTGACATCAGTTTTACACAACCTGAAAATATGTTTCATCAGCTGAACAGTTGGCATGTTGTTAAACAACAGTACAGTCCATCGAACACAATTCTATCTGTCACGGCCTCGTTTTTATTCCTTTCAAAAATGAAACGTGGCGCTACTGTGTCTAAGGTCTATGCATGAATCAGTACTGCGATCAGAAGCACGTATGTCTCTACAAATCCCTTCACCTTGTAAGTGTTTTGATGCCTTATGTGTCTAGCTTGTTTCTATTGGTCTGTCGGGTTTTCTTGTTTCACTTCTTAAGTAAATTCTTCACTGCATTTTGCCTCTGACTAAATGTAACCTCACTGAAGGAAACCATACAGTCTCGTAGCAGCCAGCAGGAATTCTGGCATTGTGATTCACAATGCTTTTTTTTAAACAGGCATTTCTGCATCTGTGCCACCTCTCCTCCAATTAAACAAAGAGATGAGTAATTGGCAAATGTCCTTCAGGCTAAATTCCCTCCTCGTAACTTGCCGCAGCCCACCGGTGGCTTGGCTCTGGAAAGGGGCTTTACTTTCACGGACGCCGACAACTTATCAGTTCCGCTGAACGCTGACACCTTGACGTCCTTGACAGTGCATTATTACTTTTTCATGACGCAACCAGATGCAATTACAGCAACATTCTTGCTGTGTATCCATCCCCAACTGTCAGAAATGAGCCCAGAGTGGAGAAATATCAGAGATAAGACATCAAGCCCACCCAGTTGTTAAGAAGCAGACAGGAGAAGACTGAGAGACAGCAACTTAGGACAGGGGGGGGGTGAATTCATCTCACTGCTGGGAAGCTAATTTTGTCCTTTTCACACCGTGTGTCAAACGACCATGAAAATAAGTGTATTTTGGTTCATTTACTTGACTTGAAAAGATATTTAAAACCAAACGGTGAACTAGTCAATGTTTAAAATGGACAGTGCCACTTAAACAAAGAAAATACATTTCTCAATGACGCTCACACAGCTCTCAAAGGAGTCACTGACCTTAGGCCAGCAGCTGGCTCACTCCATCAGTGTGATAACCTGGGCTTGGCATCTGTGTGTCTCTCTCCGTCTGCTCAGAGAACTGCTTTAATGGTCCAGCTCACCCATCCGACCTGTCCCTAACCAAAAATCATACAGTATCTTGGATAAATAGAAATAATAACCTCTGACACATATGCATAACAATCTGTCAAATAGGGATATAGGTATACTTGTGGCAAGAGATAAAAATGCAGCAGTGTACCTCAACACATCATTCTAACAATGAAGATTCAGTGCATCACCTTAGGAAATGTATAATTATCTTAATAGAAAAACCCCTCTGATTTATGTTCAGTGCGTATGTGTTAGATGGAGCAGTTCATGAAGATTTTAAAGAGTTTAAATAGTCCCACCAGTTTCAGACTGCAATAAATAATGTACGTATTCAGTATTTTGCCATGCTGTCCTGCATGATTAATTAAATGTTAATTAAAATAGTTTTAAAATAAGTCAATATAATTCAAGATATATTCCCAGAGCATAAGCAGTTTTGCTTTTCAAGCAAATCTATCTTATTTTAAAGATTTGTAGATTTTTTTTAATGGAAAACAAGACTGCATATCTTCAGGAAATATTTGAAAATAAGTATTATATGTTCATATCAAACTGAGTATAACCAAGTGTAATATTTCATGATGCATCGAATGTAGTATTGTTACTGGATTAAATCACCGTCAGTGCAATTGTTTTATCTTTAAAGGAGTAGGTCACTTTAAAATAAAAATTACCGCATGATTTTTATATTAAGTTAATACATTTCCTGACGCTTACAAGCTTTATAATGGCAGTGAAGGTCCATTGAGTTTGAAGCTCCAAAAAGCAGCACATCCATCCATCATAAACAGGCTCCACACGGCTCCATGTGGTTAATAAAGACCTTCTGAAGCAAATCAATGGGGTTTTGTAAGAAATGTTCGGTCTGGTGGAATCTAGATATTTTACTTTATAACGTTTTAAATATGGATATTTTTCTTACAAAACCCCATTGATTTACTTCAGAAGGCCTTTATTAACCCCATGGAGCCGTGTGAAGCATGTTTGTGATGGATGGATGTGCTTTTTTGAGTTTCAAACTCGTCACTGTCATTATAAATCTTCAGCATCAGGATATTTATTAATGTAACTCAGATTGTAAATCATGGGGTAAGAAGAAAATCATATACACCAAGGCTGGCTTGAGGGTGAGTAAATCATTAGGCAGTTTTCATTTTGTAACAAATGAATTAATGGTTTCAGTAGAAAAGCAATGTTAACACTACCATTTTAAAGTTTGGGGTCTTTAAAATGTTTTTGAAAGAAATCTCTTATGCTCACCAAGGCTGCATTTTTCTAATGAAAAATAGTAATAGATATTATTGACATTTTAAAGTAACTCTTTTCTATTTGGATATATATTTTTAATGTATTCCTGTGATCTTAAAATTTCAAAAGAACAACAAAAAAAAGTTCAAAAGAACAGCATGTATTTGGCATAGAAATCTTTTTGACATTATAAAAGACCTGCTTACTTTTTTTATCAGTTTAATGCCTCAAAAAAATAAATGTAACTTGAATGGTAGTGTTCTTAAAATGAGCTTCTAAATCACTTTATAGTGCTTGTTGAAGATGATCGCATCAACTTTTGTTTTTCAGGAGAATCCACTTTCAACAGGAAGCACTGAAAGCACTTCTGTGTTCCATAACATCATGTTATGAATGCTTATAGCCATCATAAGCCTCCTCTTCCATTTGGGTCTCAGCAGTCCACCACAGACCATTACTCTGTTTTTTTATAGCTCACACTCTTGGGTTGTGGCTCATCTAAGATAAAATGCTTAAAAGAGTCGTTTTCCTCTCCTGTTCCATCAGAAACCCATAGGAGCTCCATCTCTTTCAGGTACAGTAAAAAGGAATAAAAGATCTCTGTGAGTGGCTGTGGGAGAAGCCCATGTGAATAGTGGTTGCTAGATTTTACCTTTCTGCAGGTATTGATTGCCTCATGCCTGTCCCCTGCCTACAAGTTACAGGGGAAGATTTTGAGCGCTGCGACAGGAGAGGAAGAACAGAGGGATGGCTGAAGCTCTGGGAACAAACTTCCCTTCATGTCCCACAGGACTAAAGACTCATTTCAATGAAGACTCATCAGCGCTTTCTCCACTAGACTGATCTCCATATTTTGCTCAGTTCCTCAATTCTCCGCCCTCTTCCCAATCCCCGTCTTGCAGCCTACCATCTCCTCGGCTCAGGGAAGCGACGTCTCGACTGAAGAAGTACAGCTGACTTGTGTGGTTAATGACACCTCAGCTAGCTATTGGTTTTTCGGGGCCTCTGCGTGTTTTTCTCTCTGTCTCGCCTCCATCTTCTTTTCCCCTCCATGCCTTGACACTGTTTCTCTCTCGCTCGCTCTCGCTCTGTCAAGCACAGATTTATTCTGCCTGTGATGCGTGGAGAGGAGAGCAGTGCGAGTGCTCAGGGATAGGGTCAGTAGGAGGGAGGTGTGTGTACAATAAGAGATAAGATCATGGCTCCCCGGGGGCTTGTTTGGCCCTGTACCCGATCCATCAAACGCATGCTCCTGGTGCCAAGGTCAACTCTAATGAGCATTTGCTGGGGTCTTATTCTCAGTACCCCACACCCCTCTACCTCTGTCTCGCGTTTTTTCTTTCACATGTATGCACACACACATATAGAGTGTGTGAAAATCCACAAATACCTGTACAGTTCAGAAAAGCAGTTATGTTTAACCCTGTTGATAGTCCGTTACTTTAAATTGTGATAAACTAAAATTTGAAATAAATCAGATTGCTTAAATTGCTGTTTTTGTGCATTAGGTATATCAAACGGGTCTAAATCTATCTTATTTCTTGTTTGCTTCATATGGAATCTCGGATAGATAGATAGATAGATAGATAGATAGATAGATAGATAGATAGATAGATAGATAGATAGATAGATAGATAGATAGATAGATAGATAGATAGATAGATAGATAGAACATCTTTATCAAACAAACAAAATTATTTTTTTCTCATCCACCCGCGATTGATTGGACTATTATTTTTGTATTACTTGGCCCGCCCGATCAGTGGATATAAGTGCGAACCGCGTGCACGCACACACACACACACGTGTGCACCCAGATCAAGAAAGGAATATTACTACTACCGACTGGCGTAAATTTTGGTAGCCCGTCTGGAAAACACATAGCCCCGGGACTACTATTACATATAAAAAAGATGTTTTGGTTTAATTAAAGACCAATCCTGTCGGATCCAAAATAGAAGGAAGGCACAGCATTGTGTTTTAATCTCAAATGTCTGCAAATCCAGCATCGACCTGAGACTTGTTTACAAACGATTCGGCAGTGAAATGAAGTGAACACACATACATGTCTTCCCCACGTGAGCTGGAACTTCTTTAAAAATAAATGAAGTATCACACATTCCTAATATTAGGAACCATAGGAAGCTTATGCAGTGACTGTAGTCTTCTGCAATGAGGAATAGCGCAATATCTTGTTATCTTCTTCGGCATGTTTATTGCTGCTGGGTAGCGCGATCTAAACAGCTTCATGAGTCGGTGGGCGGGGCTACTGAACTATACATGCTGTAGAGGCGGTGTTTGGAAACAGATGACGTAAAGATGCGCACACGATCGTTTTCTGGGCCTGGTGTCTAAAAGCTGTTCTTTGGCTAACAATGAAGATTTCAGCTCTGAAACTTACAGGATATTCTTATATAACCATGACCTTTTATATATCAAAAGCTCAAGGGAAAGTTGATTTGTCAATTCATCACCCCTTTAAGTGATTGTATTTATTTCAAGGTAAAGAAGTTGATCTTGGATGCTGCTGAGAACAGAATCCGGGTGCTTCTTTATAGTCTCTGTTCCCACCCTGTAGATCACAGTGATCATCTCTCTCTGCTTGGTGAGTGAAAGGCGAATGTGCTCTAAAACATGTGGCGTTCACTAATGAAGCAATAAAAGTCACGGCAGGGGGTGGGTGTACTGGTGAGGGGGGCTCTGGGAACCAGTCCTAACAATGACAGGTGTGATAATTATGACGTTCTGACCTCGCATATTACCTGCACATCGGATAACATACAAACCAGATTAAATGCGAGGACATCTTGGCATGTGGATGATTCTCTGCGCATGTAGATGTGTGCATTAGTACCAAAAACACATCATTATGATAACAAGACAGGCCATTCGTACAACCATCATGTCATCTTCATGAACGTGTCATGTTCAATGACCGCGAGATTGTCAAAGTCACAATTATGCAACCACAATGCTGGTGGGGAATGAGCTCCATATGAATGTAAAATAGGTCTGCACTAACTCCGACCAATTCCCTGTATCTTTGGCAGGCTGACCAGACCACCTTCAAGAACGCTGACATTCCCTATGTCACTCCTGTTTCCTGCCAGTTTCCCCAATGGCTTCATAATAATGTTTAACAATGATTTATCAACTTGTGAAAACCCTCCCAAATGCCCTGACAGAGGGGATAAGGATGAGGGGCAGTGCACTCTGACACCCCCTGGAGGCCGGGGTATATGGGGCATCTTTACCTCTGTCCAACAGCTTGTGTGTGTCTCCCAGTGGCAGCTGGATGGGACCACCAGCCACAGCAATGCCCACCCACCCCATTATTCTGTAATGGCTGTGCAATGGTCTAACATTGAACTCTGAACCCTTAATGAAAAACCACCTTGGCTCCGTCCCTACTCTACATTTACTTGGCCTTATAAAAGAATTGGCTACAATGGCAGAGACATAGCCATTATCAAGTGATTATGATTATTTTTTCAGAGGAAATAGCAACAAGTTAATGCTAATTTGCTCAATGTAGTATTTATTGACTATTCTACATAAAATGTACATAGAAACAGTAAAAAAAATACAATCTTTAATAACTATTTTAGTTCTATTTTAATATATTGTAATTTAATCATGTGATGACAAAGCTGAATTTTCAGCATCATTACTCCAGTCTTGAGTCACATGATCCTTCAGAAATCATTCTAACATGAAGCTTTGCAGCTTTTTCTTATTACTATTATTGTTAAAAAAAAAAAAAAAAAAAAAAAAAAAAAAAAATGTTTTTGTGGAAACTATGACAAAAACATTTTCACGACTCTTTGATGAATAGGAAGTTCCATAGAACAGCATTTTTTGTCCGTTTTTCAATTTTGATCTTTAAAGTATAATTTTTTACTTTTAAATACAAATGCTTCAAACATTTTATAATGGTTTCGTACATATATTTATTTATTTATTATTCATATTGTTCTGATCTGATCTAATGAAAACGAGCTTACATTTTTTCAAGATTTTGTAGGAAGACATATGATAATTAAAGAGTTTTATGACTTAAAGTTTAAAGGGTAAGTTCACCCAAAAATTAAATTTCTGTCATTAATTACTTTCTCCCATGTCGTTCCTTGACCTTCATTCATCTTCGGAAAACCCTCTGACCTTTCATAGACATCAATATAAAGGGTTACTTCGGTGATTTAGCATTAAGCTTTGTATTTAAACTGGGTCATTAATGTAGTAGAAACATTAAATTATTTTTTAATTTGGTGCCTTTTAGACTGAGAAAAGACAATTTATTTTGGGGGATGAAAAAACAACAACTCCCAGAATGCACTTGCTTCACTGCCCAACGAGGCCACTCCCAAAGCCACTGCTACTGGATCACTGCATCACTTCACTTTCCCACCGCGTTCATTTTCATAAAATCAGTTCAGTAAGAGAACAGACACTATAATTTAAAAATGAACGTGTCTGTTCAATATAATGTGAGAGAGCCGATCGAGTGTCACGGAACAAATGCAGCAGGACTCATGATTACATTCATCACTAGAGCTGGTAAGCACGGGCGCGGCATAAACTCACAGCGCGTGTTCAGTCTGACTCATTTTCAGTTCATGCCTTTGGAAGCTTAACTTTCATAGGAATTAATGAAACCAAAATTGAACTTTTTGGCAACAATGCAAAACGTTATGTTTGGCATAAAAGCAACACAGCTCATCACCCTGAACACACCATCCCCACTGTCAAACATGGTGGTGGCAGCAGCATGGTTTGGGCCTGCTTTTCTTCAGCAGGGACAGGGAAGATGGTTAAAATTGATGGGAAGATGGATGGAGCCAAATACAGGACCATTCTGGAAGAAAACCTGATGGAGTCTGCAAAAGACCTGAGACTGGGATGGAGGTTTGTCTTCCAACCAGACAATGATCCAAAACATAAAGCAAAATCTACAATGGAATGGTTTAAAAATAAACATATCCAGGTGTTAGAATGGCCAAGTCAAAACCTAGACCTGAATCCAATCGAGAATCTGTGGAAAGAATTGAAAACTGCTGTTCACAAACGCTCTCCATCCAACCTCACTGAGCTCCAGCGGTTATGCAAGGAGGAATGGGCCAAAATTTCAGTCTCTCGATAAGCAAAACTGATAGAGACATACCCCAAGCGCCTTACAGCTGTAATCGCAGCAAAAGGTGGCGCTACAAAGTATTATCTTAAGGGGGCCGAATAATTTTGCACGCCCAATTTTTCAGTTTTTGATTTGTTAAAAAAGTTTGAAATGTCCAATAAATTTCGTTCCACTTCATGATTGTGTCCCACTTGTTGTTGATTCTTCACAAAAAATTACAGTTTCATATCTTTATATTTGAAGCCTGAAATGTGGCAAAAGGTCGCAAAGTTCAAGGGGGCCGAATACTTTCGCAAGGCACTGTATATATATAAAAGGTTATGGTAATATAAGATTATCCTGATTATCCTGTTCAGAGCTGAAAACTTCCTTGTTAGTAAAAGAAAAGCTTTTATAGACACCAGGCCCAGATGGGTTGCTTCATCCTGACATCATCTAGTGGCGAAACACCGCCTCGTGTATTCAGTAGTCCCGCCCACCGACTCATCGGATCACGCTAGCCAGCAACAATAATGCAATAAACACGTTAAGGAAGATAGCAAGATATTGTGGATGAAAACAGTAGCTGCATAAGCTTCCTTTGGATTCTAATATTAGGAATGTGTGATACTACATTTATTTTTAATGAAGTTCCAGTTCACTTAGGGAAGAAGGTTTGTTTGTTCGCTTCATTTCACTGTGGAATCGTTTGTAAATAAGTCTCAAGTGCTGGATTTGCAGACACAATGTGGTGCTGGATATATTGGATCTAACTGGATCTGACAGGAATGGTGCAACAAACGTATGTTTTCCAGACGGGCTATAAAGGTACACCAGTCGGCACAAATAATATTTTTGTTCTGGGCGTGTGTGTGTGTTCATCATGCAGGCCATGTAATGCAGAAATAATATGCAATCAATCGCGGGTGGATGAGAAATAAATCGTTGTGTTAGTTAGATGAAGACGTTTTACTGTGAGAGAATCGTTCCGGTTGCCACTTTCAAATCAACCCGTCCCTCATGTGAACTGAACTGAGGGGAGTTGGAGCTCATTAAATATGTGAATCTTATCCAATCCTAGCAGTGGACGTTTACTTTTAAGTCTCCAGTGCTGCACGCCCATCAAAACCTAACATTTTGGAGAGAGCCTCAAAACCAGTGTAGAAAACAGCCTATTACTTATTAGTTGTTTTCGGATGTAAAAACCACACAAAAAAGTCATTAGTTGACCTCAGACAACAGTATACATTTTTTTTAAAAGCCAGTTCATGACACCTTTAATGTTATGAAGCGACAAGAATACTTTTTGTCCACAAAAACAAACAAAAATGACTATTCAACAATCTCTTCTCCGTGACACTCTCCTATGCAATTCACCTAAGCACCATCATGCATGTGGTGCTCAGCCAATAGTGTGCCAATGCTCTTTCACAGAACTAGGAAGCACTGCACTGTGTGAATAGCCCAACAACATGAATAGTGTAAGAGAGTGACAGGGAAGAGAAGACGTTGTTAAATAAAGTTATTTTTGTTTGTTTGTTTTTTGCACACAAAACGTTTTCTCAGCACGTCATAACATTAAGGTTGAACCACTGTAGTCACATGGACTATTTTAACAATGTCTTTACTACCTTTCTGGGCCTTAAAAGTGGTCACTGTCAAAAGAACTCTCAGATTTCCTCCAAAAATATCTTAATTTGTGATCTGAAGATGAATGAAGGTCTAACGGCTTTGGAACAACATGAGGGTGAGTAATTAATGACAGAAATTTCATTTTTGGTTGAACTAACCCTTTAAGATTTGTGAATAAGTTTATTTTGAAGCTATAGGTAGCACTAAGGTGATCTATAGCTGACATGCTCCTCTGCCTGTATGCTAGCTCCTCACCACAATTTCTATCTCCTTCTTAGCAGATGTCCTCCTTGAAGTCTGTCAAGAGTTATAAACCACCAAACTGTTGATGAACTTGGACATGGAGGAAGGATAGTGAGCGAGAGAAGTCAGGAGTCATCACCTTGAGTTTTGTGCAGTTTGTAAGTAGTTTTTTTCCTTGGTCTTACCTAATCAAGTTTTTTTAGATTAAACAATATATTCCAAGGCACTCACATGGTTAAGCGTGAAACATCCTTTAATATTAGAATAGAGTGTACTAGAATATCTTTTAATGCTTGATTGGTCAAAAAACACACTATTTTGTACATATTTTACATTATTGCAGCACCTCTCTCCCAAGCCTGTCCCGAATGCTGTTTAGTTTCGGTTTCAATGAAGTCCCTCCTTCCGAAATACGAAATGTGCTGTGATTGGTTAGCTGACCCAGTGTGTTTGGCACCGCTTAGTGTGTGTTTGGAAAATGTCACGCCCCTTATAATAACCGCAAGTTTCATCTGCTCAGGTGTAAATATTAAGGATGGCTTCAGTTTCAAACCAGGGGCCTATTAGGATAAGGGATTAAGACGGGAAATCTTGGTGATCTTGTCATCTGTATGAAAAATATAGTACACTGCTGTCGTGTAAATGTATCCTGAAGGCACACTCACACCCAGAACGATATCGATAACAAAAGAAAACTATTAGCGGATAAATTGCGCCAGGATCAACAAGATATTTTGTGCAATAAGCCCCAGTTCAACCCTGATTCAGACTTAAGAATGTTAACAAACAAGAGAAAACTATCTTGACTGTAATTTGTGTTTGTGAATAAATCAGTTAATATTCAATGTTATAGTAATGTAGTGATATTTTTCCTTGAGAAAATATGCCATTTACTGTACCTGACATACAGTATATCCAAAATAATTGAAATCAAAATGAATCAGAATGGAAAAGCAAGCCTGTGAATTGAAATCAAATCATTACATTTGTGTCAATACCCAGCCTTAGTAAACAGTAAATGAACACTAATGTTGGCTAGCAGGCGAGCGTACCCAAACAGCTTCGCACTTTGTTTATATCATAGCAACAACATAAAACTTAGATACAAAGACACAACTACAAATAATAACACATACTTACAAGTCGTGGTCCACAAACAACAGATTGTCCTGACAAAGTGGGAACTGCTCCATCTTTCAGGAGAAGTTTTTGTGTGTAGCCTGCATTGTACTCTCTTAGGTTCTGGAAACTGTTCTCAGTAAAATGTGCAACAGACAGATAAACATTGAGGTTATAATGTTCATGAACAGTGTTTAAAATATGCTTGTCAGCCTTAGAAAGGTAAAACAAATACCTTTTGCAAACTTTGACATAGACAACACTGTCTTCTCTAATGCAGCTCAACCAAGCCTTGTCCACTTTTTTTGCATATTCTCTGCACAGGAATTATTTAAATAAATAACATTATGACTTCACAAGCCCAGAAAAAATGTGTTGTAGTCCAATCAAGTCATTCGTTTTAGTTCTTGGAAAGTGAATTCTGTTAAAAAATATCCCTCTTTGGAGTGGACTTTGAGCTTTGTAACCTTGCAGATATTTTTATGCTCAAACAGCAACATCACACACTTAATAAAAACGTGAAAAAGCATAATAGGACCCTAAGTCTTGATCAATGCGTTAAAGAGTGCTTGTGTGAACAATGGATATACAGCCTGAGGAAGGCAGGAATGTGTTGATCATCACTATTAATGTTTTAATGACTTAGACTAGTTTATTAAAGGCTTTTACGGTTAACCATGTGAGTGCCTTAGAATAGTTTACCTCTCATGTATCCAATAAGCATCTGTGGTTACTGTTTATACCCCTGTAGGATACCCAGTTGTCTAGTTTTTTAGATAGTGTACATTTTAAATGTCTCTAATATATTTGTTTCAAAATGAACAATGTATACTCCATTAAAAATAACAACCCTCACCACTCGAAATATCCAGTTGTTTGTTTATACCTTGCGTAGCAAACAAATACAGAATTTTCACAAGAAGAAAAATCAGTTTGCTGAATACCGTGGTTTGAGTTTGGTGGTGTAGAATGTGATTCCACCTGCAGAGATGAGAGGCAGAAAGGGTGTTTTTGTACTTGGTGAGATGGTTGTAGCAGAAGTCAGGTAGGGTCAGCTCTTCTTCTGCTTCATTCTCTGAGGTATCACCATATCAATATCTCTCTGAGCGTGCATTTTTGAGAAGAAACACTCGAAGTGATGAGTGCTGAACAGCCTTTGGGCCTCTAGAGACCAAATCAAACTCTGTGTTTCCTGTAACCTCAGCACCATGGGAAGTGACCACCCGCGCTCACACACACACACATACACACAGACAGAATAACGACGACCTGCTCTCCTCTGTCCGACGATGTGAGCCACTGCTCCGGGTGGTTTTACACAAAGTGATGATTTCTTTGTCAAACATCCCTTCGATACACACACTCGCACATACCGGTTTTTCCCTGAAGCGATCCACAACCCCCAACCCGTTCAGTCCTAGCCCACTACGGCTAGGCCTCCAATTAAATCAAAAGTGGTTTGTTTTTATTGGTGTTTTGCGCTGACAAGTGGGCTATCATCCTGACGACTCTACCTGTCAGTGAGCGACTGAAAATCCTCAGTTGACAATGCCCAATGCTTCCAATTAGGAGAGAATCAGACTCCTGGCGTGCTAGCGATCTTTCCACCCTCCCCCAAGGCCCTTCCTTAAACCACCCCCCACCCCACCCTCTGGCACCCCCATCTTTCGGCACTCGCCCCACCAGCTTCTGCCATTTCGCTCTCATTCTTTTTTCCTTCATAATTTTCTCCATCGTTTTTTTTTTTTTCAAGGTAGGTGTATCTCCTCTGCAAATTACTGACACAAAACGGGGTGGCGCACCGGCGGTCCCGAGCCTGAGTGCTGGCGGTCCCGAGCACCCTGTCAGCTTTAATGAGCCAATAAAGGTATATTTCTCCAGCGTGAATGCGCTAAAGTCTTTCTTGTGTGACAGCTGACTGGGAAATGTGAGTGTTAACCTTATAAAAGATTCAGTGGTTCTCATTATTTTCTGTCAAATCTCGCACCTGATGGCTTTAAGGTGCATCATTTGCATCGTTGACTGGTCCAGGGTGTGCCCGTTTTTTTCCGTACAATGTTTGTTTGTTGACTGAAGTCAACATTTCTTTCCTTTTACACATCTTTTTTTTTATCCCAAGGCATGTTTTACTCAATGTTTCAAAATGACAGCGATGCCAAAGTTTATCCAGGAACGACGTACCATTTTCCTGAACATACCCAGATATATATTTAACAAACATGGAACAGAATAAATAAATGAAATTCAAAACATTGTTTTCACCCGAGGTGAGGCAAGATCAAACGTCTTTGAAGCCTCTTGCCACTCTTCTCTTCTGCGTCTTCCTCAAATCTTCAAACAATCAGAGGATGTACGTTAAATACAAGTGTTTGAGTGACAGATTTTTAGAGGGCCTTTCTGTGCATCTCCATTTGGTGTGTCAGGTTCCTGATTTCCTGTCCTTTCTATGAATTGTTCATTCAACAAACTATCCAACTTGTGAGATTTGCAGTATTCCAGGATTTCTGTGAAAGATTTGGTATGGCCAAAGGCAATCATTAAAACTTCATCAATGTTGGAAGTCATATAACAATATATTCAAAAATGTATGAAAATATGGTATGACTTTTTTTGCAGAATTGTGAATCTTTTAAAAGTTCAGTATTTTGATACTGCATCAGTAATGCATAATTAAAAGATGTTTCACATAAATTGGCACACTGATTAAGTGTGTATACATATAGGCCTACAGCTCTGTGTATACATTTCTCAATGTGTGTGTATATATATAAATATATATATATATATATATATATATATATATATATATATATATATATATATATATATATATATATATATATATATATATATATATATATATGTATATTGTATATATATATATACAATTACCTAAAGGATTATTAGGAACACCATACTAATGCTGTGTTTGACCCCCATATTGATAGGATAGCATCTTGCAGTTGATGGAGATTTGTGGGATGCACATCCAGGACACGGAGCTCCTGTTCCACCACATCCCAACGATTCTCTATTGGGTTGAGATCTGGTGACTGTGGGGGCCACTTTAGTACAGTGAACTCATTGTCATGTTTAAGAAACCAATTTGAAATGATTCAAGCTTTGAGACATGGTGCATTATCCTGCAAAAAGTAGCCATCAGAGGATGGGTACATGGTGGTCATAAAGGTATGGACATGGTCAGAAGAAATGCTCAGGTAGGCCGTGGCATTTAAACGATGCCCAATTGGCACTAAAGGGCCTAAAGTGTGCCAAGAAAACATCCCCCACACCATTACACCACCACCACAGTGGTAACAAGGCATGATGGATCCATGTTCTCATTCTGTTTACGCCAAATTCTGACTCTACCATCTGAATGTCTAAGAAATCGAGACTCATCAGACCAGGCAACATTTTTCCAGTCTTTAACTGTCCAATTTTGGTGAGCTTGTGCAAATTGTAGCCTCTTTTTAGCCCATTTGTAGTGGAGATGAGTGGTACCCGGTGGGGTCTTCTGTTGTTGTAGCCCATCCGCCTCAAGGTTGTGTGTGTTGTGGCTTCACAAATGCTTTGCTGCATACCTCGGTTGTAACGAGTGGTTATTTCAGTCAAAGTTGCTCTTCTATCAGCTTGAATCAGTCGCCCCATTCTTCTCTGACCTCTAGCATCAACAAGGCATTGTAACCCACAGGACTGCCGCATACTGTATTTTTTTTCCCGTATCACACCATTCTTTGTAAAGCCTAGAAATGGTTGTGCATGAAAATCCCAGTAACTGAGCAGATTGTAAAATACTCAGACCAACAATTTTGCTTAAAATAGCTTAAATCACCTTTCTTTCCCATTCTGACATTCAGCTTGGAGTTTTAGGAGATTGTCTTGATCAGGACCACACCCCTAAATGCATTGAAGCAACTGCCATGTGATTGGTTGATTAGATAATTGCATTAATGAGAAATTGAACATGTGTTCAATAATAATTCTTCCGGTGAGTGTATCTATATATATATATATATATATATATATATATATATATATATATATATATATATATATATATATATATATATATATATATATATATATATATACACACACACACATATACACACACATACACACACACAAACACACAGTGTATACACAGAGCTGTATGTATATATGTTTATGAATCTATAGCTCATAAATACATTACTTTTACAGTTTCCTTAATATTTATAGATAGATGGACGGACGGACGGACGGACGGAGATAGATAGATAGATAGATAGATAGATAGATAGATAGATAGATAGATAGATAGATAGATAGATAGATAGATAGATAGATAGATAGATAGATAGATAGATAGATAGATATACAATGCATTTATCTGTCTGTAGCTCTATCTATATCTATCATAAATCCGTTATCTGATACTTTTTTTTCATATATATAGCTGGATATAGGTATGTAGCTAGATATTATATGTAAGTATATATATATACACTTATGTACTTATTATACAAAAATATTGGTAACACATTAGTAAAACAATTTATCTAAATAAATGAATGTAATGATGTGTAAAAACATCCATTCAAGTAAATCCCAGACCATAAAGCCAAATGTGCTTTAAATGAAGAGAATTTTTGAGGCATTTAAGATTTTGACAGTTTGTACAATTAAAGGAAAATCAAAGCAAAGCAGAAGCCTCACTAAGGCCATTAAGCACTTTATCTATGTTGGTTAACTGATAAAAGGATTTTATTTTATTTTATTTTACCTTTTAAGTCAAAAATATATAATAAATAAACAGCATTTAGGCTTGGCGCACCTGTTGTCATTGTCTAAGAGGTCTGAATTTTATTTATCTAACAAATAAAGCCCCAAACATACCACAGATAGGCTAGATAACTCCTGTCATGGCCTGCCACAGAGACTTAAAAAAGAAGAAGAAAAATCGCCATCACACGCTGTGGGCATCCTTACACGAGACTCTAAACTAAAGCGAGTGCGCTTGCACCCCGCCTCACTGTGACAGCTTGCAGCCGCGTTGACACCCCTTGGGAGCGGGGAGCGGATTCACTAACCTGCCGTTGTCTGCGGCCGAATAGCGCTTCCAATCTGCTGTTCTGATGGGGGGCTCGATTATTGGGACCTGTCGAAACAACACGAGGGGCTAACTGTTTGAGAGAAAGACGTGAAAGGCAGCACAATAGTTTTTCATGCATGTTAGAGTTTTGTGTCACGCTGAGCTTTCAGAAAGAGCAGTCGCCCTCATTATTGCTCATTAACATTGCATACATTACTTGTTATGAACTAAACGACATGGTTGTTCGATAATCGCGTTTTGTGCATCGGAAAAAGAAAAGGACACTAACATTTCAAGCGACAGTGCACCAGACTGTTCTGCTCTGTGTTTATGGTATTAAAGCACAAATACAACTCGAATTCGGATCTTGACGATAGAATTAAACACAATTAAGCACAAACAGTCTGCTTAGCACAAAGTAGTGGTTTATTAGCCTGTAAGTAATTAGGCCTATTACTTTTCTTATCTTTTCTTTTTTTTTTTTTTACATCACCGGGCATTATTACTAGGTGCGTTGTTGTTTCTATTTTTATTATTATTATTATTATTTATTTTTTTGTAGTGTTACAGTTTACCCCATTGAAAAACCAGACAGACGTTCAGATATAAGTATCGAATTATATAAATAATATATGTATCGTGTGTAAAAAATAAATAAATAAAATGTAAATACTTTCCATACGTTTTCAATACTACACTTGAGTGTAAACAACATAATCCTTATTTTCATAAACATGTTTTTAAATATATATTATGCAGTTTTGCTTAGGCCTATCAATAATTTAATCAATTCGACCAGAATAAAAGATTTATGTGAAAATATGTGAAATTATTAAAACTTTAATAATTAAAACAGTCATGAGGGTTCTTTCTGTTTATGATTGTCATGTCACATGATACCAAAATGGCTCCCTGCATGTTGGTTACGCCACACCAACTTTGATTTTCCGGACAGATATTTCAAATGTCAAATATTGGTAATAATTAATATATTAAAACATTATATTGCTTCACTGCTTATTTATCTTTGCCAAACTTTGTATGCCAACATTTACGTTTCTCTCCTTTTTTTAGCCTAAATAAAATTCTGATTTTTAATAGCCCAAGTGTTTTTATTCCATTATACACATTTTATCTATTTAATACTTGAATCCTTCAAAAATATAGAAAATGACTTTAATAAACTGAAAAACGTGTTTGTTTATCATGGCAAATGTGTATTTATGTAATTTTGTATATGAATTTAATTTCTTTTTAAATAATTTCTTTTTGAATTTTGAATCTTGTAAGCAGTGTCTTATAATATTTTAATTAGAATTAAATACATCATCATCAATGCTTAAATTCAACTTTTATAGAAACGGTAAGGGAAATATGACTATAGCTAAGAAAAATGTGGAATTGGTCAAGGCGCGCTTTGAGGAGAGGAGAGAAAGGACCTCCCCACTCCTCATAATAACCCCATTATAAGGCTCATCAATGATGTAATGAAAGCAAACAGTGTTGAAAATTGCCTGTAAACAGTTGGATCCCAGTCTCCTAATGAATTCAGTGTCTCTTTTAATCAAATTGGGCGACCTGTGGGGAGGGGTTTATTGGGCGTGGGGGGGTCCAGTTTCATCTTAGCGAGCCAGTCAACACCCCAAAACACCTTCTAACCAATGGAAGCGAGTCGCTTGGGACTCACGTGGAAGGGGTGCCCTTAAAAACCTAGCCACTGAGTTGTGCACAAGTTCATTTGTTAGGCTTTATCTGACTTTCCGTTCCCCAATGTGTGTATTTAACCTGCATTACCTCAGTTGTGCTTCTGTCTTCTCACAGCATTTTTTTTCTGCGCTCTACCGTCCAACGAGTTCTCATTGCATCACCTGCGCTGGCACAGAATGCACTTGTCTTTTCCATCCGGATTCCACTCTACAACCCGCCTCAGCGAACTACCTTTGAACTGATGAAAATTTCAGCTGCTCAATAGGCGCGAGGCTCGAGTTGCTGCCGCTTTGCTTCTGTCCGTGGTGCTGAAATGCGCGCGCCCTCTAAGTAGGCTACCTTGCGGTTTTACATTAACACTGCTGCTTCAGAACAGCTTATTGAAATAATTTGATAAATAATTCAAAGCCACCACCGATGCGTCTCGCGTCTTCGAAAAACACCGGGATTGAAAAAAAAAATGTTTTTTAATTAAATTTGCCAGCCTAGAGTATATTTAGGCTGTATCGATTTTTTGAGGAGTGAGTGAGGAGCTAAAGAAAAAAAAATTGGAGGCAGGGTCTGTGTACTTCATACAGAGCCTCCTCAAGAAACCTCCTTTTTCTTTTTAAACTTAAACTAAAAGTCCTCAAGGAAGAAGAAGTTTTTTTTTTCCCAGACAGGGGATGAATATTTCTCATTTCCGATTCTGCTTTGGATTTTCCTCCTGGATAGATCGCTATTAAATCGAGCGCCATTCACGCAGAACTTGGTTGAATACAGATGATAATCTGAACAGAAGCTTCACGCAAGCAGCAGTGTGGAGATGGAAGCGTCCACCAACGGCTCCAGTTTTGGAATCGACTCCCTGCTATCCCACAGGCCAGGAAGCCCAGTCATCGCGAAGGGGGACAGTTTGGTAGGAGAATGCCGGTCCCCGCTGGAGTTCAGCCCCAGGTCAGACTTAGAGAGCGGTTGTTCTTCTCCTCCGTCTCCGAGGCGGGAGTGCGGTGAGGATGCGGCGCAGAGACAGGGTCACCCACTCGGACTCGCGTCCCATTTACAGCACGGCCCGATCTCTGCTGGATCTCAACCTCGGACTGTCACTTCATCCTTCTTAATAAGAGACATTCTGGCTGACTGTAAACCCTTAGCGGCGTGTGCCCCTTACTCCAGTAACGGCCAGCCGACACAGGAGACGGGGAGACTGGCATCTAAAATCGCAGACGACTTCATTGAAAAGATCCACAGTAACTCGTCGTCAGACAGTGAATACAAAGGTAAAAATATCAGCTCGCTTTTAATGCGATTTTAAAATGATATCACATGAAATAACTTGACACTTTAATAGCAAAGCAGGCTGGCTTGCTAAGTATCTTTGGCTATGTTTTTTGGGGTTATGAATACAAATAATTTTCATGATTCTTTGTGTATTCATTTAATTCGTTCATTTATAGCAAGTGTTGCAATAAAAGAGCAGATTATATGATAGATAGATAGATAGATAGATAGATAGATAGATAGATAGATAGATAGATAGATAGACAGATAGATAGATAGATAGAAAGAGCAACTATCATGTAAAATATATTTACTGAAATAAATGTATAGTGCATGACATTATTGTTAATTTTGTTTGTGGCTATTCGCTGTTTGCAAGTTGTATGTTTACGTGCTTATAAGTTAAAAACGTATTGCTTATTGTTAGGTGCAGGGGAAAGGAAGTTGAACAAAGAAACATCAGCAGCAAATATTCATTAAGGATTTGTCCAGGTGAAATTACATCTGAGGAAGAAACTGAGTGAAAGACCGTTTCCTGTGACACATCATTAGGTTGATTCCATGATGGAAACACAAAGGCCACACTATTGATAAATGCTGCAATATACCATATTTCAATCAGGACGTTTTTGATTACTATTGCAAAATAATAGCTGTTGTTATATATTATATTTATTTTTTGTTATATGTGCATTGTGATATGCACGTGTTTATTGTTGTTGGCTTATTTGGCCTATTGGCTGGTGTTGTCGTTATTCTGATAATTTTGTAAAGGTGTTATCACAATCCTTCTCTCTTAGTGGAAGTAGGGCATGATGGGTCTCTTCTATTCGCCTATACCTTCAACTATGATTCCAAATATATTTCTACTCTCACATCATGAAATTATTAGCTTGGCAAGTCTATAGGCGCGGTGATCAAAATTAATGCTCTCCAAATCAAAGCCGTTCCATCTCCAGAGCGCTTGTAAAGAGTGTGTGCTCAGCTTTGATTTTTTGGCTTTCTACCCCCTTATATTTCAGGGATTTGATGCAATTTGTCCCAGTGCTAATCAGATTTGTAACGCACGGGGTCGGTCCGCTCTTTATTTCGCTCTTATCCCCGTCCCTGTGAAGTTTCTCCGGTCTCGGTTGAAAGGTTTCCATCCCTTGTGGCTCAATTAGCCGGATTATTGTGCTCCTTGAGAGACGACTCAACTACTCGACTGGCAAGGTCTCTCGCGTCGTGTCCCTCTCTTTCTGGGTTCAGAGAGAAAAGAGTTTGGTTTAGATGGGAGATAGCTAGGGGTGAATTAAATATCACAACCCTCGTGTATTCAGATTCTGAAAATAAAATCTGAAAACTGCTTGAAAGAATTACAGGCACGCGCGAGACCATCAAGGGTTCCGCACTGGATATGTGGAAACCTTTGACACCACAACGAATTGCCAAAGTAGGCTATATTGGAACACAACTCGTGCTAAAGTGGCTTAATCAGTGCCCTTCCGTTATATGTGATGTTTCAGTGAAAGAGGAGGGCGACAGGGAGATCTCGAGCAGCAGAGACAGCCCGCAGGTTCGCCTGAAGAAGCCACGGAAAGCGCGGACCGCCTTCACTGACCATCAGCTCGCCCAGCTGGAGCGCAGTTTCGAGCGTCAGAAGTACCTGAGCGTGCAGGACAGGATGGAGCTGGCAGCTTCTCTCAACCTGACCGACACGCAGGTCAAAACCTGGTACCAGAACAGGAGGTGAGCGTGTGGTCAACTGGAAAGCAACATAATAATAATAATAATAATAATAATAATAATAATAATAATAATAATAATAATAATAATAAATAAGGTTGCAGAAATGAAATCGTAATCATTCTGATAGCTACCCATGTCTAGTTAATTTTCTCGTATTGACATTCGTTTTATTTTTACTATATTATAAAGAGAAAATGTGCTTATTGGGTATATAGGCCTATCATATTATTTTTCCCTTTGATTGTGGGGTCTCCTGCTAAAAACAATAATACATGTTGCACCGGTTTTGCTCCCCTAAAACGAAAGGAAATGCTGCAGAATTAATATCCACATTTTTAACATTTAAACATAATAAAATATTCAACTTTTTCACGTTTAAAGAGGCTCTCACACACATAATTCTTATTTTATAGCTTTAGTTAGAACTACAGAATGGAACAAATACAAATCAAAAAAAGAAGAAAATTACAGTAGCAACAATCAAAACACATCAATAGATATATTGTACATCTACAAGTGGTTTGTTTGCAGTTTCCCATTTTTTCGCAGCATGTAATTATATGCCAAAATATACACAATTTGATGCATGCGCCCTTAACTAAATAAAATGACTAATTATTATTAAAAAATAACTACTAAAATATATGCCGTTTGATGGCTGATTTTTAGCTTATTATTATTAGTTAGTTACACAATTATTGTGAATCAAATGCTTTTAAAAGAAACTTTCTTATAACTCTGAGCAGACTCATTACCCTCATATGAAGAGGCATATAATCTAATTTCACTTTTATCAATCTTTTAGGTGTAAAAGGCAAAGCTCTAACAGTTTTCTGTTTTTGTCCTCTCTCTCCTTAACGTTGAATTGTGTCGTTAAAATTTATATTCATACAGATACTTAGAAATAGGAGATAAATCAGAGAGGTTTCAGTTTTTATTTCTCTGAACTCTGCATGTTTCGCTTGGGAATAGTAGTGCAATACAATACATAGGCTGATTTTCCCCCCTCTATTTTGTCACGTATTTGTACGAGTATATGAAACATTAGTCATTGAATACTTTTTCTAGACTAACATTATTCTCTTTTCTCTTGGAAAAAAAGGACGAAGTGGAAGAGGCAAACGGCGGTCGGATTGGAATTGTTAGCGGAGGCTGGAAATTATTCTGCGCTGCAAAGGATGTTCCCCTCGCCGTATTTCTACCCTCAAAGCCTGGTGTCGAATCTGGACCCTGGAGCAGCGCTCTACTTATACAGGGGACCCTCGGCGCCCCCGCCGGCGCTGCAGCGTCCTCTCGTTCCCCGGATTCTTCTGCACGGTCTCCAGGGCGCCAACGAGCCGCCGCCTCTGCCCCCCCTCTCCGGTGTGCTACCCAGACCAACGCCGCCACGATGAACGGCGCGATTCGGACTCGTTGCAAACATGGCAGCTTTGAACTCCACCATCAAAGAACAATTTTATTGGTGACAAAATATATTACGAAGCCACAAATACAAACTGAGACACAAAAAGTGGTTAGATACATTTTCCAGCTTTATTTAATTATTTATTTTCGTTATGTTTTTTTTTTAACTTATATGTTCATATTTTTTTATTTACCCTTAAGGTTAAATCTGGCGAAAACAAATACAGACCGTTATGCTACTGAACGCAATAATTGCGGGACATGATAGGCTAGGCTACTACAGGGACGCTTCTTTCACAAATTATTATTACATTATCTAGCCAATATTACAATTGTGAAATGTTGGCGAGTCCCTGACGCAAAGAATATTTAAATGGCAGATTCATATTTAATTATCCTGAGATCAAATCCAGGTCACAAGTTGACAAATCGTGGGCTTTGTAGTGACCCTCTAAAATGTACAAAGGAAATGAAGTGTAAATAAGAATATTTTGTTTTATGTTGAAAGACAAATCTCGAATTTTCTCTTTTTGTATCATATTTCCAAGCCTTACGTTAACAGGTGAGGTTGACGTGAGCAGCACATTAGAAAACGTCTCTACAAAATGAGAAAGGTAGTGTCACTTTTCAATTTGACAAACAGTTAAATGGTCTACGGAGTCCCATACCTAAACAGAACAAGCAGGTGGATCGGACGAGATGAATTATGAATCGATTATCAATCGATTGTTTTTGTGCTGCTGTTTTCGTTTCTGTATTCCTGCACAACTGCCAGCATTTCACTTTGATGTTGATGGGAAAACGCCAAGTTCACTCTGTGATCAATAGGACGTCAAGGAAAAAGTGTTCGCCCAGGCATTGTGCAATAACTCTGTATAAAGCCGTTGAAATATCTTGTCATTCTTTCTGGTGAAGCTGTATATTGAGAATAATGATTTGTGAAGTAATGATTCTCGTAATTCCAAATGATTTTCGTTCGTGCCCCCGTGTGCTTAGCGGTGTGAACTTCTGGAGAACTCTTAAAACTGCTGGATGTGCGGGGGAGGTGGTCTTTAAGCAAGGAGAATTACTTTTATAAATGTGCTAATAAAGATCTTTCATTAATTTACCACTGACTGAGAATGTGCAGGTAGCCTATACAAATACTGGTTAAATACACACTCGTGTTCTCACAGACAATTCAATTACACTAAACCAACAGCCAATATAAAAAGTATGCTGGTGCATAATGCGCGTGCAGACATGAAAACTGCCACTGCCACATGAACACTGCCACATGAAAATGTAGCCTACGAATTTAGAAAAATCATATTGTTAAACTTAGCAGTGGAGGTTGCAACAAGGAAAATAACTATTCATTTTGAACATAAAATGTGCTAATATCTGCGACCAATGAAGTCCATTTGACGTTGGCGTACGTGAAATAAAAAAATAAAAAAGAGCCAATACATTTTCACAAATGTCATTCATAGTCATTCTTATTTTTTCAACTACCTGAACATATCAGGAGCAATCTTTAAGTAACTCCATGATATTACATATTATGCAAACTTGGAATACCTGCCAACACATAATTATAATTGTATAATTTATACAATTTCTTACATTTTATATTTTGGGAGGTAAAATCAATGGATCAAGCCGGAAGAAAAAAAAAAAAAAAAACGAGTCGTTATTTGTACCTCCATAAACTATCTGAAATCCAGTGACTTCATATTTATCTTGAATAGCATAAATTGTCTTAAGGTTTTCATTTTGAAAGTTATAAAGGACTAAGTCTCGGCATGAACAAGTAAAAAAAGTAAACCAATAAAATACGCATGTTACGCAAGTCATTGCTTTTGAAATGTATTACAGAGTAATTTAATGAAAAGTAAAAGTTTGCTTATGAAAATAAACGTAAACAACGCCAGTGATAGCAATATCATAAAACCCTAGCTCAGAGAACTCTATTACTGGCAAATGTGTTTGAATAATTTTAAACATGACTGTCAGACATTTTGCTCAAACCCCGCACTATTTGGTTAGCATCGTGGATTTAATTTGTCAAACCTACGGGAAGAAAAAAAGTTAATAAGAATGTCGCACCCAAGGAAGTGAACATTCACCACCCTAACCTTTCAGAAACGCCTAGAGATTTAGGGAACTTAATTCTACCTTCATATCTTAAAGTTTAACGCGACTACCTCTTATTAATAGGTCATACTTTAAATATAATTTTGATCATGAATCATATGAGCCAGTTTCAATACAATTTAAAACGATGTTCGTTTTATTGGCAGCATGATAGAAAAAGGAAATGCTGAGAGATTGGGCATTGGGGTTGTGCATGATCTCGTTCTCTCTCACGCACACACTCAACACTTGTCAGCCTCTATTGTCTTGTGTCTACAGGAGTAAAGCGACAGACTTTTTTGCTCTCTTATAACAGCTCACCATGTCGTTTCATTTAGTTTTCATAAACAATATGTGGATGAAATATTAATGGTCACCTAAGTGTGTAATTGTTTAAGTGCCCTAAATGATCCCATTTGGAAATGGATTCTTTCCATACCCTTTCTTGAGAGTGTTGGTTTGCTGCTCTTTGCCAAACGCTCCCAACAGCTGGTCACCGGGCAGCGCTGACTGCGGCTCGGATCAGCAAGGGGACATCTGGTCAGCGGCATGACAGGCCCCCCCTTCATCCCCCTCAGTGAGCCTAAGACTGACTTTAACCCAACCATGAGACCGGTCCATAAAGCTCAGGGTTTAGGGACTGCTCTGACAGGGCGACTGAATGGGAAATTAACGAGCAGACAAAAGACCTTAATAGCTTTTAATTGAACGTCGATAACGTGTGATCAGTCGGGCTCCTGCAGCAAACTTTCGCATAGCACATGTCATTCTGCGGGGCCCCTGCCCATGAATCACTGAAGGGGAGAGAGAGAATATTATCAACAACATTTCATTAAATGCTTGTTATTGAGGTATCTAGGGAAATAAGCAACACACTTTCCCCCCCTTTATTTTACAAGCACAATTTATTGGCATGTTTTTTTTGGCATAAAATATTGCAAAACCATCAAAAATATAATACAAAGTGGCAATGATGTTAATAAAACAGCCTAATTGCAATAAAAAGTAACATTAAATAGAATAGAATCAAATAAATGTTGAAATTTAAGATCACATAGTCTACGGAAAGAAATGACATATCAATTCAGATCAAACATTTAAATGATCACATGGATCTGCACATGATCCAAAGGAGGCTGATGACCCCCCTCAAAACTGATGAAAAGGGTTATTCTTGCGAAGTGCGCAGCTGATTGCAAGAAAAGCGCCTCCGTCTTGTTAATAGACGCAGAGATTTTTGCATGTGAAAGGATAGTGGTAAATCCCTCGGCTCTTACCGAGGATTGTCCCCGGCTCAGGGTTAATGAAGTGCGGATAGAGTCTCGCTGATCTCCCGACAAACAAAAACACAACACGGAGAGCTTAGAGCCGCAGGATCAGTGACTCTGATTAAGCTCATTGACTCAGAATAAAAACCAAACAAAACAGCCTTCAGATGAAATTAAGAGTCAATCAAAGTGCAATTTGCATCGCGATTTGGGCGAATGTCTTTTTCGCCATTTTTTTGTGTTTTTTTTTTTTTTTTTTTTTTGACGATTGCCATTTTTGTCAGCTTTGTCAAATTAAATCTAACACAAGGAATAGAAACATATTTTTCCATTTGTTGAGATGTATTTTCTGGACGTTAAAACAAACCTGCTCTCAATTTATTTAAATTGTTTACGTTTAGAATTTAAGAAAATATAGCAAAAGCAGATAAATTAGTAGGGCAAAATAGTAATTCATTTAAATGACTAATATATAGGCCTATATATATATATATATATATATATATATATATATATATATATATATATATATATATATATATATATATATATATATATATATATATACTCTAAAAAATGCTGGGTTAAAAACAACCCAAGTTGGGCTGAAAATGGACAAACCCCGACATTGGGTTGTTTGAATGGGTCTATTTACTAATTTTCAAACAGTCCAATTTCAGGGTTTGGATTGTTTTTAATCTAGCATTTTGTATATATATATATATATATATATATATATATATATATATATATATATATAGTTAGATGGAAATAAAATCTCTAAATTTAAAAAAGACATGTAGCTAAGACATTGAAATTTGGAAAATGTAGTACAATTTATAATCAGAACAATATTAGCTTGGTGTTTACATTTTATTTCCATTCACTAAAATGTATTATTGTGTTACTATTTCATAAAAATAAAAATAAATAATTCTAACGATAGTCATCAAGATTGCACTTTATGGGAGAACTTCATAATCGCTGTGCAGGTGTAGAAAGAGATCTGGGAAACTGGGACAGAGATTGGGCAATGAGATCAGTGGCACCTGCTGCAGGGTCACGACACCCGTGACCCTCAGGGGAAGGTGGCTGGGACACTGTCACCGTGTTAACCTACTCACATTTGTCCTCTGCATAAACTTAGTTGGCCAGAAAGACACGAGGAAATGCTGAAAAAAAAAAAAAAAGCAAAATAAGCAACACACACACGCGCACACACACACACGCATTTAGGAAATGGGGGGGGGGGGGGGTTACAGTAGAACAATAGAGAGAGATAGAAAGTAGACAGCGAGCAGTTCCCAAGGTACTGTCCTGGGTATCAAATCCAATCCTTGCCTGAAGGTATACGAAGGGTGGAGGTATAAAGGCCTCCTAGTGAGGTTGCACGATAACTCAGTAATCATTCCTCCAATAAAACCCAAAGCATTTCTCAACTTGGGTCAGGGGCAAAAGGATTGACATACCAATCTTAGCAAATAATGAAAACACTCTTCCTGTAGTCCGGGAGAGGAAGAAGCAGGAAAGAGCGATAGAACACAGAACAGTCCACGTGGAAAAGAATAGTGGACATAAAAGGTGCTTGTTGCAGGAATCTCCTGCTGTCAGCAATAACAGTCATGTTCGTCCCAGCAGGGGACAATGTAAAGAACACTGGTATTAGGTGACAGGCTGATTATCTAATCAATAAGAGCGGACTCTCGTAGAGCCCGCCGGTAACCCCCTGCTTGCACTGTTCTATCACACAGATGAGTGAACAAGCGGAGAACTGTCCCATGGGAGTGTTCGCTACCCTGGAGGATGTAGACAGTGCTAACAACATCCACCCCCAGGCCTAGCAGAGGGCACTAACAACATCTCTCTCCATCACCCCCATGCTCTACACTGCCACCCAATGGCTGGGAGAAAAAAATACCCTGTGTGCAAAATACATATTCACTTACAGCACACCTAAACAGTAGTTTGTTACAGCTCGGTACAATCGCATAAGCTATTCTGTTGGCATTTGTCAAAAATATGCATTAGAATATACTTTTTTTTAAACAAATTTTTACTCTTCACTAATAAAGCCTTGTGGATTTTGACTTCTGCAATGCTGCAATTCCAACATACAGTATGCACATGTTCTTTTGTGTTTGGGCTCATTTAAAGTGGATTAGATTTGAGAAAGAGGAACTTTCTGGAGAACCTTTGTGAACCCCTGGGTCAGAATGCTGGACCCGGCGAGCCCCTGAGTCTCATAAACATAAAGGAAGGAATAGATATGAATAAAGGATGAGGAAGGGTATACATGTATTTTTAACACTCTTCCGTGTGAAGCCTGGCAGGAGAATGCATTTTGGGTTTCTGAGGGGAAGGGGGCAAGGGGAGGGGTGGGTGGGAAATGTGTTTTTATTTGTTTTGTTTTGTGTTGTATTTTCTCTTCTTTTGTGTTATTGTGTAGAATACGGCTGTAACGAGTATGAGAGAGACACTTCTGGGGGTGATGAACTTGAAATTTGTATATATATATATATATATATATATATATATATATATATATATATATATATATATATATATATATATATATATATATATATATATATATATATATATATAAGAATGTAAAATAAAAATAAAAATCATATTGCCAAAAGTATTGGGACACCCCTCAAACTCATTAAAATTCAGGTGTTCCAATCACTTCCACCACAGGTGTATAAAATCAAGCACCTAGGCATGCAGACACTTCTGTAAATATTTGTGAAAGAATGGGTCGCTCTCAGGAGCTCAGTGGATTCAAGCGTGGTACTGTGATAGGTTGCCACCTGTGCTATAAGTCCATTTGTGAAAGTTCCTCACTACTAAATATTTCCCTGTCAACTGTTAGTGGTATTATAAGGAAGTAGAAGCAATTGGAAACAACAACAACTCAGCCACGAAGTGGTAGGCCATGTAAAATCACAGAGCGGGGTCAGCTCATGCTGAGGCGCACAGTGCGCAGAAGTCGGCAACTTTCTGCAGAATTAATAGCGACAGACCTCCAAACTTTGTGTGGCCTTCAGATTAGATCAAGAACAGTGTGTAGAGATAGAGCATTGTGTCAAGTGTAAATTTTGGTGGAGGGGGGATTATGTTATGAGGTTATTTTTCAGGGGTTGGGCTTGGCCCCTTAGTTCCAGGAACTCTTAATGCTTCAGCATACCAAGACTATGAAAAATATGTTTAAAAAAAAGAAAAGAAATAAAAGCAACATACACAGAAATGCAGTTAAAGGTGTAATAAAGATGTTGAGTCAGGGGTTGTTTAATACTTGCTCAGGGAGTTTAGCAGGACTGCCATTGCCAGTCTGTGGGAAAGCCCAAAGGGCAGAGTCACACAGACATTGCATCTGCTCTTTAATTCTATTTTCCATTCATTTACTTCTTTTACAAAAATAAAAATAAAAGCATGTATTTCATAGCAAAGTACTTTCAGGTAACAGCTTACAACTGGAAGAGTGACCAAGATCATCTCTGGGCTGTATGGAGAGCATGTGCTCAAGAAGGACATGGTGAGAGTAATTTATTTGTTTCAAATCGCTTCTAATTGGACATGGGAGTAGACGGTAGACACTACATCTAGTGACCAACCCTTGACTCTTCACACTGGGACCCTCAGGGCTGGCCTGGCAGCTGCCTAACTGAGCGATGACTTCAGACCAGGGCAGGGTCCAGGGGCTAACGAGGAAATGATAGAGTACCAGACCAACTGGGAGAGAAAAAAATGGAAAGGAAAGCAGATTAGCCAAGCTAACACTGACAACGACTCCCCTTTTCCAACAAGTCAAGCATGGTTAGAAAAAAAAACAGCAGAACATTCTGTCTGACAATAGGGTGAAAGCCACTAGCTTGAGTTTACTATTAACAAACGTACATTTGATCATCAGACAACCTGATATTATAAATATTTACATACATCAGAGAGATGTGGGAATTTGCAGACGATTGTCTGCCAGATCAGAATGCAGATTTTCATGGCTGAGACAGTGGGAATGTGGCAACGGCAGCTTCTTTTCTGCTTCCCACATTTGAAGTCAGTTGAGAGTGGCAAATTAAATAAAGACGGAAAAGCGTGATGGCACGTAAGGCTCGGAGACGGGCGGGAAAAAAAAGGCTTCAAATGGTTATCAATAAAATTGCCTCTGCCAGGCGCGGCAGTTTAACCTCTTTAGTGCGTTCGGCTTCTCCTAACAGGCCGTGACGTGTGCTGTGGGTGCAGTCTGCTTCATGCCTGTCTTCACAAAGCTCCCTGTCGGTTTGATGGGTTCACAGCTTCTCCTCACACAGGTGCGAGTCCCTTTGGAGTCCCACAGACTTCAGCACAAGACATGACATAAAACAAGAGCCTCTCACACCCCAGCAGAAGAAAAACAGACACTTGAAACGGGGCAGAGACTGACTTTCAGACTTTTGGCTTGATGTGATCTCTATTGAGAGAACAGCACAATGGCCAGTGCATCCAATGCGTTTCACATTACTCATTGATTTCATGCTGAGAGTGGTGAAAAGCATTATGGGTACAAAGATGTATCATATTGTGAAATTTGTCATCATATATATATTTCAGAAAATCACACTTATGTTAACAGAAAGTATGAGCTATATGTCATGATAATAAGTCATGTATTTACGTACACACAGACTACTCAGTTACTGGGATTTTTATGCACAACCATTTCTAGGGTTTACAAAGTATGGTGTGAAAAGGGAAAAACATCCAGTATGCGGCAGTCCTGTGGGCTAAAATGCCTTGTTGATGCTAGAGGTCAGAGGAGAATGGGCCGACTGATCCAAGCTGATAGAAGAGCAACTTTGACTGAAATAACCACTCGTTACAACCGAGGTATGCAGCAAAGCATTTGTGAAGCCACAACACACACAACCTTGAGGCGAATGGGCTACCAAAGCAGAATTTGGCGTAAACAGAATGAGAACATGGATCCATCATGCCTTGTTACCACTGTGCGGGCTGCTGCTGCTGGTGGTGTAATGGTGTGGGGGATGCTTGGCATACTTTTGGCCCCTTAGTGCTAATTGGGTATCGTTTAAATGCCACGGCCTACCTGAGCATTGTTTCTGACCATGTCCATCCCTTTATGACCACCATGTACCCATCCTCTGATGGCTACTTCCAGCAGGATAATGCACCATGTCACAAAGCTCGAATCATTTCAAATTGGTTTCTGGAACATGACAATGAGTTCACTGTACTAAAATGGCCCCCACAGTGACCAGATCTCAACCCAATAGAGCATCTTTGGGATACGGTGGAACGGGAGCTTCATGCCCTGGATGTGCATCCCACAAATCTCCATCAACTGCAAGATGCTATCCTATCAATATGGGCCAACATTTCTAAAGAATGCTTTCAGCACCTTGTTGAATCAATGCCATGTGGAATTAAGGCAGTTCTGGAGGCGAAAGGGGGTCAAACACAGCATTAGTATGCTGTTCCTAATAATCCTTTAGGTGAGTATATTATATATCGATTAGGCATTACATTATGACACCCCTGGGTGGGATATAGTAGGCAACAAGTGAACATTTTGTCCTCAAATTTGGTGTGCTATAAGCAGGAAAAATGGGAAATCAAAAGTGATCCAAGGAAGGAACAGTGGTGAACCGTGGCTACTGTAGCTCAAATTGCTCAAGTTGTTAATGCTGGTTCTGATAAAAAGGTGTCAGAATACACAGTGCATCGCAGTTTGTTGCGTATGGGGCTGCAAAGCAGGTATCCATGCTGACCCGTCCACCGCCGAAAGCAAAAACAATGGGCATGTGAGGATCAGAACCCGGACCACAGATCAATGGAAGAAGGTGGCCTGGCCTAAAGAATCACGTCTTCTTTTACATCACGTGGCTGGCCAGGTGCATGTGCGTCACTTACCTGAGGAACACATGGCACCAGGATGCACTATGGGAAAAAGGCAAGCCGGCAGAGGCAGTGTGATGCTTTGGGCAATGTTCTGCTGGGAAACCTTGAGTCCTGCCATATATGATAAATACCACCTACCTAAGCATTGTTGCAGATCATGTACACTTTTTCATGGAAACGGTATTCACTGGTGACTGTGGCTCTTTCATTAGGATAATACGCCCTTCCACAAAGCAAAAATGGTTCAGGAATGGTTTGCGCTGCACAAAGCTGAGTTTGAGGTGTTGACTTGGCCTCTAAATACCGCAGCTCTCAATCCAATCGAGCATCTGTAGGATGTGCTGAACAAACAAGTCCGATCCATGGAGGCCCCACCTCGCAATTTACAGGACTTCAAGGATCTGCTGCTTACATCTTGGTGCCAGATACTATAGCACACCTTCTATAGTGGAGTTCATACCTTGATGGGTCAGGGCTGTTTTGCCAGCAAATGGGGGACCAACACAATATTAGGAAGGGGTCATAATGTTATGGCTTATCGGTGTAAAAAAAAAAGAGAATGATTCGCAAATAATTAATCTGTATCCTTCACTCAAGGATCAAGATGATTCTTTTCGATCAGGATAGGGCAAGAAAAATTGACCAAATACATATTTGTATATAACTGCATTTACATTTACACTGAATTACAATTTTTTTAATGGTTATTTCCTTCTAGTAACAATGAAAAACTCTAGTCTATTTATTATATGTGCAGGTGTTGAGGTAGAGAAAGAATAAACACAGAAACAGTAGGAGATGGGAGAGAAGCATTGTGTTTGCCAGGACTGTGGCATTAGTATCATGGCTGGAGAGTGTGACACAGGCTCAGCTCTCTTTGATCCAGCACAGAGGCAGATCTCCACTGACCTGAGTGTGCCAAGACTGAGTGTTCAACCTCCCACAACACTGAGGGTGTGCTGAGCATCCTTTATAATTCACACAAACACACCTGTTCATACAGACACATACCGCACTCATGCACACACACACAAACACACACACACACACACTTACATCCACAGTACAAACATATTAGGATGCACACATATAACCAAAAAGCCTGTCACTTATACGACTGTCATTCATTCTTTAATTTAAATCCTGTGAAAGCTTCATAAAATATACACAAGGAGTAGTAGTTAATTGGCTGACACCTTGTCTACACCGTGTCTACAAAACTAGATCAGCTCTCGAAGCTGTCTACATTGGATGCGGATGTTGCGGTGCATTGCGACAGTTGACGGACGCCCCGTTTCTATTTTTGACGCACTGCACAGCTTTTCCACCCACTTTATTGTCTCCGTCTGTCTGAAGTAAAATGATTTTATTTACAAATATCCATATTTATAACTGAATTGATGGCTATGAATTTTATTCTCTATATATCTGCTTCTTGTACACTCCTGGGCCAAAAAAAGAGAAAAAGCCCAAGCCCAAACACTAAGCATTTATTTGTCTTATTGTGTCAGGAAATTAGCTCAATTTAAGCAAATGCACTACTTCAAAAGCCACTGCTGTCTCAGAAAACCATCAAAGACAGAATGCTGTTTTTGGCAGAATATGGGAAGCTGGAGTGATGGAACACAAGTTGCGTGGTGACGCTCCAGAGAGGTGTCTTCGAAAAGCTGGTGAGAAATATAATAATAAATGCATCTTTAACACAGTGAAGCACGGAGGAAGAGATGTCATTGTGTGGGGAACCGTTTTAGCTGCTGGTAATGGTGAGCTACTTCACTGTGAAAAGTAAAATGAAAGCTTTTGAGTACTTCTTACAAATGAAAAGTTGTTCTCTAAAAGATCAGATGTTATTTTTCAACAAGACAATTTTCCTGCTTAAATAGCAAAGAATACCAAGAAGACTTGAGATCAAGTCCATCAGGCTCATGTGGCCTGGTCAGAGTCAAGATTTGAACCCTATAGTGAATATTTAGTCTCACATCAAGCTAAAAAAACCTGAGACTTTTTTATGTAAATCACACATTAACTGTTTGAAGCCATTGACATTGAGTGAAACAATGACTCTTCAAAACCCACAGTGCCAAGTTGCAGAACCTGATTTCACCAAGTACTACATATCTTTGTTGATCCTGGAGCAACATTTCAATCAACCGATCAGATTTGAGTTTACAGTTTATGTCAAGTTTAGGCTTACAACCAGGGTTAGGTTTACTGTAAACCCTAACACTGAAAATAATGAATTGGTTTGAGTAGAGCCAACTTAAATTAAACAAATTAGTTCAATCAAATGTACTTCTATGAGTATTTATAGAACTATTTTTCTTTTGAGTTCCCAAAACTGACACACATGTAGTAATCTGAATTGGCTATGTTTACATGCAAACCCAGTGTTGTAGTCGAGACCAGCTCATTCGAGTCCGAGTCGAGTCTGAGTTTGGAGAGGGTCGAGTCCGAGTCAAGGCCGAGTTCAAAAAGGGTCAAGTCCGAGTCAAGACCAAGACTAGAGAGAGCCGGTGCAATCATTGATATATATTTACATAGATTCGTCATTCAACTGATCAACGCAAGCAATAATGAGGAATTCCCCCCCCCCCCCCCCTCATTATATATATTATCGTGCCAGGATTTTGACCTTCTTCGACGGAATTAAGCCAAAGGACATGAGCATAAAGGTTTAAATTTGGATTCGTATGTCTGTGTGTTTGAGAAGTGTGCCAGAGGAAGAGAGGACGGGCGACCTTAGACATTTTTGGTGGAGATGCTCATTTTATTATTAATTAAACAAGGTTTGGATTTCTCTGTGACACTTTTGTCCTACTTTGTAAAAAGTTAATATTTCAAAAATAACAGTTGAGACAAATAATGTAGAAGAAATGTGACTTTCTGGAAAATGCGATCGCTTGGCGGATACCAGGTGGACACAGTAAAATAAAAGCGTGAGCATGAGCGCGGGCGTAAAACGTTACTTGCAGACTTCTACAAAGAACGAACTAATAAGCATTAGCTGTCACAATGCTGAGATTTTATGCATATAGGCTACAGAAAGTATTAGTTCTTAATCTTTGTGCCTTCGCTCCACATGATGATGAAAATTGGACGTTGTTTATGCTTCGGTAATTGATGTACCGCAGAATTTACACGGCACAGATTTATTTTTATTTTTTTAGTCTTACTACATAAGAACTCTTTGTGGCTCTTATATGCAAACTCAATAACAGATGATGTAGCAGATAATTCCACACATAGTTAGGAGCTAGAGGCTCGCTCCACATTACATACTTATTTTGAATGGGACTCGAGTGGACTCGGAAATGAGTCCGAGTCCTACTATGTTCGAGTACGAGTCAATTCCGACCGAGTCCAAATGCACACGAGTCCATGACGAGACCGAGACCATTTAAATATGCTCTCGAGACCGAGACCGAGTCTTGAGTACAAATCACTATGCAAACCTTTTATTTAAATCAGACTGAATTCATTCCTATTGATAAATCTGAATGTAGTGTGCATGAACATTGAACAAAGCGATTGGGTTGATACGCATTTAATGTCACAATCTTCAAATGGGTTTTTTGACACTTCCCCACTGTTTGCCCATAATAACCATTCTCCTGGTTCTTTATTTGTTTTAAACCGCAGACTTAAAATGTATCCATTTTCGAGCTCAATCAGATTAATTAAGGCTTTTATGGGGGGTTTTCAGTCCGATTGAGCCATCAATCCGATTACTAATGAATTATTTGATTGCATGTAAACGTAGCCATTGTTTGTTTTTTTTAGTTTCATGAACTTGTTTCTTTTAATTTAGACCAACTTAAATCTAACTGAAACTGGGCTGGGATTTCTATTTCCCACCATGCTTTATCCTGACACTTAAAAAGGGAGAGTAAATGCTTAAAATCAGTGTTATATAATGTTTTTGTGCAAGATTAATGTTAAGAGGGAGATTTATATTGTTTAATGTTTTAATAGTTTAGAAGAGTTTCTGTTATGTTCGTTTTTTTGGGTGGGTTACCATGGTGACGAGTAGAGCATGAGCTTAGTTTGAGAACAGATATACAAATGTTAAATGTTCTATATCGCTGTATTCATTCAGCAAGTGTTATGTTAATGCCATCAAAGCATTGTCTTACCAATTAGCAAGGTAGCATTTATTGAATTAGCTAGTAAAAAAAAGAAAACAAATTTCTACTTCTAAAAATATTGAAGTTGATTATTATTAGTTAAATGTATGAATTAGTTTACTAAAACATTTGAATGAATGAGGAATTAAAACTTAGATGAGTACAATTTAGAAATCTGCACATTCTTCTTACTTAATTTTTTTTTAAATTGAATTATCTGGATACTACATTTTTTCGCTTTTCTATAAACATTTTAATTTGCATGGCTTTGCATTCATAACAAAGGCATTGATTTGTTTTACTGTTTCTGAAGTGCAGTCTTGAGTTCACAACTGATCTGAGCAGCCACAACCTCAAGATGACCAAACACTTCCAGAGTAGACACTAAGGGTGATGGAAAAAAGAACAGTATTTTTAAATATTGCAATTATTGTTACTGTGAAAATATTATCAAGCTAAGGATACTTCCCAAAGGTTTGGTCAGTAAGATTGTTTGATTAAAAAAAAATCTATTTAATTTCTCCTATTCGACCAAAATCTACACTTAACATGCAAAGAAAATGTTTATGCAAAGCACTGAGGTCCACTGCATGAAAATGTGAATAAGAGATCTGAATATATTAAATAACTATGAAGAAATCACAGTATTATAATTTAACCTAGGTAGCAAGATCCTATGGTATTGCCAGGTCCCTGATTTCTCACATTGCTTTACATCATGTAAGCAATGATAATCTATACAAGTGCTTGAGTAGATACAAACAGAGACACAAAGACACAAATGACCTGATGTGTGGAAGAAGGAAAGAATGGAGCAGCAACAGATAGTGAAAACAACAGAAGAACAGTGAAAGCGAGGAGCAGGAGGAGGGTAGGGGTAAAGATAGACCACAAGATAGAAGATTTAGAGAGACAAGGTTGAGCAGTATAATGGTTAGGAAAAACCTGCACACCTATTCCCTCACTCATATAGAGCAGCAAACAAACACTTGAACAATACACAGCAAAAGCGCTGCTGTGGGTCCTCAGTAATTACTGTCATCTTAAGGATCTGCACTGAGGACACCCATGAGGCCTCAGAGTGAGAGAACAGACAAAAAGGAAGAAAGGAGAGCAGGGTGCTCTCCAATATCCCTACCTACAGCTGCCAGCTACATCTCTATCTCTATGACTCTAAGGTTACCCCCACACACACTCATTGTTTGCAGTTATCAGTGTCATTTTAGGCATTGTTGGGTAATGTAGACCAGGATAGTCCTAAAATAATGCTCTCTCATTTTTCAAAACAATTAGAAGTTCAAATAACATATATATAAATGTAATTAAGTCTGCCATTCCTCCCGCTCAAACTTCTCTAATAAAGACATAAACCAAAACTATAAATATATCAGGATTGGCTATGGAAAAGGATTGGCCAACGGAAAGTCATGACTGATCATTTTCGTCTCCAGTCAACTGTTGCAATAGGATCAAGAATTGGATCATTCCGATTCATGAACAAATCATTCAGCTTTGTGAACCAGTCTGAACTGATTAATTGAAAAGATTTAACTCGAAAGAAAGATTCATTCATGAATCTGGTTATTTTTATGGAAGCTAGTTTCGCAACTGCATGAAATATTGGATAATTGCGCAATTTTATCTCACGTTTACGAGTTTAAAGTCAAAATTGCGAGATATAAACTCGCAATTGCAAAGTCCAATTCTAAGGAAAAAAAGACTGAACTTTTTTTCTCCGAATTATTTCTTATAACTCGTTACAGTATAACAAAATGTCACAATTGTGTGTTATACAGTCAGAATTGCAAGATATAAATTTGCAATTACGAGAAAAAAGTCCTAATTGCAAGATATAAACTCGCAATTGCGAGAAAAGTTTGAATTGTGAGATTTAAACTTGCAATTGCAAGAGATATGGTCAGAATTGTGAAATAAAAAATAAAATAAAATAAAAAATAAAATAAAATAAAAGCCTGCAAATAAAGTCAGAATTGTGAGATATTAACCTAGCAAATCTGATTTTTTTTTCCCACAATCTCGCAATTCTGGTTTTCTAGACTAGCTCTGAGCCCCTGTACTTCCGCTCAATTTTCATTTTCCGTCAGTACTCCATTTGGTATTGCAATATATTCTCTGGTTTTCTCCAATCTCCAGATTTTATCCCGTCTAATCAGTGGACAGAGTGTGAGTGACTGAGAACAATGACGTTGATGTTATGCGCTAATTTGAGATAACATACATCATGACCAAACGTTAGTGATTTGGTAGATCCAGAGTGGCTCTGGGCAAATCCAATAGTTTTAAACTTCAACAGAGTAGGCTACCTGCCTTCACACAAGTAAACGCTTGCCAATGGAGAGTTGGCAGACTCTCTGTACAAATGAAATGCACTAGAGCCTGGTAGGATAAGCCAGATTTGCGAGATGTAAACTAGCAGTTGCGAGAAAAAAAGTTCTGAATTGTGAGATAAAAATACATGATTACCCTTTTTTATAAATACCCTCACCTAAAGGATTATTAGGAACACCATACTAATGCTGTTTTTGACCTCCTTTCGCCTTCAGAACTGCCTTAATTCTACGTGGCATTGATTCAACAAGGTGCTGAAAGCATTCTTTAGAAATGTTGGCCCATATTGATAGGATAGCATCTTGCAGTTGATGGAGATTTGTGGGATGCACATCCAGGGCACGAAGCTCCTGTTCCACCACATCCCAAAGATGCTCTATTGGGTTGAGATCTGGTCACTGTGGGGGCCATTTTAGTACAGTGAACTCATTGTCATGTTCAAGAAACCAATCTGAAATGATTCAAGCTTTGTGACATGGTGCATTATCCTGCTGGAAGTAGTCATCAAAGAATGGGTACATGGTGGTTATAAAGGTATGGACATGGTCAGAAACAATTCTCAGGTTGGCCGTGACATTTAAACGATGCCCAGTTGGCACTAAGGGGCCTAAAGTGTGCCAAGAAAAGATCCCCACACCATTACACCACCACCAGCCCGCACAGTGGTAACAAGGCATGATGGATCCATGTTCTCATTCTGTTTACGCCAAATTCTGACACTACCGTCTGAATGTCTCAACAGAAATTGAGACTCATCAGACCAGGCAACTTTTTTTCCAGTCTTCAACTGTCCAATTTTAGTGAGCATGTTCAAATTGTAGCCTCTTTTTCCTATTTGTAGTGGAGATGAGGGGTACCCGATGGGGTCTTCTGCTGTTGTAGCCCATCCGCCTCAAGGTTGTGGCTTCACAAATGCTTTGCTGCATACCTCAGTTGTAACGAGTGGTTATTTCAGTCAAAGTTGCTCTTCTATCAGCTTGGATCAGTCGGCCCATTCTCCTCTCGCCTCTAGCATCAACAAGGCATTTTCACCCACAGGACTGACGCATACTGGATGTTTTTCCGTTTTCACACCATTCTTTGTAAACCCTAGAAATGGTTGTGTGTGAAAATCCCAGTAACTGAGCAGATTGTGAAATACTCAGACCGGCCCATCTGTGCTTTTAACATGTTAAATTTCACATGTGCAAAATCACATGTACACATGTCACATGTGTGTTTTTGCACATGTGAAGTTCATGTGGTTTTTCTGTAAGGGTGGCACCACCAACCATGCCACGCTCAAAATTGCTTAAATCACCTTTCTTTCCCATTCTGACATTCAGTTTGAAGTTCAGGAGATTTGTCTTGACCAGGACCACACCCCTAAAGGCATTGAAGCAACTGCCATGTGATTGGTTGATTAGATAATTGCATTAATGAGAAATTGAACAGGTGTTCCTAATAATCCTTTAGGTGAGTGTATATATTCTGTGGAAAAAATTAGCTTCCATACATTTGCGATTCAAGGTTGTGCAAAATTGTAAGTTTTTGAATGAAATTGGTCACACCCACCAGGATGCTGAATTGTAATTTTAGGAAGATTGACTCTAATAGATATTTCTCTGTTAATCTCTCATGAATACTCCAAGGAATGCCACAGAATGACATTTTTGGCTAACACAAAAATGGCTAAAATTCAGCTGCTAATTATATATCCATTATTCCATATTTAGAATCATTAAATATTCTGTGAGCTACCATCAACAAGACATTCATGCTGTCACTCCTCACAGAATTTAAATGAAAGGGACAAAGCACTAACCACGAGCAATACAGCCACAGGGATTTGAGGGACATACATGAAACCTTTTTCCTCACACTCCTCTCGACTGTCTATTTTCAGGCATTTTTTAAGGCTCATAAACGCACCAGTGAATTCTGACTCATTAACTATAAGCCACAAAGTTTACCAGAGAGGAAGAATTCATACAAGAGATTCAGAGAGAAAAAAAAATCAATGAAAGAGAAACTTATTGTATCATATGAGATCCATTCCCCGGGTATTCTGGACAATAATGACTTAATATAACGGTGACGCTGTGGCATTTGCTCTATTTTCCCAGTGTTTTCTTTGCTTGTGATTGAGCAGGCCTATTTTCGCACGTTGTGACAGGTGCTTAAAACCAAGAAAGCTGACGTCTGTTTGATCAAAATTTATGTGAAATTTCTCAAGGCCACTGGGGGAATCTGTGTTTATGAACTGTAATAAAAAGAGTCATTTTGACAATTCGACCTCTGTGCGGTGGATGTGGAGGGGGGTGGGGTGTGGTGGAGGAATTGGTATCTGTTTGCCAGTGAATAGAGAGGAGAAATATTCTTGTCTTTTACAAGCTCTAAAATACATGAATGTGGGAGGGCTGTACATTACTGTGCTTATTGAGCAAAGCTTATTGAGCAGTTGAAGTAATTTAAATAAAAGCAGTTTCTCTAATCTTACAGTTTTCCTCAAACGCTTCGGCTAAAAAAATTCTCAAAACAATATATTCAGATCTTTGAACAATTAGTTTCTTGTTCATAATATATTTGAATGTGAATTTAAGCAAAATGCTTGTTTTGTACAATTGTCTACACTTTGCACTAAATGCACATGGCTTGTTAATGAAAACGGACCAATCGGTTGATTGCCAGTGAAAATGTCAAACTCTTCACAAATTCACAAAACCTTTTTTCATTGTGTGAGTCTTCACAGTTATCAAAATCTGCCAGACATGCATGCATATTCCATAAATTTCTGACACGGAACGCTCATTTCACAAGTTCACACTCAAATATAATTTAATACATTTAATATATATATATATATATATATATATATATATATATATATATATATATATATATATATATATATATATATATATATATATATATATATATATATATATATATATATATATGGAGTTTTACAGTTTAGATAATGTTTCGAAAAATGTGATTGAGGAAAAACTGTAATATAAGTAGTAGTAGTTAGGAATACAGACATGGAATAAAAATAAGTGGTGAGAAAATAAGACAGTTAAGTGTACTATAACTGAAAGAAATTTTTTTTTATCCTCCAACCCAAAACACATGTGCTTAAGGTATAGGCTACATGTAAAAATGTAAATAAATAAATAAATAAATAAAATGTAATAAGAAAAATCAGCATCAACTTTGGTAAATAACAATTTAAAAGACATGAGATTATTAACTCTATTTGTATTTAAAAATTTGAGTATAGTTTTTTCTATCAAAACCCAAACATGTTGTACAGTAAATAATCGGTAAATGACAGATGACAGTTACTAGATGACAGACAAGGAACAGTTTGATAATGGAAACTCTCTGCGCATCTTTCGACTCTCTGTGATTTGTGCTAGAAAAACACACGTTGCTACATAATCTGCCTCAGGTCATGGAAACTGATGCAGAAATGAGAGAGTGATCCAACAAGCTTTGCTGTGACAACAGTATTCATGTTCGCTACTCTACTCAAACCTGAGGTGTCACAAAATCAATGCAGTTTTCTGTAGATCGCTGTTTGCTGCTGAACAGGAGTATTACAGCATTATGGATGAGCTGAAGGCCTGCAAAAAACACAATCATTACATCTGTCAGGCATAGCATATGGGAAGGATCGTGAATTTAGATAATTATAATTACTATAAAATATAATCATTACCATGCACATAAATGTGAACAAGTTCAAGCACATGTTCATAATCATCATATCTATTATACGCTGCTTACTGGTTATCGACAGCTGTGCACTTGTGAACACATATAGCAGGCAGAAAAAGAAACACACACACACACACACTCACTCAAAGGTGCACACAAGCGCACAAATACACAAAGGGAAAGAGGAAGAGAGCTAGATTATTGAGGTAGTATCATACAGGAATATTAAAGAAGCCTCTTAAGATTTTAATAAGAATAAAATGAAACAGTAACCACCAAGGGGCCAGCAGGGTTAATCCCTTCAATATTACAGAAAAAAAAACTGCGAGGATGGAGAGGGGAGGAGGGAGGGGGTGGAGAGGCAAGGTGGAAGATACAGGCAAAGCGAGAAAATGCAGTTGCCTGAAAATGCAATAAAAAAGTAATGGTTGCCTTGGAATCAACACAGTGCCAGAACCATAACATAAGTAAACACACACACACACACACACACACACACACACACACACACATAAACACACACACACAAACATACACACACACACACACACACACACACACACACACACACACACACACACACACACACACACACACACACACACACACACACACACACACATACATTTAAACATGGATGATTTGATCTAACATGGATGGATGGATGGATGGATGGATGGATGGATGGATGGATGGAAGATAGAACAACAGACAGACAGATAGAAAGACAGACAGACAGACAGACGGGTGGATGGATAGAACGATGGATGGATAAATGGATGGATGGAGAATAGAAAAACAGACAGGCAGAAAGACAAATGGATGGATAGAATGATGGATGGATGGATGGCAGAACAATATAGAATGATATAACTATAGATATAGAACAATAGATAGAACGATGGATAGAACGATAGATAGATAGATAGAATGATAGATAGAATGATAGATAGAACGATAGAACGATAGATAGATAGATAGATAGATAGATAGATAGATAGATAGATAGATAGATAGATAGATAGATCGATAGATAGAACGATAGATAGAACGATAGATAGATAGATAGATAGATAGATAGATAGATAGATAGATAGATAGATAGATAGATAGATAGATAGATAGATAGATAGATAGATAGATAGATAGATAGATAGATGGATGAATGTATGGAACAATTTGATGGACAGTTGATTGAATGATAGATATGGATGGATGACAGAACAATATAGAATGATAGAACGATAGATAGAACGATAGTTAGATAGATAGATGGATGGATGGATGGATGGATGGATGGATGGATGGAACAATTTGATGGACAATTGATAGAATGATAGATATGGATGGATGGATAGATAAAATGATGGATGATGATAGAACGATAGATTGATATGGATGGATGGAACAATGGATGGATGGATGAGAGAATGATATAGAACAGTAGAATGAACAAACAATATAAATGGATGGATGGATAGAGTGATGGATGGATGACAGAACAATATATAGAACAGATAGATAGATATGGATGGATGGATAGAACGATGGCTGATAGAACTAAATATATAGATAGAATGATGGATGGATGAATAGTAGAGCAGTGATATTACAATGTATTAGAACAGTGATACCTACACAGTGAACACAGATGCCTGCTCCTCCAGCTCTTCCTAAAGTCAAGTGCACAAACACACACACACACACACACGCACGCACCGGCAGCAGATGGTATGAGACAGTTGGCAGTGGTAAGTGAGCATGAGTATCTGTTTACTAATAACCCTTTAATTACTTCAGCTGGTGGATGGGATAAAAACGCCAGACTCAAGCAGGAGAACGTCTTCAGGTGATGAGAGGGTTACATACGACACAGCCTCCAAAGACATTTTATGGAAAGAATTCCCACTATGAAAATAAAACTAGATACTTAAAAAAGATGGTGGGTTATATCTGAGAATGTGAGAGAGCACGTGGCCAACGCAAACTTCACATTCAGTAATATTACATGTGAGAGATATACGATACCCCATACAACAGTAAATGTCAGGAGAAATCCACTCATCTCCCGGGATAACTTTAACCCTCTCCATTTTGTTGGTCTGAACCCACCTTTTGGGCAAATATGTTACAAAGATGTGCGCGCTCTCTCTCTTTCTCCTGTTGTGCCCGTCTGCGTGGACTCTTTCCGCCTCCGTTTCAGCTGGAGAACAGGGAGTGCGTCGCGTTCACCGGCTGCCCTTTAGCTCAGCCGTGCTGCAAAAGCATACATTTTAATGATGAGACCTTTTCTTTTAAATAACTCCTCTACAGGAGAAAAATAAATTGCTGTTCAAGAGGAAATATTACACTGGGCATTGTGGGATTGAGAGGGATTGAGCGGAGCGGGCCGTGTGACCCATACATCACAGCCAACCTGTATAAATTAAGATATAAATAGCTTTATACAGAGAAACTTTACCTTGGGTCCGCTTCCCAAGGAGTGTGTGTGCGTGTTAGCAAGGCCTTGCGCACAGACTGAAGTGTGTGTGTGTGTAAGAGGGGTAGAACGGAGAGAGTGTGTTTGTATGTGTGTATGACACAGAAAATCCCCCTCGGAGTGCTGGGCAAACAGAAAGCAGGCCGTATAAAGGCTGAAAAGACCTCGCTTGGTTATTGTATATTCCTCGCCTGGATCCCCGTAAAGACCCCCATAGTCCTGCACTGTCACCAGGGCCACTGTGTCATCACGGACAGCCGGCTTTAGACGGAGCCCTGGCGAAGGCTCCAAAAGGAAATTAAAAGGGGATTACGGCTGCCTGACTCGCTGAAGGGATTCGCTAGGCCCGGGTTTTATTTAGTTCTCGGTGCAGTGCGCTGCCTGAAGTGTGAGGAGGGACCAGGGTAGGTCTGTTCAAAGCCTTCACACTCCGCTCTGCTTATCTACAAAAACTGAGGTAATATTTCAGGACGGTATATATGTGTTAGGCCCACGGGAAATGCTTGCATTCCATCTCCACCTGCAAATTTATCGAATCTATCGCACACAAGAGAAAGAAAACGTTGCTTAAAAAAAACATATGAATACCAGCTTCTGGAATTTTGATTTCATTGACGAATAAAGACGTAGACTAAACACAATGCCTGTTTAAAGCACTACAGCTGAAGAATTACACTTATTCATGCTTTTCTTTATTCTTTTTATGAGATGCCTACTTTGAATGTGCTAAAATGAATGGGATAAAATCAAGTGCAAAATAAATACATATAAACCATTTCTAATTCCACAGACCTCCCACAGTCTGTTCACTGACCATCTGATGCAAATTGGACAGAGAAGTGGTAGGAGATGATCAAAACCAGCAGTTCCAATCTAACTGGCTGACCTTACGGACTTCCGGGAGAAGGGCACACAGTTTATCTTTATTTTTAAATATATATATATTTTTTTTTTAATCACTTTGTGCCATATTAACAAAGTACGCTGGGCTGATAAATGTGCGATTCTCTCTACTGTCACTCTCACAGGACGATTTGTGGTTCTTTGCGTCTATTTGTGTGTGCGCGTGTGTGTGTGTGGCAGCATTATCAATTATCCAGTGCGCAGTCTCACTCTAGCTCGGTGTTAAATTAAGTTGTCAGTGCTGTCTTCACAATTTCCCCTTCACAGAGGTAGACGCTGATGGGGCCTGACGGCCGCTTGGTGGTTCTCCTCTCCGGCTGCCGGCCCGCATCGTGCCTGCAATTCATCAGCACACATCCAGAGCGCAGTCCGCGCGCCAAACTCTGCCAGCCAGCCGGCAGCATGGCCAACCCAGCGTACTGCTGCCTGGGACGGATGCAAAGAGAATGAGTTAGATCACCTTCCAAAAAACCCATAGCAAAGAGAGATTGGAGTTTGGCCTACTCCGGCAGCGTGTCTAGTCTTTGTGTGCGTGCTTGTCAAAGATGTAACCAAATGTTCAAGATTCGGGGGGGCTAAATATAAAAGTTGTGATTATTATAAAAACTATACATTCTAATTGAATGAGCTCTGTTAGTAAGCTGACTATAAATGCACACCGTTGACTGCATAATCAATGTAAAAAAAAAAAAAAAAAAACTACAGAAAAAATGTTGCAGGAGTTATAGATGTAGGAAGACAAAAAGTCACATCCCAAATGCAATGTTTGCGTATCATTTTGTCTACTAATATGGATTTGGTCAGATTTTGAAGGCCGTACATATCCTTCACTCACCACCCCAAAATCTTATTAAATTCAGTGGTTGGTAAAAACAAGGAAAGGGGTGCTTGAAGGGATATTAAAGAATAAATGTCATTTTTCCCCCCAACTCAATTTTTGAATCTGACAATTTTTTCAACTTTTCAATAATTTCTTCTGGGAAATAAGCATTAAACTCACTAAATATTTGCTTGGATATCTTTTAAGCTTATTTGAATTTGCTTTAAGATCATTAGACATGGTGTCTTGAAATACTTCATGCAAATCATTAAATTCGGCATGAAATGAAAAGTCCTATCTATTTTCGAATTGCATCTTTATTGTGAACAATGCTATAGCCTGACAAGCCAGACCCACATCAAGATGTTTGGTCCGGAAACTCACCAGTGACAGGGCTCAATCCGAGGGGCGGGATAAACGGTTGTCTTTCAAACTCCCTCTGCACACAATAGGATAGCACTAAAACCAACCAGAACAAGGAAGGTAAAGCGGAGCTCGTTGACAGATTAAACTTTCGCCATATCCGGTTGGCAAAACACCGAACACATCTTCCCTTTTTAAAGGGATAGTTCACTTTGAAATTACATTTTGATATGTTTTAGCTTACCTCATGGGCATCCGAGATGTAGGAGTATTTGTTTCCCGAGTAGTTTCAATTTTGATCATTTTAGGTCAAACTGTTCTTGTCTGTGCCTCACATAATGCAGGTCTATGGTCACCACCTCAAAGAGCATACACAGAGATACACACTGATGGCCTAAGACACAAAACGAGTGATTTGTGTGAGAAAACGAACAGTATTTATATAGTTTTTACCTCTTGTACACCACTACTTCCGACTGATCTGAGGGCGCGTGTGCGTGTTTCCTGTGGTGTACAAGAGGTAAAAACGATATAAATACTGTTCATTTTCTCACACAAATCGCTCGTTTCGTGTCTTAGGCCATCAGTGTGTACTTACGATGGGAGATTGTTTAATTTGGACTTCTCTGTGTATGCTCTTTGAGGTGGTGACCATAGACCTGCATCATGTGAGACACAGACAAGAACGGTTTGACCTAAAATGATCAAAATTGAAACTACTGGGGAAACAAATACTCCTACATCTCGGATGCCCATGAGGTAAGCTAAAACATATCAAAATTTAATTTCAAATTTCAAATTTTAATTTTCAATTTTCACTCCAGTGTCATTCTTTGTTCTTTTCTCGGAGAAAAGCTTAACTCCAGGTCTTCCAGAGTCGCGGTCAAAGCTGAATCGAAAGACCGCCGTTCACCAGTCTCTGTGTTTACTAGTAGCACGCAAGCGCAACTCGGCCATCATTATGTTAAGCCCCGCTCACCGACTCTATACACGATGTGATTGGCCTGACCAGAGTTCGGTTTTTACAGCTCAGAAGTGAATTGAGAGTTGCTAGACAATACTTTCGGCAGATTAGATTTGCTGCCGCTAGGGTGCGTCTATATTTCTAGGCTAGAACAATGCATGATTCATTAAAAATAAAATAAAATATATTTTTTTTTACTTTATACTAAAATGTATACGTATTTTCAATCAATATGTTCCTGTCTTGACCTTCCAGTCTGATCATTTCTGACTTCCGTATGCTGGACTTCTTCGATCATTTAGTCCACTTAAAAGGAACTGTGAGTTATGGGATGCATGGAGATGAGAATGGTATGTATGGATTTAGCTAATTCTGGGGGATACGGTGAATAAGCTAAAGTCCCCAAAAGTTGGTGTGTTCCTTTAAACCCTGCCTATTTCTTACAATCATCTTCCAGCTTGCATTTAGATCTGTCTCCAGCCCAATTAACAACCAATGGACATGTATGCCACAATGTCAAAGATCTGTCACTTCTCTTATGTCACTATACTTGTATACTTCTTCTGCAACTTTACCTGACAGGCCGCAAGACAGGTTTCAGACAGAGACAAAAAAACGCAAAGGCAAATATAATAACTATGTTTTTATAAAAGCAACAATCCACGAGTCAATTACAGTGATTTTTAATAGTTGGGCTTTAGAACACCCTTTACCTGTAGTATAATCACTGTCCGCACCACACAGGTTTATTAACTTACTGGACAATAATCTGAATATTGCAGGTGATGTATCCACCCTCAATTGTGCTTGTGCATTTTCATCTGAATAGTCTGTGTTTTCCTGGCTATGACAAGGAGGCAAATAAAGAGTAAGAAAAAGGAGATTTGAGATGTGTATGCATGAGAGAAAGCAAGCAGGAAAGACAGAGAGCGAGCAAAAGAAAAAGAGAGAAGGGGGTACGAGACCGCAGTTTGTGGACAGCAAAGCCCATGAGACACATAACTTGGCAGCTTACCTGCTTAAAGGGCACTGGCAGGAAGGCTGGACAGGCATATATGTCACCCTCCCTCTCTTTCTCTCGCTCCAGAAGGCTGAAGGACACAGGAAGAGTCTGGGCACAGAGCAGCCGAGCAAGCAGCCAGACGGCCAGGCCGCAGTAATAATGGAGAACTGTATAACAGCGGGGCACTAAGCTCTCTGTGCTTAAGTATTTATTTGTGATGAATAGTAATGACGGCACACTTACAAAGCACTTGTTTAATATGGAATGGCCTAAGGGGCGGGTATCATTCGCGCAAATGAATCTCACTGCGCCTCCCTCGGCCCTCCATAACATGTGCTGGCCCTTTTCACTGTCCCTGCCCCAAAGTTAAATAAAACATTACATGCCATTTTCAGTTATTAACCTACTTAATTGAGAAAAAAAGTCAATGATTTATTTCTATTTGGGCTCTGGTGCTACACAGCTGTCATGGACGGGTGGTAACCTAAATAATCAATTGATGTGCTTTTTGGTCTTTGGGAGTTGATTGGATGCCACTATAAAGGAAAAGAGCTTCTATTGCTGTACTTCAAAAAAGCCCCAAAAGCTTCATCACGCCATGGCTGTTAAATATGAGTGTCGTCAACCCCTACTGAGATTTATTACGAATGCCTCGCAGAAGAACAAACAACAGAGAGTTTAGCGAACAGTTTGAGGCACAGTACTGTTACAGCCATGCAAATAAGGACAGATCAGCTTTTCAACAAAAGGCTGTTAAACACCCCGTTCTGTTTACAAGCCCTTCTGATGTGAACACCCATCATCAAAAGGCAGAAAGTCACCAGCTGCGGTTTAGCACTGGCTACTCAAACAGTCATGATCTCGTGTTGTGACACTAAGCCATCATTGGCTCGGCAGGAAGTCTCACATTGGAGTGGTAACGCTTGAAACAGTGCTGATCTACAGTTTTGTGTTTTTCCTCAAGGTTCTGTCATCATTCACATTTACACGGAGCAAATTTCAATACATTGAATACAGCAAACAATGGGTGTTATGCTTGAAAAAGTACAAAAAGTATACTCTCCGTGACACTAATGCTGTAATCTACTTCTCCTGAAACCATAAATGTTAGTTTTGTGTAGGGAACAAAGCAAAATCTAAAGTGCTGAAAATATATTCCTTCCACATTCGAATGTGTGCATATTCCAGCAGAGATACATGCCAGCAAGCAATTTTGCATTTAAAAGACGTTAAATAGCCGTCCAAACACAGCCCTGACGTCTACGCTAAAACAGTGAAATGTGGGCTGTCAGTGAAAATTGAATTGATGTTTCGCAAACTATTTTAGCAAAAACGACATGTAACAAAATTCAAGGTTATTGTGGCTAGAAATGGGTTTATAGTCTCCCGGAAATCCGGTCTATAGTTAACCGAGACTGTGAAATTATGGCAATTTCTTGCTGGGATTTCTCCAGGTTTGACATCAGTGATGCATTACTCTATTGGTTCTTCCAATGTAACTGATAGGGACACAACACACTTGATTATCAGAAGCATGAATGAGATTTGAGCTACAGGAAGGGAAGATTATACTACTTATGTAAAAATAGTATAGCATAATTGTACAAAAGAGCACTGCAGATATTCCTATACACTGGTCCTAAATCAGTGTAAAAACAGAAATCGATGGCATGATGGTTGACACAGAGAACACCCTTTCTCACCTGACTCATTACTGCTACACAGGAGAAAAGCCCCGTGCTTAATCGGCCACTCAAACGTTCCTGGGCCATGTTTAAGAGGTGCCACCTGGCCAAGAGAGAAGAGGGAGCAAGGCAAACAGAGAGACAAGTGGAGAGCAGAGAGGAAATGGAGCAGAGGGTTTCAGTGCCTTCCATTTGCCAGTGTTTCTGTCCACCCCCCACTGCTGGGAGAGAATAGAGAGGATAGAGGCTGAGAGAGAGAGAGAGAGAGAGAGAGAGAGAGAGAGAGAGAGAGAGAGAGAGAGAGAGAGAGAGAGAGAGAGAGAGAGAGAGAGAGAGAGAGAGAGAGAGAGAGAGAGAGAGAGAGAGAGAGAGAGAGGGAGAGAGAGAGCCATGCCATGCTGCAGTATGCCCACAGTGTGCCAAGGACAACAGAGCAGAATTAACCCCTGAGTGGAGGCAAGAGAATGTGCGATTCTCTAAAATCTGGGTTAGACTCTTTTTTACTTGGATCAAGCTTGGACTGCTAAATACTGTGTAACATAAGGATGAAAATCTTTTGTATATAATATCTGACCTTTTTTGTGGTTAATTAACATTTCTAGTCCTCTAGGATCTGACTTTGCCCAACTCAAATATATGATTAGATATGACTATAGGGACATGAGTTGAATAAATGAATCTTTATAACTTAGCACTGCTGAAAGCTTTATTCTGATCATTTAAATGTGTTTAAAGTATCATTCACATTACCGCCTCAGAATGTGCATTCATTTCCAATATTTCAGCAGCCTATCGTTAAAAATGTCATACATTTGATGTACAGGTAATAAATCAAAGTTTGAAGTTTTAATACACATTAAAGTATTAAATAATTCACTAATTTGGGTAATGTGCTACATCTTATATGCCCCTATAGCTTTGGTACATTACAGGTTCACTATACAATTTATGGAACGCAATGAATTAGTTCCTTCCTCCTTCCTTCCTCATTTAGACTACAGCATTATGGTGGCCCGCTTTATAAAAGATTAAAAACGAATTTTTCATAAATAAAAAAAATATTGTTTATGCTGAAATGTATCTTGTCAATACACCAGCTAATATTTACAATGTGTGTAAGCTCCAGGTGAATATGCAAATGTACTCTTTGTCAGTAGGTGGCGCTTGTTGAACAGCAGAAATATAGCGGTTATAAACAAAGCAGCGCTCCGCTATAGTTTTAGGCATTACACAGAGGTAATATGAAACGAAAATGCCATCAAATCCTTCCTGGCCTAAATGCGAGTTCACAGGTAGGGTACCGCTCCATTCATCATTAGAACAAAAAAATGTATCACTTGGCATGAATATTGGCTATTTATTATAATTGCTCTGCGCATTTTTATTATAATTGCTCTGCGCATTGCTCTGCGCATTTACATGCTTGCGCATTTTACAAGCGCAAGCATGTAAAATATGCAACAGCGCTGGATTTTTACTTTGAAGCATTAATTAAATCATAGCCTTTAAAGTTAAATTATTAAATTTCAGCAATATTGCGATTCCTCTTATTCTATCCTCAGATTTAAAACCTCCTGAAATTAAAATTTAGACTAAAGCAGCATTGGATCTAAAAACTTCAGATAACACAGGTTATATCCGTATGCAAGTTAGCCAACTGAATCCACACTGAGTGGCTCTCTTGACCTGTATGATGTTAAAGAAAGTTGTACAGCAGGGCTTCACCGAAACTTGAAAATCTTGAGAATTCAAGGGTGTGTGAGTTTGTTTCTAGAATGCTGTTGTCGCTGCTGAAAACTTCCATATATACAAATATCATTTTTGTGCAGCCAGTAGGCCCCTCCCCAGTGTAGGCCTCTGGGCTTCAACCCATCGAAGCCTGTGCATTAATGCGCCCCCTGTCCCTGGGAATCAAACCCACAATATTGGGCCATCAACCAAGCAACAACACCACCATGGTAAAAGCCTCTTAAACCTTATCTAATGTGTCAAACTAAGTAACACATACTCATATTTCAACAATTTGAATGTCATAGCATGCCCTTTACCTAAAAGTTCCCTAAAATGTGCCTGCTTAACCTCTACACAATGCAACTACACAGGAAGCTAGAAAGATTCCACATGCCCCAACCACCAGAAATCACTGAATAATTAACAAGCCCCTTTTCAATCCTTGTTGCTGTCCATCAAAGATTGTGACAGTTAATCCTTTTCTTATATAAATAGCTCTTTGGTGTGGATGGGTAGTAGCCGCATGGAGCTCTATCCCGTCTGTCCCTGAAGCGGCCGCCAGGATAAGCTGTGTGTGTGTTGGATTGGCACATGGAGCTGCCCAGGGCCTGCCGCTGAGCTGGCGGCCAGTACAGATGGAGGGCAGGGTTGGGCAATGCCAGCTTGTCAGTCGGATTAAAACGACTCATTTATTCACTGAAGTATCGTGCAAAGCGACGGGGCCAAAGCAGGGTGGCGTGGAGTGGATGAGCAAGAGCTTTACAGAGCGGAGGTGAGTGGGGAGGGCGGCTAGGGGCAGTTCGAAATTAAAGTGTGATTCTAAACTAACTGCCAATTTAGACTTCTCTGTCCATTTCTATCCTGACCACTCACTCATTTTTGTTTATTCTTTTTCTTTCGTGGGATGCCAGAAGCCATTACGGTGGTGTGCGGAAGGGGGCCAGCAGGGTGGCGTCCTCCAGTGCCTGGGTGACAGATTGCTGCTCCGCATTGGTGGCGGAGGAGGCAAGGGCGGTTGGCGATTGGCTCTGATGGTCAGGAAGTGGGCACTGAGGGATGGCAGAGCAGGAGGAGGAAGAGGGAGCAGGGAGACAGAGAGGGTGGGGATGACAAGACCTGGCTGTGTGACCTTTAGCACTAGGTGAGTAACTTAAAGGGCCATGAACTCTTTATGACTGGGCCTGGAAGCAGAAGGCAGTGACGTGCATCAGGACTTATGAGGAGGACATGGAGAGGTAAAAGGCTAAGTGCCAACCCACAACCTGGCAACTTCTCAGGGCATTACATTATTGTCAGTTTCTCCTTTCTTAGGGTTTTCCTGAGAGCAAAAACAACTGGTTATATTCTGAGCTTGTCAGCAGTATTATTACAGGACACTTAGTTTAAGTAGTGACTGGGATTGTCCAACTGCTATCAGTCTCTGAAATTCAGTATCAAATGGCATACTTGACGTTTAACTTGGACACTTGATATAGTCGTCCAGCGCACATTTAAAGTTTCAATTTGGGGAAAGACTTAAAAGGCTTAGGGCGGTATCTGGGACAGGGTCTAAGGGAGTCGAACACTTTGAGGGATGATATTTTGTTAGTACGGACAGTATGGCCGCAATGACTTTCACTGTATTCCGCTCAATCAGCTTGCCAAAAATGGCATAGCTTGACTTGCCAAGTGGCATCACTTCAAGTTCAAGTAAAAATTGTGCTGTTGCACAAACATGATGAAATATTGCAAAATTGCACTTCTTTTGCTGTACTAAATGTAGCTGGAAAGAGTTGCAGGTGCAGGTTTTGTGGAGACGTACCTTTATTTATTTTTTTTGTGTCTGGTCTACTGTCTGTCCCTTATAGCTTGTTGAGGATGGCAGTGCCAGAGTAATAAGGGGAGAAGGTGTCAGAGACAGGTTAACGGTGGGATCGGTCAATGCCAGCAACCTTGTGCCTCTCAAATCCCCCTATCTCGTGTCACTGGCAGGCCAAGAGAGAGAGAGTAAGAGCGAGAGCGAGAGAGAGTGAGTCAGGGTGGTACACGGGGGGTGAAGCTTGGAAGGGTTTTATCGGGTCTAATTACTCCCGATAGCTGTAATTTACAGGTTGGCAGCAGGGGGAAATCGGCAAGATTCACACTTCTGCGGGTCAGCATCTGTCGCCATTACGGCACTACGCTCGTCGACGGCCGGTCAGCGAGCCGGAGGAACAGTAAACAACAAACCGCGTGTGACAGATTAGCGGCACAGGCTAAAGGACCTTCCACTGACACATCATTTCTCTCACTCCGCGAGTTTGTTTCGCGGCAGCTGTCACCAATAAAACAGAGAGACAGGAGAGAAGGGGGGAGAGATGGGGGAGGTTGGCTTTTGTTCCAGATCCAGGGAGGTGGGTGGCAGGAGAGGAAGGAGAGTGACCTGTTTAGCAGTCTGGCATGAGCATGTGCGGGAATATTCATACAGGAAAACGAGGCACCATTATGTCAAAAGGATTTTTTTTTGCTGACTTTCTCATAATGATGTACTTTCTTTTTTTAGGGGTTGTTACAAATTGCTACAAGTTCCGTTTGTGCACAGTGTGTGTGTGGTATAATATATAAAAGAAGTGAGCTTAAGCATTTGCTCTGGTTACGTGAACTTGCTGAAGCCTCATCTTGCACTGCTCCACCTGGCCAAGTTTTATCCATTAAAAACGAGAAAATCATACAGCAAGCCACAATTTTGTGCACTGTGTGCACTGATTTCCCCCACTCCAGTCCATTCACTTTTCGGGCCTTGATCCACATTCTCTCCATTAGCTTCATTGATGGATTCTGGCAAGGAAACTTTTCCTTGAGCTCCCCTTGAAGGACGTTCTTTTGTCCTGCTGGGCGTGTACTACCACCCTCAAACCACAACGAACTATACATCATCATCACCTTGACTCAGAATAGAGAAGCTTGTTTATTAAACTTTAGAGTCACCTGTTGATCAGACCACACCTTTTAAAAGTAGTCCACAAAGATCTAGTGGGTGCCACACCAAAAAATGGAATATGGGAGTCTGGATCCAGTTCTAAACATCCATTGTAATTAGACTTTACTTATTTAAGCAGATGTAACCAATGGAAAATGTGTCAACAAAACTTGTCAAGGACACTCTCCAGGCCTGAATTTTCACAGCTGCAACTATTTGGCTCTGCTCATTGGCGGGTTCACACAGGCCGCTCCAAGTGCTGTCCAATCACCAAACCCATCCATTACACTGTCCGGCTGTGGGCAGAGCCCGGTGAGGACCTGTCCTCTTTAATATCTAACAGCGGAGTGGTGGCTCCCTGTGCCAGCCTCCAGAGTCCCACTGTTCCCACAAGTGCCATATGGGCGGCCCGGCCTTATTGCATTAGCACAGGCGAGAGAAGGGTGAGAGCAGGCCGAGGCCCTGGTCCTCCCGGCTCTCCCCTAGCACTGCCACAGGGCATGCCCTGCCCACCACCAGCTGCCAGGACCAGGCAGAGGGACAGCCACAGTTCACTATCTGACAGAGGAATAGTCAAGAACCCTTTTCAACTTTGCTCTTTTCTTGGACCATTTTCTGAGGACAGAAAAAACAGATATAGATGTTGATATAAAGGATACAACAATTTACATATTCATTTGCTTAAACTTTCATCCAAAGGAAAGAAACGAAGAGAGAAGTGCTGAGTTCCAAAACCGCTAAAACAGAGCTTCACAATGGGGTAAAACAATATACAATACAAAACAGTATAAATGGCATTATAGAGCAGCATCCGTAAATAACATTATTTGTGCATAGCAGCCAGGGACGCTACTACACAAAAGAGCGAAGGTGAGGTCAATAAATTACATCATTTGTTCATAAGTCAATGTGTCCTGTTTGCTATAAATAGGCCCTTGATTGTACTATATACAACACCTCCCCACACCGGCAAGTCTTAGAAAGAAGGGGAAAAAAGCAAGCACTCCAAAGTCCCCAAAGCAAATATTCCTTGCCACTGGAGATTTTTGAACAGGTCTTCCACCTGGACTGGGGACAGAAGAAGGGAGAGAGTTCAGATGTTCTGAGGATCGCATGGGAATGTCAGACTGTTTTTCAGCCTGTACCTGCCACAGGACCTGAGGCCTGTTTTAATTAATCATAAAGCGCTATGAATTATTAATCTATTATCACTGCGCATACATGTGATCATTCATTTGTCTCTTCTGCTGTTTTTAGCAACCTTAAGTCCCTGTTTCTGTTAATATGCCGCAATTCTGGGGAGGACTAAGGGGAGCTTAACCTGACGGCACACTTTAATACAAGACAAGACACAGTACAAAACTACTTAGATGTTCTTATTTCACAAACTCTCCAGTGAGAGCGTATACAAACAGGTCAACTCATGGACGTGCTAAGGAGTGAACAGCGTTGTTGGAAGCTTGTGAAGCGAGGAGACTCCCAATAAACGTACATTTGAAGATGTTTGCATTTGCACAGAACTTACATTGGAAGTGATAAGCAATCACACATAGCACTCCCGGAAAAAAAAACTTGTTTTCTCGAAAAGTTTGCAACGCTCAATGACATATTTAAGCAAGGACTCTTCAAGCAGCGCCCGGGGTGTTTTTGTGCCACACTGATCAGACATCATTGAGCTCTCATTGAGGAGAGATTTGGCTTCGGCCTGGCTGCGTGGCCTGTGATGACTGACAGTAGGAAGGAAGGTTTCTCCTACCCACAGGCGCCCCATCGAAGCTTCAGCTCAGGAGGACACAGCAGATCTGAGCGAGAGCAACACCTGTCAGGTAAGCCTTCGCAGTTGACGGCACATGAGGTATGCAAAGCCCTCTGCTCTGACGGCTAATCTCCAGTGAGCCATCGCGCGGGGCACCGCAGGCCTTCACAAGGAGCCACCGGGGGCCAGAGCGCAGAAACTTGCCTCTTCTGCGTCAGACAGCGCTCATATCCTCCCACCAGAGCGGCGAGAGGCAGAGAAAAAGAGAGAGAGGGAGGCACTGATGTGCTCTAAATACATTTCATTATCATCATTATGATTATATCACTGAATGTGTGTTTTTTGTAATGCGCCGCAGCACGTCTCCCCAGGGTGCTGTCTGCACAGCTGAATAATTAAAACAAGTATGATGAACCATCCGTCACAGTTTCCCATAAGATTTCGGGTAGGATATGTGCAAATGGCTCAGTTGAGGAGAGGTCTGCAGTTGAAACAATAAAAATGCTCAGGTTAGTATCTACTAATGTAGCTCTGATTGCAAATAATTCAGTACAAGCAGTAAACAAAACGATAATGCAAACACACTGTTGCACTCTATACTAACTTAGTATACATTGATCATTTTTTCATTTTTCAGAAAATTATCCTAAATAAGGAAAGAAATATGTTGTTTTATTATTATTAATCCTCAGGTCCTCTATGTGCATACTAAAACAATGCAGTTTCCTAAATGAACAAATACTGTATACACATCATATTTGTAAACTGTAATTACAGCAATTTACCAAGTGCATTTTGCAGAAATCAAATCTCACACTGTTTGCAAAGACAAAACAGCACATCCAGTCAGCCAGGAACAAACAAGATGAGGCACTTTGTGTTCTGATACGCCAAGCAACCCTGTAGGACTAGACCTGCTTAAATGCGGAAAGTGAATCTAAGAGACAAGTACGGATGAATGTTTAATCCAACAATCCCACAAACCGGTGTCAAAACCCCTGTGTCAAAACCCAGAAAATTATGCACAGCAGGTCACTGAAATATTCATACTATACATGCTTCATTAAGACTGAAATACACAAAGGCCCCGCATTCAAATTATTATTGAAACAAATGACAGATAGATGGAGGGAAGAGTAAAATATTAGTGCCACAATTACATGTTTGTTTTATAGATTTGTACCGATTTGTTTTATTACAGAGCAAACCTCCACATTGCTAAATACTTTTGACAACCCAGTTGCGTCTTGAGTGGAGTCTTTGCCAAAGACTGCATTTAGAAAGGAAAGAGGACAGACTGCTCCTTTTCAACCCTTTCCAGGTGGGAATAATGTACCGATCAAAGCACACGGCTGTTAATTACACATATCCGGCAACTTGGTCACACAGTTAGGGCTCCTGACCGTTCTCATATGCTCCCAACCAATTAATGATCTTTCTCCTGTCTCTCTGACATCAGATGAATAGTGTCTGTTTTCAGTTGATGGATTATATCAGTTTATCAAATGACAAATGCTTCACGATTTAGAATGACATATGTAATTTAAACAATTAGCACAGCAGAGACTGGCTCACTGCCCAATATTAAGAACATTAAAAAACATGAAGGTGATGATATTCTGTATGCATATATACCTACAATAAATTATTCAAAAACAGGTTCACTGAGGATAGCGGGTGCATTGTAACACAGTTAGTTTTAACACCGGCACCTGTATATAAATTATAGAATTTTACAACGATCACTTAAATTCATATTATTTTTACTACCCACTTTCGTTTCAGATAAAAGCTTCATTTAAATAATAAAATTTTTTTTTATAAGCATAGTAATTTAGGTCCTTTTGTGCCATCTTTGAGGGTCCAGTAGACACACAAAGTGAAGAAGTATAACCCTCCTTTCTGATTCATGTTGTTTCTATTTTCTTTAACCATGCGATTAAAAAGCATATGTGTGCAAGATAACAAAAATTAAACAAAAACTAATGGTGTCCTAATCAGCATCTTTCCCATAGTTAAGTGAAAGCACCAGAGTGTAATTCAGTAATACATGTAATAAAATAACAATACAAATAATAAATAGTGATATAATAGTATAATATATAGTAATGATTATTGTTATTATAGTTAATAAACAACCAACTAATTGTTTCAAGAGTGACAATCTGGTATCAATCTGGCAACCCAGCCCATACCGCGCTCGTGAAATCCCTCCTCCTCCGGTACCGTAACTTCCTGGAGACGGGCTTTATTTTTATACAGAAAAATGGCGGCTGTGCGCTCAAATAGTACCTCTGAGAAGGCAGCATCCGCGTCTGAAGCACAGTCAGGACAGGACAATGATTTTTGGACTGGACAGGGTCCTGTTGTGCTGCGCGCTCCAGCGATTAAATTGCTAAGTCCAGTTAGCGGTCTGGAGCCCCTGTCATGGGCAGAGGATAACAGACTGGCGGCCTCCAGCACTAACAGCGTGTCTCTCATGGAGCTGGTGTGTGACATACACAGTCTCAGTCAAAATCTGGTGCTGCATCGCACTCACATCCCCGTGCCGGACAAAGCATGTGAACTCAAGGTAATGCGCGCGTTCTTGTTGCTTTATGGTACCATATCACGTGGCCAGACCTAAACCATTGGCATGATGACATCTCAAAATGTGCAAAATAAGTAACTTTTTTCACTCCAGTTGTCGGGAGTGAAAATTCAAGAATCAATTCATATTTCTTCTTATGTCTACTATTACTGGAAATCTGCTATTTTTAAATGTGATTGTGAAGGTGAAGTAGTGATTTTTTTCCCCATTTCCTCTGTGTTTTCCCGCTGGTTACAATTGTGATCACTGACATATTTATGTGTCCTATGGTCATTATTTATGAGACAGAGCTATCTTAATGAATAATAGACTTTTTACATATTACATGTATCAAATATGATAGTTGAATCTGTATTATGACATGTATTTTAAATGCTTCGTTTTATGAAGCTTTGACAGAGACATCATCTTTCAGAAAGGCAAGCTGGAATTAAAGCAGCACTAGGTAACTTTTCAACCTTCATAATATATTTTTTAAGACTCTTGAGATGATATATCGACTTACAATAGGTTGAAAGACACGTCTGCCATAGCTTGATGGGGTCTGTATCGTTTTTAATCGTACTTTTAAACTTCGGGTAGTAACCCGAGAACAAAAAGAACTACAAAATTCGACTGCTTTACGGCATATACGTCACTTCCACCAACACCCACACTTCCTTAAATTCGGACGTGATGCTGGCTTGTAAACGTGAGCATAGCAATTATTTGGCGTTTGAAAAAAATAAAACCCATGAAATTATATTCATATGACATGCTGAAACATATGCCACTGACTGTACCTGGGATGAAGACATTTCACACGCGACGCCAGAAGAACACCTGCATGTGAACTCCTGCAGTGTTCAGGGTAACTGTTAGTGCTGCACCAACCCGCGGGCCGCTTTTATGAAGTCATTTGGCCCGCCCCGCACCACTGTATATATTTTTACAACCTTCCCGCACCCGCGACCATTAAATAGACATACGGGGTCCGCGGGTTATGAGAAGACCCGCGCATTACTAGTTCAGGGCTATCAGGGTTGTCATGTCAACAAATGCACTTGCGATGGCATCCCCTGTTGCATGACAGAGCTTACGACAATAGTTGAGGACATTATTTTTTCCCAACTGTAGGGGGACCCCGAGAGCAAAAGTTACCAAGTGCTGCTTTAAACAGCTCTGGTCATGTGACTTTATACCAGACATGTAAAAATGTTCACACAAAGTAAAGCCAGTATGCACCTTTAATTTATAGCTGGCCATTCTGTGTAATGTTACATGCATTAACAAATGCATTACTCTTTTTAGAGTAATTTTTTGTGTACAAATGTTACTGGTATTATCCTGCCAATAACATTTGTGACCAAAATGTACTTAAAGAGTTTGTTTCATGTTTTGAACTATAAATGAAAATGTATGGACTTTTCTGACCATTCTCACTAATCACATGAACAGATGGTAATTCCTCCCTGACTTTATATAAATAAAAGCAAGAAATATGTGCTGTTCACAAACAATTCCTTTAATGTCTTACAAATTGGGTTACAGGTTGGCCCAGAAAAGGAGGTGCAGACCGTTAAAGAAAACTTTGCTAAGAGTAAAGATCCAGTTGTAGGCCAAATGATAATGACAGACCGAGTCATCCATCCTCAATGTGGACGCCCCCATGGCGTGAAGTACACCAGCTGGTCACCATTAGGCTGCGACAAATACGGCCGCTGTCTTCTTGCTTTCCTAACACTGGACAATCGTCTCACAATCCACAGCAGTCATTTGCGGTTGCAGTGGATGCCTCTCATGGACCTTACAGAACTTTATGGGGAAATGTTAAAATCCAGGAACTACTCGGCTCAGAACGACGGCTCACCTCCGTGCTCCATTAAAGACTTGGATGAACTGCAGCGGCGGTATCGCATGCAGACGCCAATGCGCATGGAGTGGTCTGGTCTGTGCAATATGCAGCAAGTTCAGACCGATAATGCATATAAAGATGTTAGCACAGTGCTTCTGGCTGTGCTTATGGAGAATGGAGATGTGGTGGTGTGGCAGTTCAGCTTGCCACTACTGGGAAAGGATTCGGTGGTGTCTTGCAACACCATCAAATCTGGAGTGTCTCCGCCAAGCACGCTCACCTGGTGGGAATATGAGCATAGTGGGCGGAAAATGAGCGGGCTGATCGTCGGCAGCTCAGTCGGACCTGTAAAGATCCTTCCGGTCAACCTCAAGGCAGTGAAGGGTTACTTCACCCTCAGGCAACCTGTGGTTTTATGGCAGGATAAGGACCAGATACCCGTCCACAACATCAAATGCATTACGCTCTTTCATCCGCACCAGAAATGCAACTGCAGCCTAGTGGTTGCTGCACGAGGTCCTTATGTATTCTGGTGCTTGTTGCTGATCTCCAAAGCAGGTCTCAACGTTCACAATTCCCATGTCACAGGTCTTCATTCCACCTCTATCATATCCATGTCAGTCAGTCATAACAATGGGACCATATTCACCTGCTCACTAGATGGTACTGTAAAGAAGCTCACGGCTGTTTTCACAGATGTTGCTGTTGAGTTTAAACAAGAGGAGATCGTTCTGCCAGAGGGAGTTGCAGGTCGACGGATACATGGCATATCTGTCAGTCCAAACGGTGCCTACTTGTCTCTTATCTCGAATGAGGGCATGATCAATGGGCTCCACCCTGTCAATCGCACCTACCAGGTGCAGTTTATCACCCTTATGACTCCAGATGAAGCGGCTGCTGAACTACTCGAGTCTCAATCGCACAATCTCTTCAGAAAGGCCGACTTGCTGGACTTGCTGCGGTGGCGGATACTGAAGGACAAAAGCATCCCCTCGGTCCTCCAGAACAATCTAGATGAAAAGCTACAAACCTCAGGGTCCACCTACTTGTGGCGTTTTAAGCTTTTCCTTCTCCGAGCAGTCTACAAGTCTTTGCAGAAAACCCCTTCGGAGGCCCTGTGGCGGCCGACCCATAGTGATGGTAAAGGGTTTGCTGGGGATGAGGAGGCGGGTGGAGGTGATGAAGGCGAGATGGCGGAGGTCTCTGCTCTAGAGGAGGTCAGGCAGGGGGATGCCGAAAGTCAGTCCAGTGAGGAGCGAATGAGGGAAATTGGCAGCAGAATCGAAGAGGTGGAGTCCCAACTGATTCGTGAGAACATGAAGAAGGTGCTGGGCGAGGTATACCTGCACACCTGCGTCACTCAGAAAACATGTATACCTACCAAAGGTGTGTGTGATTTCCTCAAAAATGACCCTGCTAATGAAGACCGCGCGGCTAAGGTGAGTAATGATTCGCGCGACAAATGTAGGTGTTATTGTGCTTGTTTTAATCTGCAAATAAAAATAAGGCATGCAATGAATGAATGCTGTACTTTTTAAAAATACACCTTAAAAGTATATTATTACCCTGTATGTCATTTTTTTTCCTATTTGATGTGTGACCTTCACAGGTGCTGATAGGTCATATCATGAATAAGATGAACAAACAGACATTTCCAGAGCACTGCAGCCTCTGTAAAGAAGTTCTGCCTTTTACAGACTGCAAACGGGCTGAGTGCAAGAATGGGCACAGATGGCTAAGGTATGTACCCTCAAATGTTATAAATATAATATCATTAATACTATCAAACCAAAATGTATTCAGACACCAACATTTTCTCACATTATCACAGTTTATCCGCAATAGTTCAGAACATTAAAAAAAAAAAAATGAAAAGAACTGAGAGTTAAACTGTGTCAGAACAAATAATCTTGATAATATCAGATAACTTTGATAGAAAGATATGTAATGGATTGCAATCAACCTGTCAGCTGTTAAATTTAAGTGCACAATTAGATAATACCAATTTAGGTCAAGCAATGCTTTATATTGTTCAGTCTGTGCTGTAAAAGGTCAGATTAGCAACTAAAGAAAAAACACTTCAGCACAACAAAAGTCAAAGTGTCTGAATAATTTTGGTCAGTTATTTTTTATACATTTTACTGGTATTAAAATATTATGATTTTTTTTTTATATTTTTTACGGCTTTTTAATTAGAGGCTTTGTAATTAATTAATCGAAATTAATCACATTTTAATTGCATATAAATATTTGACCTGAGAACAATGAGAAGTCATTTTTTCACATGGATTTTTAGTATACCATTGAATAATGACTGAATACATGAGCTTAATCAACAAAATATTGTTTATTTATTTCAGTCCAGCAGACCAGCGCATGTTTGCCATTAAGTGTAGCAAAAGCATATTTTTGATATTTGAGGCTCGATGTACTGTGCGTGGTGATACGCAAATTCCTTGTTGTATCCTTGCACACAACCATGCTCTTGTTGACGCTTCCATCCTTTCGTTTTTTAAAACAAAATTTCCCATCCACGGGGCCAAGCAAAGCGGTTTCATCAGCTTCTTCGTTCATGTTCACTATGGTTTGTTGTTGTCGTGACTCGTGAGCACTAGTTGGTGTTTCAGTATAATCGGTCCGTCGAAACTCATTCATTGAAAAACGTTCCGCGGTGCAAAAATAAGTGTGGTTAAAATTTTTTTTTTTTTTTTGCGTAATTAATTCATGCGTTAAAGTCCCATATATATATATATATATATATATATATATATATATATAAATTATTATTTTTATTTTTTTAACTGATATAATGCATATTTTTGAGTAATGAGCAATGCATTTAAACACATTTCCTTTGTTAAATTCCATTTCAAAGTGTTTAAAGATGTGCCCTAGAATGAAACATTGAATTAACCGTGCCATAGTAAAATAATAAGAGTTCAGTACATGGACATCCCATACAGTGAGTCTCAAACACCATTGCCACCTAATTCTTATGTAAATCTTGTGCATGAAAAACACCACGGAAAAATAAGTGATTCTCAACATAGCGCAAGCGTTGGGGATCATTTATATGTACGCCCCAAACATTTGCATATGTCCAAACATGTTCATTGTCAGGCGGAACTGACGGAGCCAAATCATCGGACTGCAGGTAAACGACACTCGTGGATAGCAAAAACGGCAGCTCTCATTGACACATGTCATGTTTAGGCTGTGCAGGGGACGTGAGGACTTTTCATATGTCAACAGTCATGGTTGAGGTTTATTATAATCGGATACCACAACAATTTAATTCAAAATCGTTTGTTTGTTCAGCCAATTTCAAACAAGCTTCGCTCAGCGTCTTAAACTGAATAAAGGGGCAACTGTATTCCTGCAAGCAGTACGTAGTGATTTATCCACTTATTTACTAGCTGTTCAATTTCTGAATAAATAGAAAGTTTCTTAGAGAGACAGCATTGTCTAGATGGCGCAAGATGCTAGTACGGTAACAACAGGAAACACCAAGTACCATACAAAACTAAATAGTGTGTCTAATGACAGGTTAATATTATTTTGTATTACAAAATACAACCTAGATACATTGCTTCGATTGTTCACTTGATCCTTATAGCAAACTTCACCTTATGCACTATATAGCAGAACATCTCAAATGGAGATTGCTGAAATGCAGCTTACTTGTTTATTGGTGTTTTCAGATCATCCGCGCGCGAGAGAGAGCTCGCGTGCATATGGTTGCCAGATTGGAAATGTTTAGGTAAAACACCAGATAGTATACACGTTCTTTTCACAAAAAAGCTCTGTTTGGTGGATTTAAATTACTGAAATATGGCAACCGCACGAACGCGAGCGCTTTCTCGCGCGTGGATGATCTGAAAACACCGATAAACAAGTAAGCTGCATTTTAGCAATCTACATTTGAGATTTTCTGCTTAAAGTGTCGTTCAGTCAGTCTGTGTTCTTTTAGGACGGTTAGGACGGTCAGGACTCACGAGCCGCTTCGCTGAACAGCTGAACTGCTGTGCTGTGAGCTGCTGAAATAAGCCAATCAGAGCAGAGCTCAACATTAATATTAATGACTCTTCCAAACAGAGCATTACATCCTTGGGACAATTTATAGGGTTGTAAATGGAACTGTAAAACTATCTGGACTATTTTTGCCCTTAAATAAGCCACATACCCTCTATGTAGATATCATAGAATAATTTTACATATTGTTTCAACTCATTCTAAGGCACCTTTAAATTGCTTTTTGACTCTTATGTCAGGCGGTACAACCAAATATATACATGGAAACATGGAAAGTCTACCACTAGCCTAACCATACTGAAGTTACCTTTTTACTCAGCCACAAGGATCATCTGGGGTCCTCTGGATGATTCATTATCATGTTTTCAATTATCATGTCATTACCTTGTCAATTCATAATAAATGAGCCATGTCAAAAATATGCACTTCATGTCACTGACCCATCTATAATTATTAGTCATACATTAACTTTCACTGTAATCTGGAATTTTGTCATACAAATGTAACAATTTAATAATAATATTTGACTTTTACATCTGGTTCATAACATAGTAGGAAAAGTGACACTGTTTTACACTCAAGTCTGACAGAGATTGCACACATTGATGAACAGGTTAATTTTTGATAGTTTGTGTAATTTTAGATATTAGTCTAAATATTCTATAATATTCTGCACTTGATCCTTACAAATACCAGAACAAGAGTCTAGCAGACTACAATTACTTTGTATGTCCAGACTAACATGCCATAAACAGGCATGGGAAAGTGAGGAATTTTCAGCTGTGGTATAAAATCGCCTTCTCTGCATTGGACTATACATGATGTAGTTGTTAAATAGTTTTTGAGTAGATTTGACCCACTTTCAAGCCCCCCCATGTGACATTTTATCCATTGGCCTGACTGAAAGGAGATTACTGCCCCTAATGGTGTATCAGGGAAATAGTTGCTTCATTGCTGTCATTCTGATCTCTGCCAAGTACTGATCTAAACCTTCCCCTGCCGTTTCTGTTCATGTGTCTTACTGTCTCTTTCCCTCTTCCTCCCTAAGGTGTGCGCTGTCATATCAGGCCTGTCAGGGTGTGACATACCGCCGCTGTCTATTGCAGGACAGTATTGCCTCGGTAGCAGAGCCCGAGGGTGAGCCATAATGCTGTGTCATATCTCCATTCAGAACCACATCGCACCACACACTTACACTTGCTGTAATGCAGCAGAAACCTTGCACACATACAAAACAAAAACTCTGCTGCCCCACAGCAGTGCAAGCTTAGGATGTCAAACGTACTGGTGCTCCGGTACCAAGTCAATATGAAAATGATATGGTAATAGTATGTCTTTTATCTTTTTTGTCACTTGTACAAAATAAATTCTGACCGGCAGGCGGCTAATTTCGAAACATTCACATGCACTGTTTGGTCAATGTTCCCATCTTGGTGAGGCATTAATGTAAGAAAGTGAATGTAAACAGGCTAGACACGTCAAAATATTGGATTACACATTTGGCATTGTAGTGTTAATCAGGCATGCCATTATCTATTATCTTGTTAATACTAATCAGATAACAAAAAAATCATTACTTGGAAAAACCTTTACTCTATTGAGAAATGCAACATGTCATTGTTTTAATTTGTAACTTTTAGTGCTTGGGAAAGATTCATCATAAATAATCCCATCCAAAATAAAAGTTTTTGTTTATATAATATGTGTGTACTGTGTATAATTATTATCTATAAATACACATGCATGTAAACAAACGTTTATTTTGGATGTGATTAATCACAATAAATTTTTCCCCCACTACAATATATATATATATATATATATATATATATATATATATATATATATATATATATTTTTTTTTTTTTTTTAAATGAGTCTTGCATGTTTTTTTCCCGATTGTTATTTGTATAAGTTGACCATCCTGTTGCATTGTCAAGCAATTATGAACAGATGTAGAAAACCCCCTTAATTTGACATACTTGTTAATGATTATGCATAATAACAGAAAACGTCTCGCCTTTTCAGATTCAGACTGGATCAAGAAAATACTTCAAGGTCCCTGCATCTTTTGTGACTCCCCTTTCTACTAAAGCAGCGAGGCTAAAGATGACAACTTCCACAGCTGAGTACTGGATTCTGTGGCCTACATCTCACATAAATGACTAAAATGCCTTTTACTACTTGAAAAAGAATGTCTATACAATAGTCACTAATTATTTTGTAATATAAGACGTTTGGAAGATTTTCTTATTAACAGATGTTTATTTTAAAGCCAAGCTTTAGCTAAAAAGAGATGTGTAATTTCTCATTTTCATGAAAACTGTGACTATATAGGTTAATAAATTATTATATTGTATATATTTGTTGCATATTTTTTAATTTGTTAATATTATGCCGCCATGACATCCTACACTTGCATTAAAAATGCACGCTTTTTCTGTGGCTGATTTTAATTGGTTTAAATAAATCCATTTCCTAATTGGCTTTGGGAACATTTCTCTGTATTCGCAAACACCAACTCCCCCATCTCCAAATAATGACTTTTCCTTGGCCTGAAGGAAGAGAAGACGACCGTACAAGGAAATGAAAAACAGGGAGACGAGAGAGAAAACCGTTTTAAAACTGATCCAGCCCCTCCAAAAGGCCGAACTCTAATGAGATACAACAGTAATGAGGAATGGATCCCAGCCGCATATGTGATACCCATTTTAATTAAGATAGCGAGCTTGAGTGCGTATTGTTAAATATAGTTAGCCCCTTTTTTGTGGGTCGCAGGGAAGATGCATGCAGGCCATGCACCCTGACATCCCATGTTGCTAACATATAGGGGTCGATGGTGATCAAAGATGGACTTGGGCTGGTTGGACCCTCAGAATGCTCTCCACCATGTCCGTTCTTATCACTGGTACATCTTGTCGCCTTGCCCTGCGCTCTCTCTAGTGTCACTGAAGATGATAGCTCGCCTCGGGGCTAGTCGGCAGCCCTGTCTTAGGTTTCGGATGGTATCCCAAGATAAAGATGGTCTGATAATTACACACAATTCCGCTCCCCATCTCTCATTCGGCATCACTGAACGCGTTCGGTACCGTCAGAGGACTTAAAAGTAAAGTAATCAGAGTGTTTATTTAGTTGTTCTAGGTTTTATTATTCATAGAGAGCGCCGCCTTCATTACGATGCGTTCTGAAATGTTGCCATATCATTACAATTGGTAATGCAACATGTAAGGGGTGTTTGATTATGAGGTAATAACGTGCATTATGTATTAATCAAAGAGCGACTAGAACACAAAGGCAGTGCTCAGAACCTCAAATGCCGTCTGCTGCATGTCACAGCAAATTTGTTCACTGGCATATTGCGATAAGCATCTGATAACATGAATTTGAAAGCTGTTTTTAAATGATGTACTAGGATGACGCGTTAAAAGAAAATGAAAAGATATTTGGATTTCAATTGTACACATAATATACAGTGCATATTAGTAGTCGGAGGTGCTAAATGTCACAGATTTGATTATAACTGCAAACGTGATTGAAATTCCGACTCTTTTCCCCCTCCTGCCGTGTATTTTCTTTCCTAGTTATTAGATTGTCAAATGGATCTTGGCCTTTTGGTTTGAGTGCTAGGTTTGTTGATAGGTGGAGACTTCTCCTGTTGAAGAGGTTAGCTCTGTTTGGCAGAACCTCCTACTTCTTTAATATAACGATCTGTCAAAAAACATTTCGACAATAATTACGGCCCCCTCCTCTTTCCTCTTTGTGTGTGCTCTTTCAAGACTTCAAAAGGAGGTTTCGTTCTTTTCTCTGTATGAAATATTCATAACTTCTGTGTTCGTGGCTTTGTGCTTTAAACAGATAACAGACAGATTTTTATATTATTTAATCTCATTGTCTTTTGTTAGTTAACATATTTTGATATACATCACCTTTCGTTAAATGCCTAATTTGTTGAGCCCAAACAAAACGCTAAAAGTCATTCGCTCTTGCACTGAAGCTTTTCTCTTTGTGCTACAGTTTTATGGTTTTATTTATCGGTTTATGTTTATATCCTGGTTTTTACCATCAAAAAGCATGTACATTTGATTTGTTACAAAAGTCACTCTGTGATTAATGTACAGTTTTCCAGAGTTCTTTGTGTTCAAAGTTATAATAAACTATAATACATTTATTAAGTGTTTTTTCTAAAAAATGTCAGCATATTTGATGATTAGTTATCTGTTCAACTATCTGTAGTTACAGAAAACAAATGTTTAATAACACCGTACCACAATAGAATTGCACTACATCGATTTTTTCATTATGACTTTTTTATAGATCAATTATATGTATTAATTTATTTACCAATTATTATATTGTATGCAATAATAAATGTGATTCAAAAATTTTTTTTGGACAGTAACGTTTTTAGAAGTAAAACTGAAGTTATAAGTAATAAAGAATCACTGAGTTTTAGTTTGTAGTTAACAAATTCATGAATTAAAACATTAAATGCATAATTTTAAGGTAAGGCAGGTGTCTGGACCATTACAATGTTTCCTTTTCTTTCTTTTTTTCTTCAAAAAAGGCAAAATAAAAAATAGATTTAGAAAATAATTAATTTCACAGGGCTAAATATGTTTAAAACAATGTTAATGCAGTTATAAATGCTTATTTAGGTCTGGATCTGCCCCCCCCCTCCCCCCAGGGGGTCATAAGGGTACATTTATAAAAAAAAAAAAGAGATTTATACATCATCTGAAAGCTAAAAAATAAACTTTTCACTGATGTATGGTTACTTATGATAGGATATTATGCAGAGATACAACTATTAGAAAATCTGGAATCTGAAGGTGCAAAAAAATAATAATTCAGATTATTGAGAATTAAAAATGTCCAAATGAAGTCCTTAGCAATGCATATTACTACTAATAATAACTTTTTAATATATTTACGGTAGGATATTTACAAAATATCTTCTTGGAACTTAGTTAATATCCTAATGATTTTTGGTATAAAAAAAAAATCATTTTGAACCATACAATGTAGGCTATTGGCTATTGTCACAAATATCCCCGTGCGACTTATGACTGGTTTTGTGGCCCAAGGTCACATTTGTGTTCATTTTTGTTCCTCTTAGCAATCTTTTCTGACACCAAAAAGAAGTTTCACAATATAATCTGCATGAAAATATGCATATACATGTATATGTATGTGTGATTATCATACATATATAGTCATACTGGGGGAAAAGAAAATAGCTTCTAAAGCGGTAGATTTTCTGATGTGGCTTCACTCCGTAGTGTATATACATCAATTTTCCCGTCGGAATACATTTCGTCTCAAGTATGCTTTGTAGAAGTGTTCCCTCAGACTTCAGTAATTCATCAGTAATTAAGTCTGTCTGGGGGCTGTCTAGGGACCCCTGGCTTTTCCTGCAGACTCTGAAATCAGGCTGTTAACACGGCCCTTTAACGGGTACATGGACCCGCTGGGATGGAGTCAGTGACCCGTGACTGGCTGATATGAGCGTATGAGGGAGTGCGAGATGTCAATAGTCAGTCTTTTTGCTTGTTCTGCGGTGTGGAGCAGCTCAGGTGGAACTAATGCAGAACCTCACGAAGGCCGTGACCAGCGCTCTGCTTTACTGCAACATTAATTAAAGTCATGCTACACACGGAACACACAACCACAGACAAGTGTCAGGGGAGTGTGTGTGTGTGTGTCTATATATTAATGTCCCTATATATTTATGTTCCTGTGCGTAGTGTGATGATTAAAAAATATAAAAGGATGAAAGTTGTAAACAGATTTGCAAATAAAGTCATCTTAAACCGTCCAAAAAAAAAAAAAAAAAAAAAAGTGATAGTCTGATGATGCCAGAAATGAAAACAGACTGGATAACAGCAGAGCTGATTTTTATTTTTGTATCATATACCTGCACGTCCCTACACCAAACCTTATATAATAGTTCAAATCTACATAGATGATTCAGTTAAATCCAATGATCATTCAAAAAAATGATCAAATTAGAAATGTCTAATAATAATCATCATCCAGAGGCAAAGCCATATCTGATCCTGTCTGAGTGTGGGTGTTATATGTCAGACTCAAAAGGCTTACATAAAAAGAGCTCTGTTTTATTGAATAAAAGCCATGAAAGAACAGCCATTGGGCGTTTGCATTTCACACCATTTCGACGGCGCACTTCCCTCTCTGAAGATTCTCCCACTCTTTCCGAATCCTTTCATGTTGGCTTTCACCACAGAGACACAAGGAAGCCTTCATTTTGAAGACTGCTTAAAAATACTGTACGTCTCCCAAAGATCAGACAATGTCAAGATTAACCTGCCCTGCACAGAAGTCCCAGAAATGGTCGAAATGAGCAATCAAAACGGCAGGAACTGGAGACTTAACTTGACATGACAATGGAAGCGGTTAGCAGTCAGTCATTCATATGTTTTCTTGTGTAAATCTGACAGGAGGTGGAAGCAGCCAGTCCAAATCTACAGCATGAGAGGAGCGGAGACAGATGGGACCCAGTCAGGATACAAACTCACGCGGATGCACTCAACTCCAACTCGAAGCATATGTCATTAGGATGATTTCCGCATAAATTACCTGAATTTTCAGCGACCCGCAGGTAGAGGATTAACAGCCCTTTAGATGTGATTTTAGCATCGTACAAGGCCTTAAATATGATCGTATGCTAAAAGTTAATAACTATTCTTAAGAATAAAATGCATAACTCAGTGGTGTGTCTCTAAAGAGGCACAGCAGCAGCTCGAAGAAGTAACTTGTGACTGAACTGTAAATTCATTTGTCTCCACTTCAAGCAATGGTACAAAGCACTCGCTGCGAGGGAGCGAGTGTGTGCGTTTTCGGTATATCCGCACTTGTAATTATTTCAGGGAAAGAGTATGAAGAATTTATAATGAGTATTTTTGTTTTTTAAAAAGAAATACCGGTAATAACTACTATGCAAAGCCATTGGAATGAATATTTATGACCTTTGCTATGAAATATTCATAAAGTCAGTGTAAAAAAAGAACACAAAGGGAGAAAATGGGGAAAACGATGCATGAGTGAGAAAAGTCATGGGAAGGGAGCCACGGCCAGGAATTCACAGGAAGAGCGGCCGATGAAACCTTTGGCTCGTATATCTGACGTTTATTAACAAAAGCGCCGGCAACATCCTCCGTTTTTTTTTTGCCATTCATCCCAGAGGTGATGCGAGTTTCTTTCGTTCACCCGATCGTCCCCTCTCTGTCGCTCTGGTTCTCTCACTCATCCCCAACCTCTCTCTCTCTTCCTCTCCGTTCCATCTACCCAAATTAAGAAATTAATGAGGGATAGATTCTTTACCGACTGCCCCTGCAATGTTTACCACTGATGAAATTATAATGCTGCCTCAGCTGTATAATTTATAAGCCAATTAGAGGAAGTGTTACTTGATTTGATGGGGAGCCGACACACAAAGTACATTTAACTAATAGAGAGCAAGAGAGTAGCGCGAGGAAAGAGATCCGGAGAGAGGGAGGGAGGACAGCTGAGGCTGACGAGTCCTTGCGCCACTCTAGGATTACGTGGCTAATTGCCCTGCTTTATCTGTCTGTCACGGATAGCCATGCATATTTCAGTGTTCCCAAAGACTTTGATTGTTTGCACTCGTGTTGGGCCTGTAACAAGCAGAGCAGTGGCCAACGTGGAGAGTAGTTAAAGACTGGCACCAGGAAGAGGTGGAAGAGGGAGGAGGGAAGCGAAGGGAAGAGTTCCGACTACAACTGACAGATGAATATTAGTGGAGAGTGAATGAGCGAGAGCACCACCAGAAAGATGAATGCCAACAGAAGAACCGTCTGGTGTAGTATAATTACAGCAAACTTAGGAGCAGCGGTTTGCTTTGTAGTCAAGATGTGCACTTGCTGGAAAAGTCTCATAGAGGAAGAGAAAAGAAAAGTTCAATCAGTGTTGTCTTGTTTTGAAACACCTTTATAACAAGACACATTTACTTGAGAAGCAAAATCGAGTAAGATCATCTTTTTTTCGTAGAACACATCTCGAATTAAATGGATTTTTACACTTTATTAGCTTTATTTTCTTTTTAAAGCCATAAAAACAGAGCAAAAAAATAAAAGAAAAACATTTACACGATAAGAAATTAACTTGCATTAAACTGTATAAGTTCAGTTCAAGTTAATTGATCTTGTTTTAAGTTTTAGATATGTCTATTGGAAAATTTGAATAAAAATACAACTATAATAAGAAAGATAATAAATACTGTTTACCCAGTGCTTAGCCAACCCACTGTTGATTCCATAAACATGAGAAAAGCAAAAAGACAAGTTCATGGAACCTTTTTCTTCTAAACAATCTTTAGCTGCTACATATCATGCATATTAAAGTACACGTTTGCCATAACTGGAGTTTAGATGCCACACATACATCAAAAGCTTAAAAATCATGATGAGCACTGAGCAAGACTGGAGATTTCCAATGATGGAAAAAAAAAAATACACAATGGAATGTGTTATCTATACATGAAGAAGATCAGAAAGATCATCCTGCAAATGTTTTCTCAGCTCAGCCACCCTGTCGAGCGCTTCAGAGAGCGCGCGGAACTCCAGAGGAGCGAGCAGAAGGACAGGCGTGCCGTTATCAGCCTCTGAAAACTGATCAGACATTTATGCAAAAGAGAGAAACTGGAGCGAAGGCATCCTCAATTATCTGATGAGGCAAGTTTATCTGAACGGCTCCCTTTTCTTTTCCTTTTTTTTTCTGCGCGAGGATCAAATAGCAGCTCTTTACATAACAAAAGAGCTTCCTGCCTGACCTGTTTCGTTCAGCCTACTTTCTGATGCAGCTGGACTTTCCATAAGTAGGAGGACTTTTCTACTGTAAAATGCTGACTTATTCCAAAAAGAGAATCCGTTCATTTATAGAGTCAGAGTTAATAGCGCTGACGTGCATAGATTATGTAAACTATTTCCTGTTTGTGCCATTTAAACACATACAATCCATCATCAACCACACACTGTCCTGTAAGAAGTAAAGAACACACCAACATTTCATTTTTCTAAAATTGCCCCCTCATATTTTAGCAGCTTAACTGTATTAAAAGACTTTCCCATTCAGTGTTACAGTGCTTTTTTTCCGGCTGAAGACCAATATGCTGCTTCACCAAACATTTTACTAATTCATCTCTTTTAAAGCCTGTGTAACTGGATAGCTGTTAATTAATATAGCTGTCAGTTAAAGGTCTTCTACTGGACCAGTGGTAACATTAGCTTGACCTGCTTGTCATACTAGGCCTCTATCTGCGGCTCAATTAAACTAATGCTATGCAAAAAAGGTCTCCAGCCATTAGTTCTCACACCAGGGCCTATTAATAGCATAATTAAGCCATTCCAAAGGGCAATTAATATGGAAGCGCGCTATGATCTCTTCCCCATCGGAAGCTTAAAATGCTCCTAATATGCACAACAGCAGATTTGAGGGTCTGCAGGATGACTTGATTTTAGACGCTTCTCCACATTTCTCAGCACAAACTTTACCTGCATATAAGAGAAGAATCTAAATTAATTAAATATAATTAATGATGGTCATTCAGATTCACAAACAAGGCTCAACCCTAGACAAAAATGCATGTTGAGCTGTTTTAACTGAAAATATCAGTGCCATTGTTTTGTCTTAAGATAACTCAAGATATATGTTGTCTCAAGATACACAAGTAATGTTTTTTTTCAAGGGCACATTTAAAAAACTTAAATGTTCTAATTGAAGTAAGGGCTAATCTTGGCTTAATCTAAACCCTAAACCAGGCCTTAAGGATATTGTTTTTAACATAGATTTAAACTATTTATTCACTGAAAGAGGTCCTATTATGCCCTTTTACAAGACTTGATTTTGTTTTTGGGGTTTGCTAGAATATGCTTTTATGAAAAAACACATTACACATTATATTTCACATATATTTTACATTATTACAGCACCTCTCCCCCTCTTGCTCGAATGTGCTGTTTTGAAGAAGCCCCCCCCTTCCAAAATATGAACTTTGCGGTGATTGGTTACTCTGCCCAGTGTGTTATTGGCACCGCTTTGCAGAGAAGTGTGTGTTCGGGAAATGTCACACCCCTTACCATAACCGCAAATTTCAACTGCTCAGGTGTAAATATTAAGGATGGCGTCAGTTTTAAACCAATTCAAACCTGATTCAGACTTAAGTAAACAACAGGATTGTGCAAAACGGATTTCATGCACGGATTTTGCAAGCACAGATTTCACAGGACATTTCAGAGCGGTATGTTTGTTCTTATGTAATTTTCTTATCCATTTTACATATAAAGTTATACACCATTTAATCATGATATCATGATAATACAAACAGTAATTGATCACAAAACCATGGTTATTTTTCCTAAGAGGCGGTGAACAGCCTTACAAAAGCTAAACAGTAAACACTATATCACCACTAATGTTGGCTAGCAGGCAAGCAGAGGCAAAGCTCTGCCCTTTGTTTACATCATAGCAACAACATAAAACTTATAATTGGAACTGTTAATAGGAAACACAACTAAAAATAATGAGACATACTTACCCGTTGTGATCCACTAACAACAGATTGTCCTGACAAAGTGCTCCATCTTTTAGGAGAAGCTTTTGTGCGTAGCCTGCGTTGTACTCTCTTAGGTTCTCGAAGCTGTTCTCAGTAAAATATGCAACACACAGATAAACATCGGGGTTATAAAGTTCATGAACAGTGTTTAAAATAAAATGTAACCTCTTTACGGTCGACATAGCAGCAGCTCAACCAGGCCTCGTCCCTTTTTTGCGTATTCCACGTCACATCACAGAAGCAAAATTGGTTGCAAAAGCGTTTTCCTGCTGACTCTAAATAAATAATAATTGTATAGCGTGTCTGAAATATAAAACATAAAAGATATGAGAAGCTACACCAATGATCTAAAACAAACACCTCAGGACATCAACATCAAAATCTCGTACTTGAATTTTGAATGTATTCTGATTAAACCTATAGATTTATCTGACTTCCTATCTAGGTTTTATTCCAGTGCAAATCAGCCCACATATTGACTGACTGCTTTTCATCCCTCTTTGAGAAACCGCCTGTGTTTGTATGTGTATGCGTGTGTGTGTGCACGCGAAAAGCTCTGTGGGAATTTTAACAGTCGAGCCCCGCTAAATCTTCCTGTTTCTACAGCAGAACGTCGATAAAATAAATATCCTGTGTGTTACTTTTCTCTCCTCCAATGCCTACTCAAACGTCCTCAACCAGCGGGGCAGAGAATCTCACTCACACCTCAGGCAATCTTTAATATAATCCCTGTTTTTTTTGCCAGTAAATGGCCAAGATCTCAGGTGTGGCTTTTAAACAGGCAGAGAAAAACTAATGTTAACATATGCTGTGAGTGCCAATAGCTCAGGCTCCAGCATCGACCAGCACGGTGTGTGATTAGGGTAGTGAAGCTAAGCTGATCCCAGACACCGATCGATCTTGTACACTTTCAATATGGATGTAACCCTGCTCACAGCAGCCACGTCTAGCTGCTTACATTGATTTTTTCCTCAATTATATAATGGTGGCTCTGTCCAGGATTTGAGCTATATCACACATATTGAAGGGCTGGCACCTCTCAAAATTAAGCTTTTTTTTCCTCATATCTAATTGTATTTTATTGGCAATGTTTAACAATGTTTGACTGTGAGCGTGTGCGTGTAACCGAATTGTTTCTACAATTTTATAAAACACAAATGTGTGTGGTTGCTCTATTTTAGCCTCTATCCTCTAAGCAATATAGACAGATATATAATGCATGTTTCTTGTGATTTTCAAAGGAATTATTGTAATAATAGACCACAACAGTAACCACTTTTGTAGCGGTTTTCGGAAGCATCTTTCCCATTTTTTCTCCATAGGGATTGGGATTTTTCTCTATAGGGATAAAAACTGTTCAATAATCAAAACCAGTGAGAAATACCACAACTAACAAACATTACGAATTTTGGTCAGAAGCAACAAAGTATTTGAAAAAAGATAAAGACACTTAGATTTTAGATCTTTAGTCGTAATCTTAAATATCAGTATTAGAATAGAAATAAAACTATAAACAAATGGTGTTTTTCATTGTTCGAGCAAATATGAAAATATTGCTATGTATACAAAAAGTGTGAGCTTACAATATTAATGTGGGAATGAACAACTTCCAATCTTATTCAAAAAAGGATGGCACAATATAAAACTATTGGCTATTGTCATATGTAAAAGCTATATATTTAAAATGTATTGCTCTTTTTGCTGCAACTTCCATAATTACAATAACCTTTCTGATGGGTGGATTTTAGGTAGTGTAGTGTAGTGTAGAACTATTATAACACACACACACACACACACACACACACACACACACACACAGGACTTTCCATACACGTAATGTATTTTACACTGTACATTATATTCCCCTACACTGCCCCTGCCCCTAAA